>NW_024412428.1:16925450-16968615 GCF_014898765.1 Herpailurus yagouaroundi | reverse complement strand
TTAGGTCCATATTTATAAAAAATAAACAGTCCAGGAAGATGAGTTAGACATACTTTTTCTCATTCCTTCCACTATGTACAACAAAAATCCCTGGATGTTTTATACACAGCAAACATATGCAGAATCTGAAATGTAGAGACAAACAGGCAGGCTGACTAGGGACTTCCAGACTTGAGAAATGACATGGTTGTGTGTTCCTTGGGTTTTCCTTCTGCCTCATGTATCCCGGACTGGGTGCTTGGAGAAATGAGCAACTTACAAAAAAATGCCAAGGGGCGCCTGGGTGGCCCAGTCAGTTAAGCGTCCAACTTCAACTTGGGTCATGATCTCATGGTTTGTGAATTCGAGCCCCGCGTCGGGCTCTGTGCTGACAGCACAGAGCCTGGAGCCTGCTTTGTATTCTGTGTCTCCTCCTCTTTCTGCCCCTCCCACGCTCATCCTCTGTCTCTCTCTGTCTCTCAATAATAAATAAACGTTAAAAAAAAAAATGCCAGTGGGTCCAGTCAAAACAAGAACAACAATAATAAACACCTGCTCTCTCTAGCCACAGAACCAGGTAAGGGGAAGATCGATAAGACAGAATATTTTTATTTATGCATTTATTTAAAGTTTATTTTTATTTATTTTGAGAGAGAGAGATAGCAAGGCGGGGAGAGGCAGAGAGAGAAGGAGAGAAAGAGAATCCCAAGCAGGCTCCACGCTGTCAGCACAGAGATCCTTGAGGGGCTCAGACTCATGAACCGTGAGATCACGACCTGAGTGGAGATCGAGTGTCCCAATGCTCAACCGACTGAGCCACCCACGTGCCCCTAGACAGAACAGTTTTAGATAATAATTGTTCTCCTCTAGCCAGATCCCTCACCCCTGACAATAAAAGCCGAGTGGGAAGACTAGAGTTTCCCTCCTCACCAGGCTGTAATGAGGTCCCCAAGACCCTTCTCACAATCATCCAAATGGCATCAGAAAGGGCCAAGTGATGGGCTGGGACTGCCACCCCCACCTGCAGTAATGAGATGCCCCACTGTGATGGTATCAGAACAGAACGAGGAAACAGGACGTTACCAATACCCGGTGGTAGGGAGCCACCCGCCACACGATGGTGTCGGTGGACCTAAGGAGAGATGCTTCCACCACTTCCAGGCAGGGAAGTGTCATTGGAAGCCTGGTGGGGAGCCAGAACTCCCAGCCCCACCCAGCAGTAACAAGGGGTCCTTCTGGTGTCAGTGGAGGTTGTGTGAGGAACCTTGACTTTTATCCCTGTTTGCAGCAACCAGATGGCCCCTCTCCTCCTTCCCCTGCTAGAGTGCTGTCAGCAAGAAACACCTAAAACAGAAACTTTAAATAAGACCCAGAGTCTCACAACGTAAAAGTCTCAGTTTCCATAGAAAATTACTGGTCAGCAAGGAACCAGAAATGAAATATATATTCCTCAGACTGAATGCGAAAAAAATCGAAAGATGCCAGTATCTAGATGACAGAGATTCTAGAACTGTGGCAAAGATTTTAAAGCAGCTATCGTAAAAATCCTAGCAATTATGAGCAGAATTGAAAGAAATGAAAACAACGGAAAGTCTCAGCAAAGCAAGCAATAGAAAATAGAAGAAAGGACCAAATGGAAATTTTAGAACTGAAAAATAATCAAAATTTTAAAAAAATTCTTGGGGTGCCTGAGTGACTCAGTAGGTTAAGCACCTGGATCTTGATTTCTGGTCATGATTTCACAGTCCTGAGATCGAGCCCCACATCCGGCTCCAAGCTGTGCCTCGAGCCTACTTAAGATTCTCTTTCTTCCTCTCCCTCTGCCCTAGCTTGCCCTCACTCACTCTCTCTCTCTCTCTCTCTCTCAAAACAAAAACACAAAAACAAACAAACAAAAAAAATAAAGTAGATGAGTTCAACTGTTAAATGAAGAAGACGAAGAATGAGCAAGATTGAAAAATTAAAAAATAGAAATGATCCAATCTGAATAAAAGGGAAGGTAAGACTTTAATAAGAACAGGGGCACCTGGGTGGCTCAGTTGGTTGAGCTTCCGACTTCAGCTCAGGTCATGATTTCACATTTCTTGGGTCCGGGCCCCACATTGGACTCTGTGCTGACAGCTGGAGCTTGGAGCCTGCTTCAGATTCTGTGTCTCCCTCTCTCTCTGCCCCTCCCCTGCTCATGCTCTGTCTGTCTGTCTGTCTCTCTCTCTCTCAAAAATAAATAAATAAACATTTAAAATAATAAGAACAAAAAAGCCTCAGGGACCCATAGAGCTATAATACAAGAGTTAACATTTGTGTCATCAGCCCTCCCGGAGGAGAGGAGGAAGAAGATGGGGCTGAAAAAATACTCAAAGAAATAATGGCCAAAAAGTTCCTGAACTGGGAAAAAGACGCAAACCTACAGATTGAAGAATGTCAGAAAATCTCAAATGGATAAACAAAAAAGCCATACCAGGAGCTATCACAGACAATCTTCCCAAAACTAAGAACAAAGAAAAAAATTTTGAAAGCAGAAGGTGGGAGTGTTTGGGAGGGAGGGAGAGAAGGAGAGAAATGCCTTATCTATAGGTCAAACAATTAGAATGAGAGCAGATTTTTCAAATGAAACCCGAGAGGTCAGGAGGAGGGGGTGTGACATTTTTTTAAGGGTTGAACAAGACAACATTGTCCAGCCAGAATCCTGTATCCAGTAAAAATATCTTTCAAGAGTGAAGGGGAAATCGAGTCATTCTCAGATGAAGGAAAGCTAGGAGAATTTGTCACCAAAGAACTACCCTGACCTAAAAGAATGTCTAATGAAGTTCCCTAAACAAAAAGAAAGAAACTTGGAACATCAAAAAGGAAGAAAGAACGTGGCATGTAAAACCATGGGTAAATAAAATAAGCTTTCCTTCTCCTCTTGAATTTTTGAAACTATGTTTGACTGTTTAAGCAAAAGTCATAGCACTGTCTGATGCAGTTATAAATGTATATAGAGGGGATATTTAAAGACACTATATTATAAATGGAGGAAGATATAGGATGTAAAGGGAGATACGGTCCTATACTTTGGTTGAGCAGTTAAATGACATTATCAGTGATCATTTAACCATGTATATACATACACAGACATAGACTCAAAGTGCACTTCAATACAGTATGTGTACTCCAAACAAAATTCTTAAATGAAATAAAAGTCTCTTGGAGGGGCATCTGGGTGGCTCAGTTGGCTAGGCATCTGACTTCTGCTGAGGTCTCAGTCTCAGGGTTTGTGAGCTTGAGCCCCACCCCTCACTTTGCCCTCTCTCTCCCTTTCTCTTTGCCCCTTGCTCACCTGAGCTCTCTCTCTCAAACGAATGAATGAATGAACAAATGAATAAATAAGTAAGTAAATAAATAAATAAATAAGAATTGAGATTCAGTGTTACCAAAAAAAAAAAGTTTCTTGGATATTTCACGTTATTCTGGAAAGAAGGTGAAGGGTGAGGGGATTTTTTTTATTGACTGAATTTAATCTTTAAAAGGATGATGGTATTTGTTTATAATTAACTAGATTTAACTTTCTGTATATGTAGTATGAGCTTAAAATAATATATAAGTTTATTTTAATAATTAGAAAATTATATATTAATATATATATTTGTATTTACATATGATATTTTTGAATTAGCAGCTTGAGAAACTCCTACGAGTTGCATGTTTAGTAGCAAAATAGTGGAGTATTTTCTCCTGTGAATTTACGACACTCCCATAAGAGACACCAGGAAGGTAGTATTTAGAACTACTTTATAGAAGCAAAAATTATGTCTTAGAGAAGTTCAGTGACATATAAAATTGTGGATCTAAGATTAAAACCCAACTCATCTTATTTCAAGTAGGGTCGTCTTTAGTAAGCATTAGGTACAAGAACGTACAGGTGGCATTCATTTCAATTCCTGCTTAAATGTCAATAGCTTTCATTGTGATTCTCTTTCTGTCACTGGGAACCAGTGTAACCTAGTTGTTTCACTTTTTCTCACCACTACCAGGGACATTACTTCTTTTTCTCTTCTATTGCCGAGAGTGTAGTTGCTTCGTTTTGTCTCTAATGTCCTACATTTCTCCTAAAATGTTTTTAGGTATTTGTTCAAATGTATTCAAAGAAAAAAAATACTCTAGTACATGATATTTTTATCTAGAGCAGAATTAATCAAATAAATAACTTATTTTTGATATGGTACAAACAACATACAAATCCTGGAATGAAAACCAGGTTGCTGTGAATTAAGAAGCTTCTCAGAACTGGGCAGACGCCCCGCGTCTGTTATGTAGTCCCATCTGGGACTATGACACAGCCCCTCTTCCTTTATGCTCTCTCTCCTAGGGAGCCATATTCTCTCTGGATCACAAGCACAGCCTATTAAAAAAAAAATAGCATTACATTTGGAGTCAGAAAGCCTGAGCTTGATATAGTGGACATCTGTTGGCTGCTCTAATATTGTGTGTGTGGCAATTTGAAATAGTATAAAAACAATGAGATGATTGGGCACAAATCCATCTCAATCTGTAACATAGTTACACAGAATTTTGAAGTTCTCTAATCAAGACTCCATGCCCCACTTTTAGAGGTGGTTACTCACTTTAAAATATCCTTACCAAAATATGCACCAGGGGGTCTACTGGGGTAGCTTATAAGACATTACTAATAACTTGTCAATGGGGAAGTGAGTAATGCTCAAATCAGGTAATGTGGATTGGGAATATTGCACAGTCTCTTTCAGGAGTTGAAGTGTGAAATCCATCAGGTCCAGTGGTCATGCCACGTGCCTGCTGGACGACGGGAGCAGTGGTCTTCAATCTGGGCCACGTGTACCCTTGGAGGTATGAGAAGATTTTCCAAAGGATGTTAAGGAAATCTACCTCCAGATCTTTACATTTCTCTTGTACTCTTTTCTAAAATGGGTTTGCCTGGGAATGTGCCTGCTGAAGGTCTCCACTCCTTTCCGTCACCACTCTTGCAATGTTCTTCTATCACAAAAGAAAAGCAGACTTCTCCTCCAGGACCAGGGACATAATTTGTGGAGACCTGTGCAAACGAAAATGTGGGGCCACTTTTTCCAAAATTATTAAGATTTTCAAGACATTCACAGCAGAGCATTAAACCTAGTGTGGGACCCTTCTGAGCTAGGGGCTCTGTGCCAGCACCCACGAGACCCCCCTGCTCTCAGCCATAGCACACTTAATAATAGCACATTCTTTGATGGAGGCTGGCAATGTAAAGACAGTGGATGACAGATAAAAAAAAATTCTGCATATTAGAATTGGTATTGAACAAGTAAATAAAGTACTTTTACAGGTCAGGTGGTTTCTAATTTATTGTTTTCAAATCACTGAAAGAGGATGGAATCAAGTTGTCAGATGAAAGAGAAAGATGATCAAAATTAATTTCGAGGATAGATCACTATGTGATTTTTGGCACATAACTGAGAAGGAGTTCAAAGAATTGAATGACATTCCTATAACAAAACTCCTTTGATTCCCATTCATTTATATGAGTTAGTTTTCTCTGAAATTTTGTCTATTAGAAGGCTAAATAGGAAGAAAATCAGTCCTCAATCCTGTCTCATTTTAGTTAATAAATATACATGAATATATGTAGATACATATGAAATAAATGTTTTAAATTCCCAACGATCTTATGAAAAAATAACAATTATAATAAAATTTTATCTTCTGTTTAATACTTTTCTAAAAAAATATGTGCAATATGCTTATGATGTTTTTATTAATTTTAGTGTAATTGCAATGACAGCTTAGTCCAGGAAGGAAAAAATTCTTGAGTTAAAATTTAATTGTATCCATGTGTTTTTATTATGATATGTTGATCACTGAAGCCCTTTCAAGCACAAAATATAATAAATTAAGATGAAAATCTATAAGGGAAGAAAATGAAAACAAATTCAAAGAGAAAGATGAATACTATAAAACTTCTTACTATTGAAGAAGTTGTTCTTTTTATAATGGCTGGTGATGTTATAAATTTCATGGTATTTAGATTCTATACACTACATTTTGAAAAATAATGTAACCATTTTATTTTAAAATGCCAAGTATTTTCAACATCCCAGAAATTAGGTCCTTAGCAATTACTAAATCTTATGACAAAAACATTTACATATCATTTTTAAATGTGTAAGTTTCATTTTTTAAAAAATTGGTAGAGGGGCGCCTGGGTGGCGCAGTCGGTTAAGCGTCCGACTTCAGCCAGGTCACGATCTCGCGGTCCGTGAGTTCGAGCCCCGCGTCAGGCTCTGGGCTGATGGCTCAGAGCCTGGAGCCTGTTTCCGATTCTGTGTCTCCCTCTCTCTCTGCCCCTCCCCCGTTCATGCTCTGTCTCTCTCTGTCCCAAAAATAAATAAACGTTAAAAAAAAAAAAATTTAAAAAAAAAAAAAAAATTGGTAGAGTTCAGGATTATAAAGACACTGGAGACTGACATTTGGGGGCCTAAAGGGCTCCATGCTTGCTCTGTTTGGCTAGCTAGTCCTACCTTCAGAATATCGTTGGGACTTTCATACATGTACTAGTTGCAAGTGCCCAGAGCAGTGGTTTTTAACTCTGGCTACACAGTAGAATTACCTTGGGACCCTTTAAAAATACTGATGGTTGATGGAATTAACAAGTCATGGGAATAAAAGGCACAGCATAAGGAACATAATGATATTGTAATAACATCGTGTGGTGGAGGATGGTATCTACAGTTCTAGTGAGAAGAGCATAATGTATAGATGCTGGCGAGGATGTGGAGAGACGGGAACCCTCTTGCACTGTTGGTGGGAACACAAACTGGTACAGCCGCTCTGGAAAACAGTGTGGAGGTTCCTCAAAAAATTAAAAATAGACCTACCCTATGACCCAGCAGTAGCACTGCTAGGAATTTACCCAAGGGATACAGGAGGGCTGATGCATAGGGGCACTCGTACCCCAATGTTTATAGCAGCACTCTCAACAATAGCCACATTATGGAAAGAGCCTAAATGTCCATCAACTGATGAATGGATAAAGAAATTGTGGCTTATATACACAATGGAGTACTACGTGGCAATGAGAAAGAATGAAATATGGCCTTTTGTAGCAACGTGGATGGAACCCGAGAGTGTTATGCTAAGTGAACACTCCTCAGGGAGGAGGGGAAGGGGGGGGGAAAGTTACACAGAGGGAGGGAGGTAAACCATAAGAGACTCTTAGAGACTGAGAACAAACTGAGGGTTGATGGGGGTTGGGGGAGAGGGGAAAGTGGGTGATGGGCATTGAGGAGGGCCCTTGTTAGGATGAGCACTGGGTATCGTATGGAAGCCAATTTGACAATAAATTATATTAAAAAAAAGAATAGCATAATGTATAAACTTGTTGAATCACTGTAATACACCTGAAACTAATGTAACTAATGTTGTCACTAATACACCTGTTACTAATGTAATGCAGTTGTGTATCAACTGCACTCAAATAAAAAATATAATAATAAAAATAAAAACAGTGACATTCGAGTCCCTCTCCAAAGATTCTGATTAAATGGTGAGGCATGGGGGCGCCTGGGTGGCGCAGTCGGTTAAGCATCCGACTTCAGCCAGGTCACGATCTCGAGGTCCGTGAGTTCGAGCCCTGCGTCAGGCTCTGGGCTGATGGCTTGGAGCCTGGAGCCTGTTTCTGATTCTGTGTCTCCCTCTCTCTCTGCCCCTCCCCCATTCATGCTCTGTCTCTCTCTGTCCCAAAAATAAATAAAAACGTTGAAAAAAAAAATTTTTTTTTAAATAAATAAATAAATGGTGAGGCATGAGCCAAACCATCTCTGTTTCCCAGGTGATTCTAATGTGCAGCCAGGACAGAAGCCACTGGTCTGAGACAAATATTGGAACTTTCCTGAGCTACAACCTGGCAGTGTGACAGTTGTGTGTGTGTGTGTGTGCCCGCTTGCTAAATATATGTTGGATGAGATTTTGTTGGAGACTTGCTGTCATTGTAGCATTCTACCTGGAAGCAATATTGGAGGACCGAATTATAGCCCCCTCCGACTCTTAAATGAGGTTCCAATATTTACCAAAGAGCACAACATTTGCCATGCAGTCAAACTAACTTAGGTAAATTCACACAACAGCCTTTCCAACCCCCTTTTTCCCTTCCCAACAGACATCTGTGTTATGTGTGTCCGGGCCTGAAGTCCATCAGCCAAGGTAACAAAATAGCCAGGACTGGATTTGGGGATGGGACACGTGAGTTAAGGCTAGAAACAAGATAACTTTAGGAATATTGCCAGAATGTTTTCTACATACTGGATATAAAGATGAACACATATGATGTGAGTTGCTGCTGGCCGCTGTTGTGGGAACTCAAGGGAAGCCAGTCTTAGCATGAAGCCAACACTGGAATACAGAGTGCAGAAAGCAAAGGAAATCTGGTGAGAGAGCTAAACCACCAGACTGAGCCGCATCAGATGTATCACGTACTTAAGCCAATATACTCTCTCTAATAAGCCAGTCTGAGTCAGATAAGACCATGGGCTTTAAAAGCAGGCTGCCCAAGTCTAAAGCCCAGTTTGGTAATTCACTAACTCGGTCATCTTGGCAGTTACTCCAAGGCACTGTCCCTCAGTGTCCCCATGTGTAAGATGGGCTATTAACACCTTCATTATAGAGTTGCCATGAGCACTAAGTGGGTTAATGCTGGAAAATTCCTTAGGACGGAACAAGGCAAGAACCATGCTATGATTTAAAGCAATTATTGCTTTACCTGGGCTTAGTGTTACTTCCCGTTGAAAACATCCTAACTGCTATGTTTGAATTTTGATTTCACGAGTGATCTGAAGCAAATAATTTAAACCTCTGGGCCCTGGTTTCCCGATTTATAAAGTAAGAAGGTTGGTCTGTGATCTCCAAGGTACCTTCCAGCTCTGTTTTAGTAAATATGGTTAATATACATTACATTTCAAGCTGTTTTCTCTCCCAGTATGATTTAGAATGCAAATACCAGAGTTCATGAGTCTGTCTTTTATTCATGTGTTCAATAAATATTTATTAACAACCCACCAAGTGCGAGGCACTGTTCTAAGTACTAAGAATATAGTGATGTTCAAAACTGATTTAAAAAATCCCTACTTCATGGAGTTCCTATTTTGGTGGACATAGATAAACAAATAAGTACATAAAATATATAGTATATGAGGCCATGATGAGTTCTATGGAGAAAAGGAAAGCAGGAAAGGAGAAGGAAATAAAAGGGGGCAGGGCCAATTTTAAATAGACCTGTAAATTCCCAGGTTCTTGAGGACTGACTGACATAAATCAGCAAGTATAAAAATGAGATTAAAGTTAGTGGTCTCAAGAAAGATAATGGTGGTGAGCCTGTGAAAAGGGTCCTATTTAATGTGAGGTAAGGAAGCCTAAGTTTCAAAGACCCTCACGTGCATGTGCCATTTTGAGGACCCCATGGGGAGCTACCAATGAGTTCTCATGGTATTTTGTATTCTTTTACTTGAAAAGGACACCCCATAATGTAGAAGTTTTAGGTCCCACAAAATTTGGATCTGCCCTTGTTGTACACACTCAGTGGGCAGGGAGGCACTGGTGTGGATCATGCTAGAAGCATCCAGAGCACCCAGGATGCCCACTCAGACCTGCTGCTGCATAATTATCTGCCATCTCAAAACCACTGGTGGATTGCATTATTGTTCTCCACTCTTCACCCCACCCCTGCCTTTCTCTACCACCTTAGTCATGGGCTTTCACAGCTCATCCTACAAGAGACAGGATCCTTGTCTCACTGATGTTACCTTTAACTATAGGGCTTGCTTAGCCGAAAGGAACATTCTGAATGCGATGAGAATAAAGACTTTAAAATATGCCTTTGGGCTGGTGATTTTCCTTTTGTGCTCTTTCCTTTTGTCATGAAAAGAATCTGTCCAGCGTAGCCTTCTGGCCTTGTTAAAGGAGTAATACCCAGAGCAGATCTGAACTCCAGCTAAGCCTGAAGCCAGGCCCAGCTAAGCCCGCCTAGATCAGTTGCACCCGGTCAACCCACAGACAAGAGTGAGAAATAAATGCTTATTTTTTGGTACCAACCACGATGAGATTTTGTGGTTTTCAACTCTTTGCATAATTGTAGCAACAGCTGACTGATAGAACAAGCAATGCGATTTTGTCAGCTTAGGCTAAACTATGCTGCAGTAACAAAGACCTCTATATTTATGGCTCACCTTAGATGCCATCATGGGGCAGCTGAGGCTCTGTTCCGTATTTTCACTCAGGGATCCTGTCTGTCAGAAAGGCCCTTGTCTGGATTTACTGGTCTCCCAGTGGAGGGTACAGAGATGGGGACTCTGTACTAGCTCTGGAGACTTCTGCTTAGAAATAACACACACATGACTTCGCTCACATTTTACTGGCCAAAATACATTATACAGCTGTACCTGCTTAGGGCAGGAATGCACAGTCCTCTTGCATGGAGCCACACAGAGGGAATGAACCCACAGGAAGGCCTCTACCTCGGGTAGAAGCAGCGGATACTTTGAAAAATAATAAAAATCTACCACAACAAAATAGCTTGAACATTTTGGGTAGACACGATGAAGGCATGGGTTGACTCTAACTTGTGCCACATCATTTTCTGATTGCCTGGAATTATGCTATACCTTGAATCTGCAAAGCAGAGGCTGTGTTTGTGTGCTCCTGTGGATCATACACCTCCTCTCGTGGGATGTGCCCATCACTCTTCCTAGGACAGACAAGCAATGATAGAAAGCCTGTAATTTTCTCCCTAAAACTATCAACACTGCTCTGCTTTCCAAGCATCAGTGTTTTCCATGGAAAAGAAATTAGATATATAACGAAGGTTCCAAATAAAGCAAAACAATTGTGCAGGGAAGCCATGATGTTATAAGGACCCCCATTTTCCTTTGTTGCTCTGGAACAGGGAGTTCCCAAGTGTTTGGATGTCAAAATTGATACTGCTGAACTCGGAATTCATCCAACTCCCACCACCCCCTTCACACCACAAAAGCCAAGTTTTATATTTCATCCTAGCATGGAAGGAACATTCTGTAATTTCTTTCACCCGTGAATTACTTTCTAAAGAACCAGTAAATCAAAGTTGTGCATAATTTCTCTTTCCCTCCCTCTCTTTTTTTTTTTTTTTTTTGAAAAGTCATCTTTATTATTGTGTGGTTCTTTCTGGCATTAGTATTTTGCTCATAAATCAAGATGGTCACCTTCTGTGAAGGGGGATACCAAAGTAGAATTTAACCATCCACCTAGCCACTTGAGCTAGAGACCTAGGTATCTCCATAATCTTTTTCTCTTTTTTCACTGCTACCATGGCCTTAGTTCAAGCCCTTAGAAACATTTGCTATGTTATTCTCTTAGCCTTCTAATGGCCTCCCAACCTTGAATCTCTTCCCTCTTTACTCCCTTAAAAATGCCAGTGAGACCAAAGATTCTTCTAGTACTTTCTTTTGGTAACTGGCATAGGGAAGTTTGGGATGGTTTGTAATTGATTAGAAATAAAGAGATTGATACCTCAGGTAAATTGGGCATCAAATAATGAAACTTTAGCTGATAATTTTGCATTTTCTTTTGATATGTGGTGTCTTTTTGGAATCACACCGCCCCCCCCCCAAAAAAGCAAAAAGATAAATAGAATCTATTTTGGAGTCTTCTTTATCAGAAGAGCTTAGGAAAACAAAAGGTCCTCAGTAATAACAAGGCAACTCAAGGTATTTGAGATCTTGATTAAGCACTTGTGAAAGGTGATAGAATTTCATGAATCCCTGGCTCATAGCAGTCCCTAAATACTTTTTGTTCTCCCAAGGAATAGCAAATGATTGCTTGCATTGAAATTTTAGGAAGACATTGGAGTTGGCACAGATCCACAGCTGTAAAGTACATGGTTCAGGGAAGGATCGAGGAAAAGAATAATATTCGGATTTGGATCCCAGAAAGAGTTTTAACCCACCCTCTATAGCTCATCATTTTATTTGTATCTAGCTTATCCTTCCCAAGTTTCTCTTGAAAAATTAAGCATGTGTTTGTGTGTTTTTGAGTGTGTATGTATGTATATATGTGTGTGTGTGAATATGTATTTACACAAACATATATAGGTATGTATATATATATATACACTTATATTTACATACGTATGTTACATATATAATTTCCCCTTATTTCTTTAAAAAAAATTTTTTTGATGTTTATTTATTTTTGAGAGAGAGCACAAGCAGGTGAGGGGCAGAGAGAGAGGGAGACATAGAATTCGAAGCAGGCTCCAGGCTCTGAGCTGTCGGCACAGAGCCCGATGCTGGGCTTGTACCCATGAATGTGAGATCATGACCCAAGCTGAAGCCAGAGGCTTAACCAACTGAACCACCCACGGGCCCAATTCCCCTTTATTTCTTATACAAGGTAGCGTACTATATGTTTATTTGCAATTTGCTTTTTTTTTTAGCTTCTGAATATATTTTGAAAATAATGCTATTCCAGTTCATAGAGCTCTACCTTAGTATTTTTCATTTTTCACTAACAATCTATTATATGGCTATCTTATAGTTTATTCAGTCAGTTCTCTCAGAATGGTCCTAGTTTTTCTCCAATATTTTGTTATTTCAAACAATGTTGTAATTAGTAACTTTGTGCAAATGTTGTTTCAGATTGATTCATGTTGTGGACAGGTACCTTCACAATACAGTCCCAGAAGGGGGATTGTTGGATAGAAAGGTAAATGCATATGTGGTATTACTGGATACTGTTAAATTTGTGATAGTTAATTTTATGTGCCAGCTTGGCTGGGCCATGGTGCCCAGATACGTGGTTGAACATTATTCTGTGTGATTTTGTAAGGGTGTTTCTTGGATGAGATTAACATTTAAATTGGTGGGCTTTGAGGAAAGCAAATTGTCCTCCAGAATGTGGGTGGGCCCTCACCAATAAGTTGAAGACCTCTATTGAGCAAAAGACTGACTTTCCCTGAGTGAGAGGGTAATTTCTGCCAACAAACAGCCTTTGGACTTCAACTGAAGCATCAGGTTTTCCTGGGTCTCCAGCCTGATGGCCCACCCTGCAGATTTAGGGCTTGCCAGCCCTCATAATCATGGTAGGCAATCCCTTAAAATACATACATTCACACCTACATACACATACACATACATATACATATACATATACATATACATATACATACATCCTATTGGTTCTGTTTCTCTGGGGAACCCAGGCTAATTTTGTGGTTATACCATTTTGCACTACCAGTAATGTATGAGGAATGCCTCTTTGCTAAGCATTTGAATTTTTGCCAAACTGATAGGTAAGAAATGGTATCTTGGTGTAGTTTTAATTTGTGCTTCTCCTATTATGAGTGAAATAGAGTATCTTTTTATATAAAAGACCATTTATATATTTTCTCCAGTGAAATACCCTGAGAAGATTTTTATGACGTAAACATCTCTTGTTGTGGACCAAGCTAAATTGCGGTCAGAAAGATAGACTAGGTCTCCAAGGTTAATGTAATCACGTTTCTAATAAGCATAGCCATTCCTCTGTAGAATTCAGAGTATGCATACCCTTTATTTCGCTGTACTTACAGTTCATTTTTTGTTAACCAGTATTTGCATAGCAAGATAGTACATACCGAGGAATTCTCTTTGATTAAATGTGTCCTGATAAGATTCTAGATTTTACAACACAATTGAGAAAACTCTCAGGTGTAAAAGATGCTTTGTTGGGCACCTGGGTTCCTGACCTGGCATCTTTCTACTAGGTAGAGTAGGGTTTTCTTTCTCCTTATCCTTCATCTTATGTGCCCACCCCCCACCCCACCCCCCTCCAGGCTTTCTGAAGTCGTCTTTGTACTGATTGAATAAACACAAGTCTGTGCTTTTTCCCTGTATAGCCAAATGCTTTCTTTTATTAACACTAGCAAGTGTAAATAGCTTCTCAAAAGGTACAAAGTGAATGCATTTCAAGTCAAATCTGCCTCCAAGGTGCCAACTCTGAAGAAAACTTCACTTTAACATGAACATTAGTTTCCAAGGTGGATTGCGTATCCCTAAATGATCATCCATTTTCCCAAAACGCCAGCAGGAAATGTGTTTGATAGGAATGGAGATAGAAGGGACCAGCAAATAGAAAGCTAGCATTTCTCCAATAGCCGATGGTTGCCACGTGGCAGCATGTGAGATGAATACACCTTGCAGACATGTTCTGTTTTCTTTAAGTTTGAATTAGTTGCATTCATCTAAAAGCTCAGAAAATGTATTGAGCAATTTCGTTGTGGACAGTTCCTCATTTTTCTCTACCATTTTCTTTCAAACACGTTGTGATGAATGCATGTAATGAATGCAAATGTTGCTTTGCCTGGTGGAGATGTAATTCTGTGAAAAGTTCCTAGAAGGGAACTTCAAGAGTTTTTAAAACTCTGAATGTTTACTTAAAAAAAGGGAGAGATCTGGCAATGCTGGACCAATATTCCTCACTGGTTATAATTCATATGGACACACTGAGCGAGAAGAACAAAGGTGGAGGCATCACACCTCCTGATTTCAGACTATATTATGAAGTTACAATAATCAAAACAGTATGATCCTGGCATTAAAATATAGACAGACCAATGGAAAAGAATAGAGCCCCAAAATATGTTCACACATTTACGTTCAACTAATCTCCAACGAAGGTGCCAAGAACACATAATGGGGAAAGGGTAGCCTCTTCAATAAACGGTGGGAGAATTGGACATCCACAGGCAGAAGAATGAAATTGGCCTCTTCTCTCACACCACATACAAAAATCAACTCCAAGTAGGTTAAAGACTTTTTCAACGTTTTTATTTATTTTTGGGACAGAGAGAGACAGAGCATGAACAGGGGAGGGGCAGAGAGAGAGGGAGACACAGAATCGGAAACAGGCTCCAGGCTCTGAGCCATCAGCCCAGAGCCCGACGCGGGGCTCGAACTCACGGACCGCGAGATCGTGACCTGGCTGAAGTCGGACGCTTAACCGACTGCGCCACCCAGGCGCCCCTAAGTAGGTTAAAGACTTAAACAGTACTTGAAATTATAAGACTACTAGAAGAAAACATAAAGCAAAAGCGTCCTGACATTTGTTCTAGATGATTTTTTGGATATGATCCCCAAAACATAGGCAAGGAAAGCTAAAAAAAAAAAAAAAAAAAAAAAAGACACATGGAATTGTATGAAATTAAACTGCCCAGGAAAGAAAACAATCAACCGAGTGAACAAACAGCCTATCAAATGGGAGAAAATATTTGTAAATCATACATCTGATAAATGGTTAATATCCAATACATAAGGAACTCAAACAATTCAATAGCAAACAACAAAGAACCCGATTTAAAAATGAGCAAGGCATATAGCCATGTCTTGGAAGAAGATATACAAATGGCCAACAGTTAATTAAAGTGTTTTTAGCATCACTAAGCATCAGGGGAAATGCACATCAAAGCCACAGTGATGTATCATCTCACACCTGTTGAAATGACTATCATCAAGGAGATAAAAGATAACAAGTGTTGGTAAGGACGCAGAGAAAAGGGAACACTTGTGCACTGTTGGCAGGAATGTAAATTCGTACAGACATCATGGAAGATAGTATGGAGGTTCTTCAAAAAATTAAAATAGAACTACCATATGATCCAGCCATCCCACAGCTAGATGTATATTCAAAGGAAACAGAACCAGTATCTCAAAAGGATGTCTGCTCTCCCATGTCCATTTTAGCATTATTCACACTAAGCCAAAATATGGAAACAACCTAAGTGTCTGTTGAAGGATGAAGGGGTAAAGAAAATGTGATGTAGGGGCACCTGGGTGACTCAGCCCGCTAAGCCTCTGCCTTCGGCTCAGGTCATGATCTCACAGTTCGTGGGTTCAAGACCCGTGTCAGATTCTGTGCTGACGGCTCAGAACCTGGAGCCTGCTTCAGATTCTGTGTCTTCTCTCTCTCTGTCCTTCCTCTGCTCAAGCTCTCTGTCTCTCTCTCAAAATAAATAAATGATCACCTAAAAAAAAAAAAGAAAGAAAGAAAATGTGATATAAATATATACACTAGAATACTATCAAGCTTGAAACAAAAGAAGGAAATCCTACCAGTTGTGACAACATAGATAAACGTGAGGGCATTATGTTAAGTGTGATAAGCCAGACGCAAAAAGATGAATACTACATGATATCACTTATACATGGAATCCAAAAAAACAAATTCACAGAAGCAGAGTAGAATGGTGGTTGCCAGGGTCTGGGGGTGAGGGAAATGGGGAGATGGTGGTCAAAAGGTACAAAGCTTTAGCTATGCAGGGTAAGTGCTGTAGATCTAATGTGCAATGTGGTGACTCTAGTTAATAACACTGTATTGTACACTTGTAACTTATTAACAGAATAGATCTTAAGTGTTCTCACCACACACACCCACACAAATGGTAACTATTTGAGGTGATAGAAATGTTACTAGCCCGATTATGGTAATCATTTCACAACGTACATGTACATCCAAACTTCATGTTGCACACTAGAAATATATACAATTTAATTTGTCAATTGTACCTCAGTAAAGCTGGGGGGTGGGGAAAGAAACCAAACTCAATGTCAATTTGTGCATGATACCTGGAAAAATGTTCTGTTCCTGCCTCTGGTTCACAAAGTAGTTGCCTGTGTCTTTATTATAGATCTCATCATATCTCTTGTGTTTATGATTACCCATCTTTCTATATACCTCATGATGGAGATTTCCTCAAGGTCAAAGGTCTATGTGTCTTTGGATCCGCAGCACCTATCTGGCACGTAGTTAGATGTGATATATGTTTGTTTGTTTGTTTTCTGTGAATGAGCAATGAATGGTCTCTGGATCTAAAAACAGTAGAACACCAGGAAGACAGAACAATATCGCTGTCTGAAAGACCAACATCCACAAATGGCTCAGCCCCTGGGCTGCACATCATTAGTTTGGACTAGTTTGTTTGCAATTCATACGTGAAAACCTGAAAATCAACGGAGATATAACCTCCTACTCCAAACAGATGAAGTTTCCATTTTTGATTCCGTCAATCTTAACTATGTAAAGTGAATTAAACTCATTATCTAACATTTCCCAGGGGCAACACAGCCACCCCAGGAGAGCTAGAGGCCCATGGGGAGAGCATTTACGTATGAAAAAAAGTTCTAAACACAGGCCCCTCAGAACCACAGCACACAGTCACTTGTGAACATTCTTATTTTTCTTATTCCTTAGGATTTCCTTAACTTTTCCTTTTGTTTCAAAAACAACATCTGTGAAAAACAAAGATCTTTTCCTCCCTTCTTCTTTCAAGCCCATTGCCAGCTAAGAGGGACATGGGGGTTCCTGGTTCCCGAACTTTAAAAGTCTGATCAGTGCTCGTTTCGGCAGCACGTATACTAAAAGTCCGATCTAGGTCGTCATTTGAGACTAGATTGGATCTGACAGACAGTCTTATCTGCCTCAGAGAAACTATAAATTTTTATAAAGCCTGGCTTTTAACAGCCGAAAGGCCAATCTCATCATGGAATAGCAGAAACGCGCAGGGAGAGACCGAGGAAATTCATCTCTGGAAAGCTCGCGAGTCAGACGTTTTTAAATGGAACAAGATTCGGAACTGGTTGCTTTCAGAAGATATTAAACCCGACCTCGGGTCTCATCAGGCCGGGGCTCCTCGGGGATCTTGCGGACCAGAAAGCTCCATGCGAAGGAAACATGACAGAAATTGTCATTCCCCTTGTCACTCGGAAGAGCCACCTGCTCCCGAGTTAAAGCCGCTTTCTCTTCAACTCGCCAGCATGCTAATTAAAGAATGACTGCAGGATGGTGGCGTTGCCAGGCGCTATGAAGATCCATCACTGTCTTTTTATACGGGTAGGCGAACGTTTAATTAAAACTGCATGCGGTGTGTCTGCCCTACCCACCAGCACAGCTACATTTCATTTACCTGAGAAGACCATTTCCTATTAGTGTCTTTCAAGAGGTAAAGCACCCTGAAACAGACTTTGCTGAAATAATGTCTCTGTACATGATTTAATTAAGGGCGTCAGTAATTACATCAGGACAACATGAACCTGACTTTCCTTGGGGTTCCCGTTGTGCCTCCTGATAACGAGTCAGCTGTCTCTTCAATGGCATCCTCATCTGGAGAAGACGGCAGAGAACCGAGGATGGGGAGGAGTGCTGAGCCTGGCTCTGTTACATTTTACTCGGGCATACGAGTGTTAATGCGCCGAAAAGCCCTTTTTGGAAAGAGAGAGACAGAGAAACTCTGAGAGGAGATGGAAATGAAAGGTGCTCCCAGGACTCGCTTGTTGCGGAACTCTTGCTGACGACTAGCATGATCATCCGCGCTGCAGACCTACACTGAGCACCCTCTTGAAACAAAATTATAGGCAGTTTCTTTCGTTTTGTTTGAATTTTGAGCTTATGCACACTCCCCTCCCTTTTAATCGAGCAAAATATTTTGGCCGGCGGTAGATTTTAGCTGGAGAACATGCTGCATGCCACAAAATTCGAAAACAAATCGTAACTGTGGATGGATGCTAACTTCAGGTCAAAGTAGAGAAAACTATCTTACGCGAGGATCTTGAAGACTGGAGATAGTCCTCTCCACTTGGGAGTTTTCAGGTTAATGTTTCCGGATCAAGTACAATGGAAAGGGGTAAAAATGAGGCTTAAAAGCCCTAGGTCCGCTAAGAGCTGAGCCTTAATTACAGGTTCCCCTGCTCAGCTTCAGGGAACAGAAGCTTCTTCCCTGGAGGCGGCCCTCTCAGTCTTTCTGCTCGGCAGGTCTCCAGATGGCTCTAACAGTCCCTCGTGGGTGGGATGGCTTGTCCGAAAGAAGCGATGGTGGGGTGTGGCAGGAAGTGTAAGAAAACCATCATGGGCCTTGACTGAGCTGCAAATTGAACCCAAAGAGTTTGGATTCCATTGGCTCTCCCTTGCCAGCATGCTTGACATCCTAGCGAGCACTCGTCAAGTACAACCAGACCATTTGTTTCCTTTCCAGCACCAAGGAGGTTTCCCTCCCAGAAGAGCGAGGGAGGCATGTCCTCATCACCATTTTGAAGGGGCAGACTCACAGTGTGCTGCCACTGGGGCTGCAGGTTGGACTTCACAGTTATTTTTCTTGCTGAGGACCCAGAAGGAAGTTTGCTTGGAGAAAATCCGTGATATTGTCACATCAATGCAGTAAATATTTTATCACCCTCGTACTGGAACAGCTTGGTACCTCACCAGCCAACCCTGGAAAAATGGCTCCCTCCCTCAAAAAAGAGTTTCTAGAGCACCTGGGTGGTTCAGTCGTTGAAGTATCTGAGACTCTTGATTTTGGCTTAGGTCATGATCTCATAGTTCGTGAGTCCAAGCCCTGCATCGGGCTCCATGCTGACAGCGTGGACCCTGCTTGGCATTCTGTCTCCCTCTTTCTGTCCTTCCCCTGCTTGTTCTCTATCTCTCTCTCAAAAGAAATTAAAGTAAACTTTAAAGAAGGGTCTCTAAGAGCAAGAGCTGAGAATGCCCAGGAAAGCAGTAGAGGAGACACACAGAGGAAGTATGAAACAGTAAGAGCTTGAGGGGAGAGCACTGTTTGGGAGCCTGTACCCTGGTGTGAATTGTGATCCATTTCATTCTAATAGTGTCAAAATGTATGACCCTGAAATCTCTGGAATCAGCCTTTTCCTTCCAGGGTTTTTTTTTATTATTATTATTGTTTGCTGTTTTTTTCTTTTTAAGGAGAATATTCACCATCCTATAATCACGCCACCACCATGTTTTGATGGTGTGAGAGACACAGCCACTAACATATGGGTCTCTTTCTTAGTTTTCATTTGAGAAGAAACCAATGCGGAAACTAAGAAGGCACGACACACAGAATTGGGAGTGGGATTCCTTATAAGCAACTTGATGGGGAAGCGTCAGACAATGACTTCCTAGCTAGTCTGTCTTAGATCAGTCCTAGGAGCGTCTTCTCCACCTTTTTGAATATTGAATTGACGCCCCGATTAAAAAAACAAATCAGGCAATCAACCAGGAGGTTACAACTTGACTTGGGCCTTTCTGGTTTCAAACTTACCATTTACTGCGACCTACCATTGACAAGAGTTCGAGAAAAGCACCGTGGCTCTAGCTGCCCAGTGTATTCTGACCCAGACGTAGGCTGGACTTGAAGATATTAAACCAGAAGCTCTAATTACAAATAGGTATGATTTCACCTGTTGTCCCTTCATCGGGATCAACTGATCCATGTGAATTCTCTTTGGGGAGAAATTTATAAGTGGAGGAGGTAAATATGCTTATGGGAATTCCCCCATTCTTCTTAAAAACACACGGAGTAAACAGGTTTAGATTCTTAAAAACCTAATTCATAAAAATTAAGTATCCATGATGACATAATTGGAGAGCCATTCATTTTCCTGTGAGTCAAATAAAGAGGGGGAAAAAATTAGTTACCAAGAGTCAATTACAGGAAAGTAATGGAAAGTATATCAGAACAATATTTTGTTCTTAATTTATAAGCACGGCACTTATAGACCACTACTCAGGAGGAAATGGGCTTTGGATTGATTTCCCAGCAATGGGGTTATTCAGTTTCACTTTCCTGAGATGACTGGTTGTGGCTAAGAATGTAATTTGTGACTTTGTATTACAACAAGCTAATTGACCTTGGCCTTATTAGCACCATCTGGAAACGGTTGAAATGTACAGTCAAGACAAAGCAATAATTTGTAGAAAAAGTATAATGTGTATTTTTGGGGAGGTTCCCAATCATGGCTCTTGACAAGAGTCAGAAGTAGCTAATTCAGATGGGACAGTATATTAATCCGCTCAGGCTGCCGTCCCAGAATCCCATAAATTGGGTGGCTTAAACAACAGAAATTTATTTTCTCACAGTTTTGGAGGCTGGAAGTCCAAGATCAGGATGCCAGGATGTCCACATTCTGGGGGGAGTCTCTTCCTGGTATGCAGACATCGGGATTCTAGCTGTGTCTTCACATAGAAGGGAAGGGGACACATGGAGAAAGAGAGATTAGAGGGCTCCCTCTCTGATGACTCTTCCTTTTTTTTTTAAGTTTTTATTTATTTATTTTGAGAGAGAGAGAAAGAGTAAGTGAGGGAAAGGCAGAGAGGTGGGGGGGGGGAGGGGTAGAGAGAGAAGCCCAAGAAGACTCCATACTGACAGTGCAGAACCCAACATGGGGCTCGAACCCATGAACTGTGAGATCATGATCTGAGTTGAAATGAAGAGTGGACATTCAACCTACTGAGCCACCCAGGTGCCCCCTGATGTCTCTTGTTGTAAGGGCACTAATCCTATGATGAGGGCCCACCCACATCTCAACCTAATTAATTCCTGAAGGCCTTATCTCCAAAACCATCACGTGGAGGGTTAGGACTTCACCATATGAATTTTGGGGGAATACATTTCAGTCCGTACAGTTAGCAAGAAACACAGACTGATAAATGCACTCTCAACTCAGTTGTGCTCTTATTCATTTAGCAATTATTCTTGGACACTACTATGGGCATACAAAGAAGGCAAATATTACTATTTTAAATGTTTATTTATTTTTGAGAGAAAGAAAGAGAGAGAAGAGACAATCCCAAGCAGGCTCTGTGCTGCAAGCGCAGAGCCCAATGCAGGGCTCAAACTCACCAACCCTGGACATCAGAACCTGAGCTGAAACCCTGAGTCAGATGCTTAACCAGCTGAACCACCCAGGTGCCCCAAGGATGCAAATATGATTATGACGCACATTGTCTGACCTTGAGTAGCTTTTAACCTCGTGAGGAAGCTACACATGGAAATCAAAAATTGCAATAGGATGTGATAATTATTAAATTTTTTTTAAATCTTTATTTTTGAGAGAGAGACAGCATGTGAGCAGGGGAGGAGCAGAGGGAGAGGGAGACACAGAATAGGAAGCAGGCTCCAGGCTCCGAGCTGTCAGCACAGAGCCCAACGCGGGGCTCGAACCCACGAACTGTGAGATCATGACCTGAGCCAAAGTCGGATGCTTAACCGACTGAGCCACCCAGGCACCCCTAGGATATGTTAATTATTATAATAAATGTTTGCAAAAGACACTACGGCAGGGCTTTATTACAGTGCAATAGGCTAGTTCGTCATCATGTCCCTGACTTTCTTGAGAACCAACCACGTGCCAGGCAATGTGCTCGGCACTCGGGATATAAAGATAAATAAAAACATAGAGTACTAGCCCAGCCTGAAAGATCCAGGAGAGAGAGATCCTAAAGAAAATGATGGTATATGTTCACCTTAGATGAGAAAGAATTATCCAGGTTGGCAAGAGGGGAATGCGCATCCCTGCAGGGAGAAGAGAGTAGGCACACACAATGGTGTGATGTGCTGGGGCACAGCAAACCCAACAGGGTGGGTGGAGCACAACATCCAGGTGTGAGAACGGCCTACGCTGGTGGCCTGAATCCAGGTGGCAAGGATGGGAAAGAGGTGATAAGCAATAACCTGGATCATATTCCGAATACATTTTGAAGATAGAGCTATCCAACTGGCTGTGTAGGAGAAAAGTCAAAGACGACTCAAAGATTTTTGTGCAGAGAACTAATAGAATAGACTTACTATTGATATAAATAAAGACTTGTAGAAGGAACAGATGGCTGGGAAGTGGCTACCTGAGAATCAGGGGTATGGTGACTACGGCGACTCATTTATCCCACAAGTTTTTTGGGGGGTGGGCCTGGAACTGGAAAAAAGATGAAGATGTAAGAACTCTTTAGTAAGTAAGTAAGTAGTAAGTAAGTTCACAGAGCCTGTGAACTTAGCGGATGAAGGAAGTGAGGAAGAAGGAGAGTAAAGTCTAGGATGACTGACTGCCAAGTGGGATTGCTAGATGGACAGCAGGGCCTTTCATCATGATGGGAGAACAGGAGGAAAAGGGATTTTATTGTGGGGAGGGGTCAAGCTCTGTTTTGTATGTGTTCGATTTCAAGGGCCTGTGATAGGGGCACCTGAGTGGCTCAGTGGGTTCAGCATCCTACCTCGGCTTAGGTCATGATCTCGTGGTTCGTGAGTTCGAGCCCCACATTGGGCTCGCTGCTGTCTGCACAGAGCCCGCTTCGGATCCTCTGTCCCCCTCTCTCTGCCCCTCCCCTGTTTGCACTTTGTCATAAATTAACTAATTAAATAATTAATTAATTAAAGGTCCAAGTGGAGACAACATTTAGGGCCTCTGAAGCTAAAGACAGTGCTAGAAATTTGGGTAATACTCTTCGGTGGTAGAAAATGAAGCTAGGGGGTGAATGAAAGGCATGTAAAGATTGGACAAAACACAAAGAGAAGTGATGTAAGGACAGAACTTACATGAACAACATTTAAGGAGACAATGAACCCAAAGAACATCAATCTGGAACTTAGTCCAAACCTTTCTATTGGAGAAAGTTACATATTATCTATACAGAAGAGTCATTAGAGGATTAAGGACCAAGTCAAATTTTTATAATAATAATAATAATAATAATAATAATAAGACAAAGAACTAGGTTTCAAAGATCAAAAGCAAATTTAATGAAGTTAATTCTCCTATGCTTTATTTTTGAGAAATCTAGGCTATCTTAATTTGAGAAAATATCTAAAACTTTTAATTAAAATGTGTCTTCAGAAAAGTACACATATCACAAGAGTAAAAAAACTTGATGACTTTTCATAAACTGAACACATTCATTTAAGCAGACCCCCCAAAAAGAAACAGTATATTAATGACGCCTGAAAAGCCCCTCCTTGGGCTCCTATCCAGTCATTACCCCATCAAGGTAACAATTGTCTCGTTTTCTAACAGCACAGAATACTTTAACCAGTTTATGTACTTCATAAAAATAAAATCATACAGTATCTATTCTTTTGTGTCTGCTCCTTTGCTCCACTTTATGTCTGAGAGGTTCATTCATATATGTGTGGATATATATCTATATGCATTTACTGCTATATGGCATCCCATTGAGTGAATGTTCCATGATATAGTCATCAATTTTAATGTCAATGGGCACTTGGATCACTTCTAGTTTGGGACTAAATGTTGCTACTATAAATATTGTAAAAAGTGCCTTTTGGTGAATATATATAGAAGTGGATTGTGGGAGCATAAGCCATGCCCATATTTAGCTCAACTTTTCCAAAATGGTAGTACCAGCTTGTACCAAGCAGCACTGTGTGTGAGTTCCAGTCGCACTGAAAGCTTTCACGAGGGGAAATTGTTGCAAAGGGAATTCAACAAGAAGAAAATGGCCAAATCCCACGACTAAAGTTTTTTTCTCATTTTAATTTTTTAAAGGCTAAAGGATTAGAGATGGAAATAGGAATTGCTTGAGTACTACCTATATAATTTTCATTCTATCACTAGTGAACTTCAACCTCCTCATCTTCCAAGTTAAAACTCACTTTCTCGAAGTCCAGCTCGAATGCCATTACTGACTCCATCAAGTTTATCCTCTGCACTAGCAGGGATGTCATTCATTTAAGCTCTTTTTCACTTTATGTTCCTCAAGTTCCAATGTAGTTTGGACACTTTGTATATCTTATCTCCTCTGATTTATTACTGGCTTGAGTTGGCTTGAGGGCAGGGATTGTACCTTTCCTTTTCTTATTTTTTCTTTTTGGCATCATCACCTATTCCACATAGGCTTTTGCCCATAAAGGGAGGTTTTCATATACTTGTTTGGGGACTAAATAATTTTCATGTTTATTGGGCTGAGTCTCACTCATTACTCTCCAGCATCGCCATGTGTCACTATCCCCTTGCCCTACAGAACAAATGACTAAAGGCTTAATTTCATAAAACTTAAGTTTGAAGCTCATCTCCAGCTCGCCCCAGGGAGCCGGGTGTGGGAAGGAATGTGGAAGGAAGGCAGAAAGTTAAGCAATTTTTATTGTTCAAAGGAATGCGATGCAATATGCTGTCTTGGAGCTCTGGGGATTTAAATATCAGAGGGATTGCTGGCCGCTTGGGTTTGCACATGCAGCACAGTTTGGGAATGCTCATCTGGTGTGCGATTGTGCCCTGCCTAGAACTGACAATGCCATCTGTTCCTTGCTCTACTGAACGATCGGACTTAGCCTGTCCTCTCCAAATGAGCACACGTGCATGTACACTCACACACACACACACACACACACACACACACACACACGCATAGCCCCAACCCCTACCCCAGCCTCAACAGAAAACACTTAATTGGCTTTCCATTTCAGGTTTTAATCTCAGCAGGAAATTTAGATGAGTCAGGTATCTAAATCTAAATAACAGCCAGAGTCAGAGTCAGATCCTCCTCTTTCATGGAGAACTGAGAGGTCCAAGTGGCTAGGAGACCGGTAATCATCACACGCAAAGCCACTCAGCATAGGAGAGGAGTTATAATGACAGATGGCAGTAGTCAAAAACAACAACAACAACAACAACAACTATAGAAAGAAGCATGCTGCTGAAAATGTATCAGTGTGTAAGTCAGACGCGGGCAATGTGATAAAATAGCGATAGGAGATGATGGAACAATTTTTTTTTAGTGTTAAGAAGAACTATTTTGTTAAGTATACTTGTAAATCTATCCATAGTTTGCAAATAGTAGTTATTATGTCATCATCATCACCGTGAAATTACAGAAAAACAATGGAGCTCAGTGTTCCATAGATGCAACTGTGTTGCAGGAGATCATGTGCCCTGAACGGAAAGGGAGAAATTGAGCGACATGATTAATGAGCCGTAGGTGCAGAAAACATATGTCCAGTGTTTTATGGGCTTGCCTCAATTGTATGTGGTTTTATTCTTTCCCAAATATAGGAGTGAAAGTTTCACGAAACATAACATAATTTGATTTTTATACAATGGCAAATCTTTTCACTTTAAAAAAATCACAAATCAAGAAAAGTTTTATTTTCGGAATAGGGATCTTCATTTTGGACTCAGAAAATACGGCCATCGTGATGATGGCCTTCGGAATATGGATGCACGTTGGTGTCGACGTATGCAGGTTGCTGGAAGCAACAACCATTTTCAGCAACATGTTCTAGTTAACCTGAAAAAGAGTCGTTCATTCCAAAACACAGTGAAATGCTAGATAAAATGTAACAAGCGTTCTTTCCAGTGTAGTAACAGAGCTTGTAAGACAGTAAGAACAATTCCTGTGGAGCCAAAGTGAAAAGGAAATTGAAAACCTTCGAGGTAAGCTTGTAAGCTGACTCTGGAAGACTTCTGTTTTGAGGAAGGAGGAAGTTTCAGTAACCTAAGGGCTTCAGTTTCATGCCCACTGAAGACTAGGTCTTGGGTAGCCTGGTGCAAAAGTTCAAGTCCAAATAGGATATCTGCAAAGCTTCAAAGTGTCTATCCCCAAATATGTAGTAATTACAAAGGGAAAAGTAGTCAATTTACGTGTGCGCTTCCTGGCAGACGTCTTAGCCAAGTGACCATGAGTAACAGTAGCTCTATTCTGACCTCATGTACCCCTGGTATGATGCGTTTGGAAAGTGACAGCACTCCGGTGGTATCCTTCCCAATGATGCATGACATCAGCACAATCATGAGAAGACATCAAACAGACCCAAAGTGAGGGACACTCTACAAAATAATTGAGCATTACTCTTGAAAAATATCAAGGTCATGAGAGACAGGAAAGAATGGGGCACCGTCACAGATTGAGGAGATGAAGGGGTCATGTAAATGTAAGACAAGTGCCTGTAATGTGAGATCCTGCATTAGATCCTAGAACACAAAAAAGACATTAATTGAAAACCTGGTGCAATGTGAGAAAGTTTTTGTTTTATTTTATTAACTTTAGTAAATAGTATGGTAACATGGTTATTTTCTTTGTTTTGATAAGTACACTGTGGTTACGGAAGATGTTAATGTAAGGGTGAACAGGTGTGTGGGAATTCTATGCTGTTTTTGCAGTTCTTCAAAACTAAAATTATTTCCACAAAAATTAACTGCTAAAACAGAAAAAAAAAAAAAGGTACCAGTGATACAGTGACCTCACTGTGGTTATAAAAGGGATCAAGAAAGAAGGTGAAACACTAAAAACAAAAGGGCCATTAAATCACGAATAGATGAATTTATTAAATTCAACTCATCATGGGCTGGCAGGGTCTCTCTCTCTCTCTCTCTCTCTCTCTCTCTCTCTCTCTCTTCACTATTACAGACTGTGTAAGAAGGTGTGAGACCATGCTGAAGTTACCCCTATGAGTTACAAGCCACGGCTAATGGAAACGTAAACCTCAAGAGGAAGCTGTCAGACAAGCAGGCACCATTGATGATGCAGGTTGGCTTGAAATTTCCTGGAAGCAGTTCCTTCCTCCTTTAGTAAAACGCTGCCCCGGGCACTGTGACCTTAACGGAACCATGAAAGTAACAAGGCATTAAACAAATCTCGGACTGGAAAAGTGAGAGATGGCGAAAATATTCAAGTTAATCAAATCCACCTAATGATACATTCGATCGGCGTAAACCAGTTTCTCCAAGCCTTGTGCTCCTCCAGCTCCTGAGGTTTTTCTCTGGCATTCTGAAGAGAACGGAAGAAAATAGCAAGCAATGGGGCACCTGGGCGGCTCAGTCGGTTAGGTGTCTGAGTTCGGCCCAGGCCATGATCTCACCGTTTGTGAGTTCAAGCCCCGCGTCGGGCTCTGTGCTGACAGCTCAGAGCCTGGAGCCTGCTTCAGACTGTGTAACTCCCTCGCTCTCTACCCCTCCCCTGCTCGCATTCCCCCCCCCCTCGAAAATAAATAAACATTAAAAAAAAAATAGCAAGCAAAAACTGATACGACTTCAAGGAAAATTAACAAATTCATTTTTCTCAATAGCTCAAGGACATCAAAAACTTTTTAAGACAAATAGCAGACTTTATAGAGTAACAATAATTAGAGAATACTCATTCTTTTTCAAGCATAAATGGAGCATTTACAAGATTGGCCATATACGTAGCTGCAATTCAGGTCTCAATATTCCAGATCATCGATATCACACATACTGCTTTCTCTGTCAGTTATGCAGTTGAGTTTGAGATCAGTAACACAAAGATGAATAAAATTCCTCATACTTGTAACCTTAAAAACAGACTTCGAAGAAGAATCATTATGGAAGTAAAGTATTTGGAACAGAATATAATGGAGATACACACATGAGAACTTAAATGGCCCAACAAAAGTGGCACTTAGAGGGAAAACCATAGCATTATGCGACAGAAGAAGGATTTAGTACAATGAGCTAAGCATACACTTAAGAAGTTAGAAAAAGAACAGAATAAACCCAAAGAGAACAAGAAGAAAGAATAAGGAGCAAAATAGGAAATCAAGGTATTACAGAAAAAAATCAACAAAGGCAAACACTGGTTCTTTGGAAAGAAAAATGGATAAGTCCAGCAATATTGATTTAAAAAAAAAAAAGAAGGAAATTTCAAATGAACAAGATTAAGAATGAAAACAAAAGTGAATAGAACATAGAAGATATTTAAGGAAAAAAAAAACAACAGTGCATGTTTATGGTTGAGTGGGTATTAAGAAGGACCTATTTTAGTCCCTCTGGGTTTCAGCTTTTCTTCGCGGGCCGCTCCTTTTTCGGTTCACCCTATGCAATATTTTGGTCTTTAAAATGGAATATTCCATTTCTCAGGCATAAGCTTATCTTCTGGTGTATTCAGGCTTGTGCTTGTGGAATCTGTATAGCTCTTCAGTCAATAGGGTTATAGAAAAAGATGGAGGTATTCAATCATAGCACCTCAAAGGAGAGAAAAGTCTCACCCAACACAGTGTTCTCTCGTAGTCAAACCGGTGGTGTTCCTTTCCCCACTATGCTCCCAGTCTTTGTTACCCCACTGGCTGATACTCTTATAGCCAGTGAGAAGTCTATCTCTGCCCTAATCTCTAAGGTATAAAGTGACAGACAACTTAATTGTGGCAGATTTGGAGATCTGAGCAAAACAGATTTTTCTTTCACTCTGTGTTTTGATGAGCACTCAGAAGCTGGCTATGAAACCAACATGCTATAGTTTCTGTCGAAATTTCTGCCCAACTGAAGGGGACTGGCATCATTTAACAGGGCACATTTGCCCAGGTAAGGGACACAGTTGGTGGACACCACAGTTACAATCTGTGTTTAGATCTGTTGGGTTCAAATACTGCCTCTTTTCCTGTCCTCCCTTCGAGGTTAAATCCTGATTCCCTGTGACACATCGTCTCTCTATTTATGCACCTTTTATGTTTTCCGTGCTTTGTGTGACTGCCTTAACAACTTCCAAACTGATACCAACATAGGTGTTCTGAATAATTTTACACTAAGGAAGGATGTTATTTAATTGTTTATAAAGCCCTAAATGCGATGTGCCCTCATCAGGCTCTGCAGGCACATAAAGTAAACCTTCCACGCAGTGAGAGCACATTTTGTTCCAATGGTAATCTGTCTCTTCACTTGAAAAATGAGAGAAAGATGGAGAATTGGAGCAAATATTCATCCTTCCCGTCCCACTTGACTAATAAACTGACAGTACAGGGACAGACTTCGCTCCCTTCTGAAGTATCTAAATTAATACTCTCAGGGATCACAGAAAGAGCTGTAATGTGTTGGGAACTGATTATCGCCAATTCTGTAATACCACAAAAATCCTAAGGATGCACTTTAAGATAACTGAGTTAACAATGGCTTCAAGTCTACCCTGTGTTTGAGATCAAGCCAGTGCAGCTTTGTGTGGTTTAAGTGAGAGGTTTATGCTAATCACAACTATATTTTTTATTTATAACATTGTTCCGACACACAATCTCTGTGCCTATAAATGTGCGTATCTTCAAAATTTTGAGGCAGTGCAGGGGTTATGGGCTCGCTGTAGAGAAAAAGTGGGAAGTTATGGGTAGGGAGGGAGGGAGAAAACAAATGTTTTCCCCTTCCTCTGTGGTATTCTTTCTCTGGCTTTCCCGATTTGGTGGAAGGAGCTTAAGTTATAAGAAAATCGAGGGCAAACTCCACTGCCCATTCTGTGGTTTCCCGTCCCTTCCTGTGACAACCATCCCTTCTTTTCCATTTTTAAACTCTCTTCTCCTCTCAGCAAATACTTACAGTTCTCTTCAATCTTAAAACCAGACATAAATGCATTAAATCCTGGATCCTTCCTCATTAGCTGCCCACTCTATCTCTTCCCTTCTCTTCCCAGGCAAGCTTCTTGAAAATTGCACTGTTCATCTCTCCTTCTTCACCTCCACTTGATTTCTCAACCCACGGCAAATTGGTTCCCATCTTCCCAGATAGTTTAACAGAAACTGCAGTTGCCCAAGTTACTGAGAACCTCCTCTTGGCTCAACCCAATGGTCATGTCATTATTTGATCTGTCTTTCACATGTCGAAACGCTGACCACATCCTCTTCTTAAAATTATTCTTGCTGTCATATTACTCTCCCCCAGATTTCCTCCCACTCTTCTGGTTGCTCCTTCACAGTGTCCTTCACTAACTCTTCTCTCTTACTCTCCTCTTAAAACTTGTTGCTTGAGGGGCGCCTGGGTGGCGCAGTCGGTTAAGCGTCCGACTTCAGCCAGGTCACGATCTCGCGGTCCGTGAGTTCGAGCCCCGCGTCAGGCTCTGGGCTGATGGCTCAGAGCCTGGAGCCTGTTTCCGATTCTGTGTCTCCCTCGCTCTCTGCCCCTCCCCCGTTCATGCTCTGTCTCTCTCTGTCCCAAAAATAAAAAACGTTTAAAAAAAAACAAACAAAAACTTGTTGCTTGAGACTTCAGTTCTCACTCTTCCACTACTCTTTCCACTCTGAGTGATCTCACTTATTGGCTTAGTTTCCACTTCTACCTAAGCAAAAGATATCTCCCAAATCCCCATCTCAGCCCAGACCTTTTTCCAGAGCTCCAGGCTGGGATATCCAACTGCCTGTAAGACATCTAATGTTAAATATACCACAAGCATGTCAACGTCAAGCCATGTCCCAAATTAAGTTCTTTGCTTTTTTGCTCCAAATCTGTCGAGAGTCTTTAGTTTCCTTTTCCAGAAACCTCAAGCCAAAAATCTGGAGTCATTCTTAACTCCTTACCGTCCCTGACTCTCCTCATCCAGTTCCAGGGAGAGAATCCGGTGCCATAGATTCTAAAGTCACAAGATTACTCATTTCTCTTTCCTCCTTTATATCAGACTGCTGGAGGGGGTCATCGGGAGGATGTGGCCACCTGTTGGACCCTTGAGCTGAACCTGGGCAATTGGAGGCCCCTCACTTCCTCTCCCATTGTTGGAATGTACATTCTACCCATCATTCTCATACAGGGAGCTGCCACAGGATGCAGCCTTGAAAGAATAATGTGTTATGGCTGTGTATAGGACTGAACTCCAGTAACTGACATATATTTGTTAGATGAATGAATTCCCCAAAGATCTTTCTAAAGGATCAAATGCCCAAATATTAGAAAATGAAGCTAAATGGCAAGAATTGCTCTTTCATCTGAATTAGGTCCAATGGGGTATCTGGGTGGTTCAGTCGGTTGAGTGTCTAACACTCTTGATTAAGGCTTAGTTCATGATCCCAGGGTCATGGGATCGAGCCCTACATCCGGCTCCACACTGAGTGTGGAGCCAGCTTGGGACTCTGTCTCTCTCCCTCTGTCCCTTTCCCCAACTCGTGCTCTCTCTCTCTCTCAAAAAAAAAAAAAAACCAAAACACACAAAAAAACCTCAACTCAGGTAAATTAGTTCCAATAAGTCAAAAGCTAGACCAGTATCAAACACCAGGATCTTTTAGTCCCTAATCCTTACTTTTCAATCGGATGCTCTGATTCATGGGTCATTTGCCAAGCGGTATAGCAGACTCTGGAGAGCATAGTGTTTAGAATATTTATATACCCACGGATGAAATAAACAAACAAACAAAAACCCCAGCTGTTTTAGTGATGTCCATCAAGGATCAAGTATTGTCTCTTGAGGAACCTATCACAAGCCAGGCATTGTACCTGCCATCGAGAATACAAAGATTAAATAAATACAGCAGAGTTATGCCCAAAATCTATTGGAGCGCAAAAATGTATTTGATTAAATCTGCCTGAAATACTATGCCTGGTCTATGAATTCATAGAATATTAGTTTATGGAAGCCAAAGGTGATTTCTTAGATAATAAATGGTTATTGTTCACAGCAGAACTTTTACAAACAAGATGATAATAATGCAGCTATGATAGCTGTCTATTTATGGACCAGAGCCCAAGCTGTGATAGATGCCAACAGTGGCTGTAGAAGACAACAATGATGAAGTAACCAGTGGAGTCAGATCTATGTGCACTTGTTTACTAATAGTTTTAATTATTTTCTTAGATCAAGGAGGGCCCTATGCCTTAATTGCATCTGGCAGTGCAGAAGTATTGACTGAACCTGGATTCCTGATGTTCAAGTAGAAATCACAACGTAGGTTCTTCATCACTGGGTCACGCCGATTTAAGGGAGGCAGGATTTCATATATCTCATTTTCATGGGGAAAAAAAAAAACTATTATTTTGTACAAAAGGAAACTGAAACCCCAGAGAGATTTCAATAAATGATTCAAAGTAACACACTGGCAGTCGATTTCATTTCAGACTCCAAGCCCACTCTCTTTCCGCTGCACCCAAAATTGGATTACCATAAATAACGGGCTGGATTTACAACACAAGTGTAAATTGTCACCGAATTCACTTAACTGATCATTTCTATTCCAAATATGCTGTGGCCCAGAAAATGGTACACCAATACTAAAAGGGTGCATTCCTTCAACACTCTTATGTCCCGAGCCGTTAATAGATGAGTGACTTGGGAGGAACTGTAGTTTTTTCAAGTACCAGGAGAGGAAATCTGTTCTTTAAAATTCCAGGCAGCCTCCAGAGGGGTCAAGTAAGTGAAATTTCTCATTGTGATTTCTGTCTTCATGTGATAGAACTTATGACCTAAAAATTTTAAAAAAAATGTCAAGGGGCGCCTGGGTGGCGTAGTCGGTTAAGCGTCCGACTTCAGCCAGGTCACGATCTCGCGGTCCGGGAGTTCGAGCCCCGCGTCAGGCTCTGGGCTGATGGCTCAGAGCCTGGAGCCTGTTTCCAATTCTGTGCCTCCCTCTCTCTCCGCCCCTCCCCCGTTCATGCTCTGTCTCTCTCTGTCCCAAAAAATAAAAATAAAAAATAAACGTTGAAAAAAAAAATTAAAAAAAAAAAAAAAGAAAAAAAATGTCAAGAATTCTGTTTATTAGCTATTAGGCACATACTGGCCAGTAGTGGGAATAGCCAGGCTGCAGAGGCAGGGAGATCTGGAAACTCAGCTTGGCTACTTTCTATCCTTGTAACTTTGGACTTCAGCTCCCTTATATAAATGATAATGCCGGGACCGCTGGGGGACTCAATCGGGTTAAGCCCCGACTCTTCATTTTGGCTCAGGTCATGATCTCACAAACCGTGAGATCAAGCCCTGTGTCAGGATCCACACTGAGAGCACAGAGCCTGCTTGGGATTCATTCTCTCCCTCTCTCTCTGCCTCTCCCCTGCTTGCTCTCGCTCTCACGCTCAACAATAAATAAATAAACTTTTCAAAAAAGCGATCATGCTAATAGTTGCCTTGAAGGGTAGCTGTCAAGAGTAAAGGAAATAATGTATGATAGGGAACCTGGCATGGGATGTTCTTAGGGAGGCTTCATGCCCTCTTTTTTCATGTGAGGCCCCAGGATTATTCCTCCGGCTCCAATGGATGCCAAGCCTTCTCTTCTTCCCCAATTCAGGATAAGGATGAGGTGCGTGAGGCACTCTGCTCGGCCACAAAATTTAAGGGGTTTCTAAAAATGCAGTGACTCACGTAAATAACATTTTAATGCAGTCTTTCGAACACTCATCTTGCATGACTTGGCCTCAATTGCTTCACCTACTGTTGGCCTTTATTTAAAAGTTTGATATTTTCTTCTTTATGTTTTTTTTTCCTGTTTAACTTTTCAAAAATATTTTATTAAATTTTTCTTGATTATTGAGTATTTTGGTGAATCTTAAATTTTATACCAAGCCAGTGGCGCACTCGCCGTTCCCTAATCCTAAACCCGTTTCTTCCTCCTCTCCAGCCACAAGCCTCAGCCGACTTTGTGCTCCTCAGAAAAAGCCAACATTCTAGCCTTAGGGCTCTTCCGTTCTAGATGGGTGGTTGCAGTGGGAGGCAGGCTTTTCAGTGCTCCTCTTCCCTTGCCTCCCAAAGGCAAGAAAAAAAGACTTTTTTTGTCTTAAGACCCACTTTGAAGAAATGAGGGAGAAGACAAATGTAAAATGAAGGCCATATTGTCTGTTAAGAGTCACTGCATAGAGCCCAGAACCAATGAACTACAGAAGAAACAGTACTACAGGCACTACAGAAGAAAGCGTAAGAGCGTGGTGCTCGACCACCTATCGTCTCCACCCCTCACAGGCTGTGTGACCTGGGAGGGTACTTAGTCACGGCCCCTTACCAGCTGTGCCAACTTGGGAAGTTGCTTGAAGCCTGCTAGTTACCAGTTGTTGCCCTAGTAGACAAGTTCCTTTAGCTCTACCCGTTCATAGTTTTGTCACGTTGGTCAAGTACCTTGAGCTCTGTCCTTCCTAGTTGTGCCATGTCCTAGCTTGACAAGTACTCAAGCTCCACTGGTGTCACGTTGGGACATTACGTGAGCTCCGCTCCTTACTAGCTATGCCATCAGGGGAAGTCACTTAGGTTCTCTGTGCTTTGGTTTTTCTCATCTGTACAATGGAGGCAATAGAGGTACCTCTCTCGTGGTTATTGTGAGGATTAAATAAGTGAAGGTATGTAATGCTTGTAGGACAGAATCTGGTGAGCATTAAGCACTCAACGCACAGTGGCAATTACCATTTGAAAAGTGTTTTGGACCTGGGGCGCCTGGGTGGCTCAGTCGCTTGGGCATCATCAGACTCTTGATTTCAGCTCAGGTCATGGTCTTACAGTCATGAGATCAAGCCCCACGTCGGCTTCTTGCCGGGCCTGGACTCCGTTTAAGATTCTCTCTTCCTCTCCCCCTGCCCCTCCCTTGCTTCTGCGTGTATGTGCAAACGTACGCACACGCTCTCTCTCTCTCAAAAAATCTTTCAGACCTAAAAGAAATATACTCAAAATGAGGAAAGCTGTCAATAGTAAAATTATATGTATTTTCAAAAATGTTATGACAGCAATTCCATTGACTTGAGAATTTGACTATATATATTTTATCTGTTTATTTTGTGTGTTGGGGTCTTCCAAACAAGAGGCCCATGGTTCTTTCAAGGTCCTAAAACAGCCTTGAATTCAAGTCATGAAGTTTGTGAGTCCCACAAAGTATCAAGTATCCTGACAGCTGTATCTGTTGTGCTCCTCTCTACAATAATAGCTAGTATTTATTGAATGGTGTCTATGTGCCACACATGGTTCCAAGCTCTTTAAGTGCAGTCTTTCAATAAATCCTCACAATATTCTCACGAGGCAGGAACCATTGTCACGATCGTATTTTAGAAGAGGAAATGGGCCTGGGGAGTTTGAATGACTTGTCTGAGCTCCCACTGCAAGTGGAGGTGAAATGAGGGCCATCATGCACTGGTTTTTCCAATTTCTTTCCTTTTAAGGTAAAGGACTCTCTGTGACCATGTCCCTGATTCCTAGGCAGAGGTGATCTGACTATTCTGGGAATGTACATAGTTAAAACGAAAATGTCCCCAGATATGGAGGCGTCCCTTTGGAAAGGATTCTGCTCGTTTAGAAGTGCCTTTGGTGCGTTTCCTGCTCTCTAGACCTTGAGTAGACTGGAAATTCATTCAACATGCATTGACATTATGAGATCCAGTTGTACAGAGGAGAGGCGACTTAGAGAGGGGTAGATGACCCACCCAATAGCACGCCACACCTGGGAAGAATTTCCAATTCTTCACTTTACCGCTGCTTCCCATGGCTATTCATTGTATTAGATGGTGGCATTCCGGGTTCTGGAAGTCTACTGATGGAGGACGAGAGGATACAGGTGAGTGGCTCATGCCATTATCATACCTTTCAATCCTCTCCTGATGAGAAAGGTTGAGATTATCCTTGTATAGTCACATAGGGGAAAGAAAGTTAACCTGTTTAAGGGAGGGCTCCTTTGGGTCTAACAAGTGGGTACTTACATTCTGGAGGAAGAGCCCTTCCTCCTTTCTGTGCTTGCACCAGTCACTGTGAGAGACTCCTCCTTGATACATCCTTGCTGCTCTTAACTCACCTCTGAGACTGGAAATTCTGCCTTATAGCTCTCTTATTCTCTACCATTGAAGGATCTCAGAATCCAGGTGTGACTGTATTAATTGAGCATTTATTATGTGCGTAGCACTAGGCAAAGCATTATGAAAGATACCAAAATTCCATTCTCTATTATTTTGCAAGCTTGATGGAAGTCAAGACATACAGAAGCAATTGATGGGGCATCTGGGTGGCTCAGTTGGTTAAGCATCCAACTTCGGCTCAGGTCGTGATCTCACGGTTTACGGGTTCAAGCCCCATGTCGGGCTCTGTGCTGACAGCTCAGAGCCTGGAGCTGCTTCAAATTCTGTGTCTCCCCCTCTCTCTCTGCCCCTCCCCTGCTCATTCTCTGTCTCTCTCTGTGTCTCAAAAATAAATAAACATTAAAAAAAATTTTTTAAAGACATACAGAAGCAATTGAGAATACATTTAAGTACAAAAGTGACAAATAGACAATAGTACTTTATGAATTGAAAGGGGAGAGGTCAGTGCAAGAGAGTCTTCAAGAAACATTTAGCTATTAAAAAATAAGTCATGATCTTGATAGCTGATGTCCTATCAAATGTCCGAATGACACTTTTGTTTCAAACTTGCCTTTTCTATGCTCCTAACCAGGAAAAGTAGTGTTCTTCTTTTTTTTTCTGTATTAATTATAAGCTGTTGTTTCTACATACTTATAGATCTGACATACAGTTGGTGCAGGTAATACTCTTTATGTGCATTTGTCAAATTAATTTAAGATTGACTTTAAATTCAATCTCCAGACATTTCTCAAGGAGTCAGGTGCTTTATTGATGAGCCAAAATCTCTTTGTCCTCTTTTTCTCGGGTAGGAATCATCCATCATCAGCCCTATTAAGGCCCTGAGAGGCTAAAAACATTTTAGTCCAGTGTTTTTTCGTTTTTACGTCTATAGTGAACTTGGCTTATGCTTTTAGGAGTTACACCTTAAAGCATACCCTGCACTGTGGTCTGTAAGGCCCACAATGAATTGAGAGACTGGGCACCAAGTAACTCTTAAAAAATATGTCATCGAGATCCACACACTAAGGAGAATGAGCAATACATTTCTGTCAAAGGCTCAAGTTGATAAGTTTGATGTCCATTGAGATTATTCCCTACAGAGAAGGGAGGGACTTTTTTTTTTTTTTTTTAAGTCTGTACCCAGTAGAAGTGTTTTCTCTTTTCAGCCTCAGCTACCTACCATTACTACACAACTTTGGAAAGCTCAGGTTGCATCGTGTATCAACGGATCATAGAAAATATTTTTCTTCGTCCCATTCTGACATTTCTCCTTTCCTATATTTCATACATGCTCTACCTGTTCTTTCCTAACCAAGGTTTACTGCTCCTACCCTTTAAATACCGAGCAGTCTTATCTACCTTGCTTTCCTAACACTACGTACTTCCGAGACATATGTGCTCTGCAATTCCTAACCCTTAGTAATGCCTCCTCGGTGCTTCCTCGAGGCTGCAAACCATGACTAAGGAAACTAAAGGAAACGAGAATAGCTGACGTTCAATATTCTGGCTCTCTGGTTTCAGTTGACAATGGATTCATTCATTTTGTTTTCCTGGCATCTGCTGTACAACTGCTGTTCACATTCTTTTTACTTCCTCTTACACCTAATCACGTTCTTTCACTCACCAGATGTACTTGTGGGTCAAGGTTATCCAACAGCTATTCTCTCCGCCACCATTCCTCCACCGAAGTCTCTTTTCTGTTGTTTTCATTCTCCATTTTCCCATCTTCTGTCTTGTTTCTGTTCCCATTCTCCAATCTTCAGTTTCATTTTTTACTCAAATCTATCGACGCTTAATTTACCTTCAGTAAAACCCACCCATTTTAAGTGTATGGTTTGCTGAACCTTGAGAGATATTTTAATCACCAAATGACATACAGATATTTTAATCACCAAAATGAAGATAGAGTTTTACCTTTTTTCTATTGGCTATTCCATATGTGTTTGTTTTTGGTTGCACTAGAATTTACAATACTCCCCTTTACATTGTCAGAATCTACTTCAAATATTATATTATTTCTCATATTTTTACAACAGCATGTTTTCATTTTCTCATCTCATCTTTTGTGATATTTTTGTCATTTTTTTACTTCTACATGTTATATAAATTCATCAGTCATTATTAGTTCTGCTTCAAATGGTCACTTACCTTTTTTTTTAATGTTTATTTATTTATTTTTATTTTGAGAGAGAGAGAGAGAGGGAGAGAGAGAGAGAGCCCATGCATGCAAGCAAGGCAGGGGCAGAGAGAGAGAGAGAGAGAGGGAGAGAATCACGAGCAAGCTCCAAGCTGTCAGTGCAGAGCCCGACGTGGGGCAGGTTCTCCTGAACCATGAGATCATGACCTAGGCCGAAATCAAGAGTCGGATGCTTAACTGACTGAGCCACCTAGGCACCCTGATAGTCACTTATCTATAAAAAAATTTTTTCTAGGGGCGCCTGGGTGGCTCAGTCGGTTAAGCGTCCGACTTCGGCTCAGGTCACAATCTCGCGGTATGTGAGTTCGAGCCCCGCGTCAGACTCTGTGCTGACTGCTCAGAGCCTGGAGCCTGTTTCGGATTCTGTGTCTCCCTCTCTCTGACCCTCCCCCGTTCATGCTCTGTCTCTCTCTGTCTCAAAAATAAATAAACGTTAAAAAAAATTTTTTTTTAATTTTTCTAAAAGAAAAAAAGTTCTTTATATTTAGCCATAGATTTTCCAATTCAAGCCCTTCTTTTTGTTGTTGTTGTTGTTGTTGTTTACTCAATTTTGAGAGGCAGAGAGAGACGAAGTGTGAGCAGGGAAGGGGCAGACAGAGAGGGAGACACAGAATCTGAAGCAGGCTCCAGGCTCTGAGCTGTCAGCCCAGAGCCGGATGTGGGGCTTGAACCCACGAACCGTGAAATCATGACTTGAGCTGAAGTTGGATGCTTAACCGACTGAGCCACCCCGGCGCCCCAATTCAGGCCCTTCTTATTCCTTTGTGTAGATCCAAGTTTTCAAATGGTATTACTTTCATTCAGACTAACAATCTCCATTTACTATTTCTTGTAGTATAGATTTGATGGCAATGAACATTCCAGCTTGAATGTTTGAGATATCTTTCCTTTTCTTCAAATTTCAAAGAAACATTTGTTGGATACAGAATTCTAGATTGGCCTTACTTTTTCCAGCAAGGTAAAGGTAGTCCATAGTTTCATAATTTGTAGCCATTCTTGTGTGTTCCCACCATATAACAAATATCCCCTTTCCTCCAGTTTCCAAAAACAGGTTCCTCATTTCCTTCTGAACCTTTAGTAGCAACACTTTTAAATTCAAATGTTTACTAACAGTCTGTTTACAATGCATGTATTATCTAAGATAATACAGGGTTTCAACACTGTGCTCAGTTCCTTCTGAGCTCTCACCAGTTACGTCTTTAATATCTTACTTCTACCAACCATCTAAAGCAATCTAATCTTGTTTACATCATACTTACAAATTTTTTCCAGCTTCTACCTATTATCCAATTTCATATTATACTTTTACATCTTTAGGTATATTTTCCAGGTAACAGCTCGGTATTACTTTCCTACAGCTGCTGCAGCAAAGTATCACCAACTTAGGGGCTTAAAAATCACAGAAGTTTATATTCTTTCACAACGTGGACGACCTAAAGTCCCAAATCAGTATCACGAGGCCAGAATCAAAGCCCAGGCAGGGCCACGTCCACTGTGGAAGTGCTGAGGAGGAATCCCTCCCTTGCCTCTTCCAGCTTCTGGGGGCCGTTGGCATTCCTTGGCTTTGGTGGCATCACTCCAATCTCTGCCTTCGTGGCCATCCTGACTCCCCTTCTATATGGCAGATCTCCCTCTACCTCCCTCTTACGATGAAACATGTGATTCTATTAGGGCCCACCCAGATAATCTAGGATAATTGCATCTCAAAATCCCTAATGCAGCCACACCTGCAAAGCCTTTTTTGGCAGGTAAGGCGACATTCACAAGTTCTAGAGATCAAGCTCTGGATATACTGGGAGCAGTGGGGAGGGGGCACTTTATTCACACCACCACTTAGTGTTTCAGGTGAAATGGTTCCTGTCGTCCCAGCTTCACTGAATGCCAGCCGGACACAAAAAATACAGCAGTTGTGAGAAAGTAACGTTGAAAAGTGGATTTACGGGGAGAAACAATAGGAAAGCAGGTTGGAGGTGTCTGTGTAAAATGTAATATGGAATACAGAACGTTTTCGAAATTTCTTTGAAAACAGTATTTCAATACCTAGGGAAGGACAATAGATTCTTGTACCTAATTTGATGAGGAAGAAGCAGGAGGTGGCATACGAGTCCTCTCTCTACAGAAAAAAATAAGCAATAGAGATAGCAATGCTCGAAGTCACAATATTAGTATGGATATTCCAGTGAGGCCCTGAATTCTGAAAAAGGAAACAAATCCAGAATTGGGGAGGGGGAGGAATGGTGAAACAGTGACAAATGAATAAAGGCAAGCAGAAAGGAAATACGAAAGGAAATAGGTCTCAAGAAAATAGAGTAGGGCAAGTGCAGACTGAAATAAAATCCAAGTAGATAGATTAAAAGATTATTTGACCTGAGAAGCTTAGGCTAGTTAATGATCCAATAACTATTAATATAATAGTTGAGTAGATCATTAACTAGTAGGTGGTCAAGTAGGTGGTCACTTGGTCAAATGTGGACTAAATGAATGACACCTACTACGTTCCAGACACTTGGGCACTGAACAAATTAATCTCAGCCTTATATGAAAATTTATATTCCAGGGGTGCCTGGGTGGCTCAGTTGGTTGAACGTCCAACTTCGGCTCAGGTCGTGATCTCGCAGCTTGTGAGTTCGAGCCCCGCGTCGGGCTCTGTGTTCACGGTTCGGGGCCTGGAGCCTGCTTTGGATTCTGTGTCTCCCTCTCTCTGCCCTCTCCCTGACTTGTGAGCTCTCTCTCTCTCTCTCTCTCTCTCTAAATAAAAAAAGAGAGAGAGAGCACATTAAAAGTTATTGATTTGTGGGGTGCCTGGGTGGTTCAGTCGGTTAAACGTCCGACTTTGGCTCAGGTCATGATCTCACAGTTTGTGAGTTCAAGCCCCACATCAGGCTCTGTGCTGATAGCTCAGAGCCTCGAGCCTGCTACAGATTCGGTGTCTCCCTCTCTCTCTGCCCCTCCCCTGCTCATGCTCTGTCTCTCTCTGTCTCTCAAAAAATAAAAGGAAGGTTAAAAAAAAAATTAAAGCATACAAATAAAGATGGAAACTAATACAATCATTAGTAAAGATGCAGTAATTCAATATTACCAGTAATGAAGCTGTGATTGCATTTTAGTGCCTTCTAACCTGATTTTTAGGGTATTTGCAACAATTATTGTGAATATCTCTATGGGATGCATTAAAAAAATCTATATGGGGGGACCTGGGTGGCTCAGTTGTTTAAGCGTCTGACTCTTGATTTCAGCTCAGGTCATGATCTCACAGTTTGTGGGTTTGAGCCCCATGTGGGGCTCCTTGCTGACTGTGTGGAGCCTGCTTGAGATTCTGTCTCCCTCTCTCTCTGCCGTTCCCCTGCTTGCCCTCTATCTCTGTCTCTCAAGAATAAAGAAACATTAAAAAAAAAAAATCTATGTGAGACAAGTTTGCATTGAAACCTGAGCTGTTGCAGGTGAAACATAGTTTCTTTTCAGGGGGAAAAAAAAGATAGAAAAACAGGTATGTTCCCAGAAGTGAGCTGATAAATAAGTACAAACACACATAAACACTTAAAAGCTTTTTGAGAACCATTTTCCTCAGTTCTGAACAGAATGACTTCACTTTCCTTTGGAAAATATTTAACAAAAGATTCAACAATGAAGTATTTCAAGATGCATGATAATTTTTAATCTTTAATCTTCGTGGAATTATTAGAAACATTGCCAAAAGGTCACACTACAGAGAAAGCAAATCATACAAACGAACAAGGAAACGGAGTCGAAACAAACTGCTGGCCATTATTATGAAAACCTAGTCACCTGCTGTGTTTGTCCAATACAGTAGCCAATAGCCATATGTAACGATTTAAATTAAGTAGAAAGAAGGTAGGAAATTCAGTTCCTCAGACACACAAACTACATTTCAAGTGCTCAAAAGCCCATGTGCTAGGGGCTACCATGTTGGACAGCGGAAATACAGAACATTACCACCATCACTCTATCAAGCCCTGACAAAGACTGTGCGTCCAATCCATGGTGTATACGACAAATAAGAATAGTTAATATTGAACTACTGGCTTAAAGACCCTATCCCTTTCTCACTATCTCCCGTGATTTTTCATTACATTAAAAAAAAAGTTTCTTCGTGTTATATTAAATTTTTGTTTTATAAATATTTTTATAAATAGTTTATAGAACTTATATAAATTATAAAAAATATATTTTATAAGTATTGTTTCATTTCACCTTTAAAGGTCCATGCAATGGCAAAATGGGGAAAAAAGTTCTTGCTTCCTTAAAGAATGGATCTATTTCCTTTTATTAGGTGAAAATTATATGTCCACATTTCCTTCTTTGGCTACGAGAAAACTCAGAATTAAATAATGCTTAATTGCCATAACTATGAATCCAGGTTTTGAATAAATATGTTTTCCTCCCTTCTATGCAATTTTTGACATTACTCTATTTTAACGTATTTTTAAAATGTTATCGCAAAGAGGCTCAAATTCTTTTTGGAGATGGGTGGACCATAGTTGATAAATTCTATATGATGGCACTCTACTGCCCTCTTTCTTTGAAGAATAGAAGTTTCAAGCAAGAAATCAATTACCAACTAAAGTTTTTCTAACAATAACCGTAAGAAAATATCTGCACCTTTCATTAGTCAATATATTGTACACATCAATGCCAAAAGCCATTATAAAATTAAGCAATAATTCTTTACAACTATTTAAAAAAATTTTTTTAATGTTTATTTGGGGGGGGG
>NW_024412428.1:16851901-16925350 GCF_014898765.1 Herpailurus yagouaroundi | reverse complement strand
TCAAACCCATGAGCTGTGAGATCATGACCTGAGCCGAAGTCGGACGCTTAACCAACAGAGCCACCCAGGCACCCCAAAATTAAGCAATAATTCTTAATAAAATTCTGAGATTAAAAAACTAAGTATGAAAATTACCAACATTCAATAGCAAATATCATATTTGGTAAAGTACCAATATTTCCATTAAAATCAGAAATAAGACAAAGATACATCATATTGCTACTATCATTTAACATTGTTTTGAACAATGTAGCTAATGCAATAAAATTTTAAAAAATCAAACAAGCAATAAAAATCTTGAAAGGCATATAGTTATCTTTATTTTCAGAGTGGTATACCTACAAAGTCTGAATATCTATAATAGCTAATTAAAATTAATAAGGGTTTATTAAGGTGAACAGATATGACATACATAAGAAAGAATTGATACCCTTTCTCTATACCACCCAAAACTAATCAGCAATGGGGAAAAAATCCTACTCTAGTAGCTATAATTAATAAACGTGCGGGATAAATTTGACACAGGAATCTAAATGTGTCTCAAAAGAAATGCACAGAATCTAAACTGAAAAAAAAAACCACCAAAAACATCTTATTAAAGGACATAAAATAAGACATAAGAGCAGACTATTTTCCTGGATATAGAATCTTAAAACCATAAAAAAAATATGAATCCAAATAGGTTAATTTAATACTGAATTTCTTAGGAATGCTTTTTATCTGCAAGAAACACCCAACCAAAACACTGGCTTAAGTTGACTAAAACACTTAATTATCTCACATAAAAATCTAGAGTAAGGAATTACCAGGTCAATACAGTGGTTCCCCAATCATAAAAACCCAGCCTTCTTTCTGCCTTCCTTAAGAATGTCATTTGTTGCTTTATAGTTCCAAGATGGCTGCTGCAACTCAAGGCATTACATTCAAGTTCGTCAGGGAAGGAGGGAGAAGGCGGTGGTGCTAAGCATACCTTTTTATTCTCTTAAATCCAAAAGCAAATGATTCTCCAGAAATCCCCCAGTAGACTTCCATTTATGTTGCACTGGCCAGAACATCATGACTACCCCTAGATGCTGGTTAGGCTGAGAAAGCAAGCACCTAGCTCTTCCAGTCTCCAAAGTGGTAGAAGGAAGACAATTGAGAATGGGTGTTTAGCCAACCAAGTGTTAGTATTTACCACAAAGTCTCATCAGAATCTCACTTTTTCACTCAAACTGTTCTGTTTCCCAATGTAGAATGTGTATTCCAGAAAAGGAGTCTACCTTGCTCACCACCATATTCCTAGATGACTAAAAAGTGGCCATTCCTAAATGATAGATGACTTAGTGTATTACAACAGTATCTTTAGTCTTCAATAGTGTGACTAAACACAGAATCACACCATAGGGGAAGTCATCTGGTCTTCTCATCTTCCCAGGGTAAGAATTTCTGCCCAAAGATGGCACGACTGCCGGTCTCTGGCTGACATACCTCAAACGAGTCTCTTAAGGTGTGGGGAGTGCTTACTGTGTGTCAGGGACTAGGTTTAATGTTCTACCCGCACAATCTCATTTCTATTCACAATGACCCTATGAGGAAAATACAAATATTTCCATTTCACAAAGGAGAGGAATGAGGCAGTGTCAGAACAACGCAGCAAGTAAGTGGCAGAGCTTGGATCAGAACCCAGCTCAACCTAACTCCAGATTTCGGGTTCTGAATCACTGAACTTTACCACTTCCCATATGAACACAGTCTGTTCCACTGCTGAACAGCTCTTTGCTAGAATGTTCTTTCACTAAGCTGGACCAACGGGCCACACTTATTTCCACTTATTATCTTCATTCTGAAGGATAGTTCAGTAATCCTATGCTCTATGAGCACCCTTTGAAGGTCTCAGAATTATTTCCAGACACCATGTTATTATTTTGGTCAACTGCTTTTGGATTAGAGTCTATTTGTGGGATTCTTACATGTAGCATCCGAAGGGAAACTCCACACCACAAATCTGTTTACCAGGGTCAGACTATTATAGGCGCTGAAAACAGGATCCCCCAAGATGGGCCACTTTGACATAAAGGCAGAATTAAATCATAACAATATCCTTTCATTGTTTACCACGGAAGAAACAAAAGTTTCAAAAAGCGCTATTTTTCACTGCTTAAATTCCACTCAGTTCTTACATACAAAGGGAGTATCTATATGTCACTACATATTCACAGGACTAACTTACTCTATAAACTCATGGATTCTATGGGTAAGTGTCTGGTGGAGAAATTACTGGGCCTCTTTGTAAATAATATTTGTAAAAGAGTCAGCAACTATGAAGCAAAATTGTTTAAAACAAAAAAATCTAGTAAGGAGAAAAGGAATAATTTTCTGCTAATATGAATGTATTTTCTATTACACTAAACTCCTCTTCAGGTTACAGTTTAAAATAAGTTATTCCCTTCTGGCTGTTAGTTTGGCTTTTACTGAAAGTGTTTTGGGGCATCTGGGTGGCTCGGTCGGTTGAGCGTCCGACTTCAGCTCAGGTCATGACCTCACGGTTCGTGAGTTCGAGCCCCGCATCGGGCTCTGTGCTGACAGCTCAGGGCCTGGAGTCAGCTTCGGAATCTGTGTCTCCCCCTCTCTCTGTCCCTCCCCCACTCTCTCTCTTTCAAATATAAACATTAAAAATTAAAAAAAAAGTGTTTTGGTTTTTTTAAAACATGGAAATGTCTCAACAGTAAATATCCCAATAATCCTTGGAAAGGATGTCACCTACAAGATAGTTTGATGGTTTACCTCAATTGTTAAAAAAGTCAAACTATAAAGATGAAAATCCACTTCCGGTTTCAAGAGTCCTGTAAGCAGGACTCTACCGCCCTCTCTTGTACCAAGAACGTAAGACACCACCAGTGCAAGGAAGGCACCTCCCAGGGTGAACTGAAAGGAAACTTCTCTCCAGTAGATGGCCAACTGCGAGGGCAAGGGCAGAGGACACCTGCCTGAGAGCCTTCGCACATCTGCGCTTTCACGTTTTTGTTGAATAAACGAATCTCTTTTTTTAAAGGTTTTTTTATGTGATTATCGCTGAAATTTTAGAGTAAAAGAAAGTCATACATTTAGGATACTTTTTTTTTTCTTCTTGATTCCAACAGACTTATTTTGGTGAGTCAAAGGAGCAAAAATCTGGCAGTTTCCAGTTGCAGTGCGGGCTATCCAATGTACCCTGTTTTAAAATCCAGTGTTCAAAATCAACAAATGCAGAATAAAAGTTGGGACTTGACTGCCTTTATTTAGCCTGACGACTGCAATGCTTGAAGCGGTCTTTTGACCTGGTAAGTGACCGAAGCACAAATTATATGGGTCTTCTTAGTTTACCCTCTTGATTTCACACAGGCTGCCTCTGCAGACAAATAATTCCATCATAGAGACCTGATGTTCTAATAGGGGTTAGGGCAGATACAGTCTTTGGTTTCCTAATTTAGAAAAGTAATCTCCCCCTCCGGGAGATCTAGCCTATACTTTACACGTGAATGAAGGATACTCTCTCGGTGCCAACTTGTGCTATCAGGATTGCTGAAATTCTTTAACAGAATAAGAAGTTCTAAAACTGCTTTTATAACAATAAAATCAAACATTACTTAGAGAGCCAGATAATACTGCCTTTTCTTTCCAAAAGTTTAATTCATATTTTTTAGTCAAAATACAACACATTTTCTCAATCATTTAACCAATTAACCCAAAGGAAAAAAGTGAAATACTATGATTACAAGTATGCTAGTAAACACTTTTAGCAAGATATATGGCAACAATACTTTCAACAAGTTTTATAAGAAACTGGCATAAAACAAAGTTAACTATAACATTTTTAAAATGACAAGATCAGTTTACCTAACCTGTATTCCTTCTAAGAGGTATTTGCACTTCTTGTCCTGGCTTAAAAACAAAACAAAACAAAACTCTCAAATCACTTCCTTCTATCCAAATAAATTTACTATATTTGCTAAGCTGCATAAAGTTCACGACGATAGGTTTTGAAAACAGCACTCAACGCAAAATTAAGGCAAACTGGATAGTTGCTATCAGGTAAATTCAGCAGCTGGAAGGATCTCTGTTTAAGAATTTCTGCCTCGAATGCCCTGGGAGCTTAGATTTCAAAGGGCACATTTGTATCTGTCGTACATATGATCCTTGCAGCATTTCTGAAGGAGGAAGGAAATGATGCTCCCATTTTACTAAGGAGAAAAACTAAGAAGACTCACTGAAGATCACACAGCTTGGTCAGTGGCACAAACACACTTATCAAAGGCCTTGGAACACAGGACAGTTTCCTGTTGGTAGATTTAACTTTCTAACTGTGTCAAGATATGATCCGAGCATCAAAATAGTGTGAATTGCTTGAGGTCTGGAAAACAGACGGCAGCTACAATGGGTGATGAGGAAAGTCAGCTCAAGATTTCTCACATGCTACACGATTTACAGTGCAAGTCCGGGATAAGGAGGGAGGTGAATACAAGAAGAAGGGGACGAAGGAGTTGACATCATCATACGGCGAGGTCTGAACAGAACCTAGAATAAACTAGAACCGAAAAGATGGTCTTTCATCTGGTATTCAGACCAAAGGGTAGAGAGACGTAGAAATAGAAAGCTAAGAAATTATTCACCTTAACAGATCCCCATATTTACAATTCTAAAACTTCTTTGAGGTAGACAGATGTTAGGAATGAACTGAGTTCATGTTTTAAAAAAAGAAGATAAGGAAGGGAGGGAGGTCGGGAGGGAGGGAAGGAGGAAAAAAGGAATGAAGGGCCCTATTTTCAGTCGTACCTTTAATTAAAAAACATCCCAGTTAGTACTTGTAAAGATCCGTTTCAGTAAAGTGCTTAAATGCCTGCTGTTTCATTCCTACATTTAGAGGTTGAGACGAAGTATCTTACAGCTGAAGGACCCAGGCCAAGCTGGGCTTTTAAAGGAAAGCCTATCAGGGTTCTCAGCAAGTCTGTAACTTTTTACAGCTTGTCCATTTGGACCACCTTGTTTTCCCCTCTTTGGTTTCTCAAGTTGGGAGCTCGAATGGACTTTCCCCGCAAAATCTCCAGGATTCTCAGTCAGATGTAATGTTCCTACAAGACACGCTTGAGGCCTGCTGACACGCTTGTATCAGTTTGCACACTTGTCTCCCACTGGCCTAGATGCTCCTGAACAGGCTCCCACAGGTAAGTCCTGATTCTTCCTCTCTGAATCTCTAGGAGCTAGCATCCTGTGGGCACTCATTGATCAAGAGCCCATCTGACTTAATCGCTCAAAAGGTACATTTTATATAAGGTGAACAAACTGGAGGTTTGTAGTCCCTCACATGAAGTTCAATATATCCTGCAAAACCCGTTTTTATTCCTTTCCCTCTTCCTCCCAGGGAGGATTAGTCTACCTGGGCAAATACCTACCTTATGGTCTTAGTCCCTCTTTCAGATCCCATTTTTTAGAATTACATTTCCTTCGTTAAAATAGCCTTATGCACTTACAAGTAAAACTAAGTCATGAGAACAGCAACAAAACATATGGTCCTGAAGGATATAAGAACAAATTCTTGGGGCGCCTGGGTGGCGCAGTCGGTTGAGCGTCCGACTTCAGCCAGGTCACGATCTTGCGGTCCGTGAGTTCGAGCCCCGCATCAGGCTCTGGGCTGATGGCTCGGAGCCTGGAGCCTGTTTCCAATTCTGTGTCTCCCTCTCTCTCTGCCCCTCCCCCGTTCATGCTCTGTCTCTCTCTGTCCCAAAAATAAATAAACGTTGACAAAAAAAAAAGGGGCGCCTGGGTGGCGCAGTCGGTTAAGCGTCCGACTTCAGCCAGGTCACAATCTCGAGGTCCGTGAGTTCCAGCCCCGCATCCGGCTCTGGGCTGATGGCTCGGAGCCTGGAGCCTGTTTCCAATTCTGTGTCTCCCTCTCTCTCTGCCCCTCCCCCGTTCATACTCTGTCTCTCTCTGTCCCAAAAATAAATAAAAAACGTTGAAAAAAAAAATTTTTTTTAAAGAAAAAAAAAATTTTTAAGAACAAATTCTTCTCATCACTAGATCATGGGAAAATAAAGAAACAAATACTGGTGCCTGAACGTTATTTGTAAAGACATGACAATGAATTTGAGAATCTGAACTTCCACTTGAAACATCTCCGGGAAAAGAAACATTATGAATGTGTGAACGAAGGAAAATAGCCCTCCACTGGGACATATTTTTGCACTTGCTTTGCTCCGATTTCGGCTACATAGATGGCTCCAGTCTTCCCGCTGACATCTAAGAGATGAGGTAAAACCTGGTCTGCTAGTTGGATTGTGTTGATCACGGAACAGTTGCCAATGCTTCCCACTGGGGGTGCGGCCACCAGTAAGACCCTGCTGAGATTCAGCTGGGCTACGATCACGTACTTCCCGTCAGGAGTAAATCTAAGGACAGAGACATTTTACGGAATAAATCAATATGCAAGATCAATATAAATGTTGACTTCTTCAACATTTTTCTCCCCTACAACGCTTAACAACAATAGGCACCTATACTTGCTGAAGGTTGCTTTCGAGGAGAATTTAAGTTTGTCTAATTCTGTTTATGAGGGAATAAAGATTTGTGAAGGTAGATGTAGCCAAAGAATAGCTTGAACGACAACAAAAAGTAATACGCAAGAACCACACAAAATGAAACTAATGGACAGGAGAGTCGGTGCTAGGCTGACACTACAGACTCCAGATTTCTATTTTCGTTCTACGTTTAAAAATTCACCACATGTACCCTGAGGGTGAAAGCTGTAGGAGGTCCAGCATATGTTATCTGACACCCCGACCCCACAGTGCACTGGGACTTTAACTGCTTTTCTTCCTCTGCTTGGGATCTGAAATATGGTTACGTATTCTCTGCAAACTTGTTTCTGTTCCTTTTCCACCTTCTGAAAACAATATTTTAACGTTTCAGCTAGCTCTTCAGAGAAGCAAACATAAATCAGATTTAAAAAAGCATTAAAAAAACAACAAAAAAAAGGAAAACGTTACCTGACTGAAGAAGGTCCCTCTTCTGTGAAACAATTATTCCATGCTCCTAACCACTCCCCAGTGTCTTTATCAAATACTTGAATTCTTTTATTTCCTCGGTCAGCAACCCATACCTGAGAAAGCAAAAAAATGTTTTTTGGAAAAGATCCACATACAATGAGAAAACAAAAAGGGGGAGGGGCGGGATGGATGTTTATTTCTACTAGTTTCCCATACATCATCTCATGCGGTACTCAGAGGGCCTCAAAGAAGGTAAGCCCTATCTTCAGACAGGAAATTAAAGTTCAGAAAGTTTAAATCCCTCGTTTGAAGTGAGCTTCCAATATGTGGGAGAGCCACTTTAGGCCACCTGTCTCAACTCAAAGCCCACACATAGTACTCTGCCCGCTCTACCAAGCACCCGAGTAACAAGAAAACCAGAGTCCTCCATCATGATGCGGAACATGAGCAACACTGAGGAGGGACAGAATTCATCCGTTCCTCTCACAGGCATTCACCTTCCGGCTGAGTACTGCCACCCTGCCAGTTCCAGGGCTAGGTTAGAAAACAAAAAGAAAGAAACACAGCCTTGTTCCTCAGGAGCCCAGGCTAGGGTATTCATTCCTATCGCAGTATCACTAAACATCCACCTGCTATTTAGCAAGGCATGTCCAAAGTGCCAACCCACTGGAAGGGGAAGCTTAGAAGACTTCAGTAACTTTTAAGAATGACAGTAGGCTAACGACAGGTTTAATTCCGTTTTGCTATAGGCTGGTATGAGTTACTAAGGAAACTACTGTCATAAAACAGGAGAGTAGATTCACGTTAAATGGCATCTCATGTACTATATCTGATACATGCAACCTACAGCATACACACAGCGAAATCACTTTATGACATGCAGCTAGGATTATAGAGGGGTATGTGAGAATGGACTGGAAGTATGGGCCTGCCCCACTGACCTCTACCTTCTTCTCCTTTCAGGATCTTGGGTTTGTGGATTCAGGGACTGTTTCTTCAAGGTAACCCTAACTATGTATTTGCCAGTATGTTTGAGTTTCAGTAGCCACTAAATTCATCTACAATAAGACACAAATAAACTGTTTCACTTTAGAGAGGTTGTTGATCTCTATGTAAGGCAATTTCTCAAGACCTTTTCCTGATTCGTGATTCTTTAGTAAGGATGGATTTCCTTAAAGATTTTGGGATTACTGTCTTAAAGATGAGTGACCAAGGAAGAAATATAGTTTAGGTCGTAAGATTGAATAATACTTTAGATTGTTAGCGTTATCTTTCCTACTGAACAAAATCTGAGAAATCTTGTTTAAGAAACACCGGCAAGTTTACCTCTGGACCTAATGAACTTTTCACATAGGCTTGGATGATGACTGAGTCAATCACGTAAAACGTTCAGAACAGCATGACTGTGGTTAAAACACAAGTATGCGGAAATGAACATTCACATTTCTCATCATTCAGTAATGCCAGAGGATGTCCATCAAATGTTCTCCAAGGCCTCTCACAAGGGCACTTATCACTGTGGAGAATTTACCAGGGTCTAAGTCTTGCCTGCTCAGAAACTTGATCTTGTTCTTATCCCACAAAGGGAGAAGTTAACCAGGCCAGCAGGGTAATGTGTTTAAAACCAGAATTCCAACTTTCTAGCTCCCCATTTACAGACAAAATTCACATGTTCAGTTATCTTCCTATCTACACTGAGAACTACCTGAAGATTTTATGATTAAAACATTCTCATTTTGTCTACACAGGAAGCCAAATCACAATCAGAAGGTTGCTTGACAAACACAAAGCCAGAAGTGGAAACGGATTAAATTTCTAACGGTATGAAGCCAAGATCGTCTGATGCATCTATTGTGTGTGTAGTAAGTCCTTTAGTCACTTCAGTTACATATAAGATGACCAGTATGTGCCAGACGCCCAGATATAAAGCAAAAGAGACTCAGTACGTGCCCTCATACAGCCTACACTCTGTCAAGGGAGACAGTTAATTGATACGATAGTGTGACAGTTACTATAATGGGGGAAGTACAGGCCACTATAGGAAAACAGGAAAAACTAAGGTAACATTTTGGGTGGGGTTTGGTTTTGGGAAAGTAACCCCAAAGAAGTGGTATGTATGCTTAAAGGTGTGCAAAAGAGACGGGTGGGAAAAAAGAAATGGGTTGAAATGCGTCAGTTAAAGTGTTCCATTCCCCACACTGGAGCTAGTGAGAACAGAGCTTGCCAAGGTGGCTCTTGTTTTCAAGCTTCCAAGGTTAACCTCTCCCTTCTCCCTTTTGGTCAACATATTCTAGAATGAATTTAATTCTGAAGTTAAAAATATATTCAAACACATTGTAGTTTTCTTAGTGGGAGGGTGACTCATTTCTTCTTCAGGTTACTTATGTTCTATTCCTTTATTTGTTCCTTCTACCTTTAAGTGACATAGAAAATCTATTTTGTTCATTTTTAAATATTTGGGGAACTTTCTCCAGTATGGGACCCAAACATTTGTAAGAGTACGTGGGTATACCCAGCCCCAAAGGAACTGCCCAGACATACCCAGATACACACAACCACAAACATTCATAATTTATATGTCCAGAAACACACATGTGCACCAAGATATATATAGATATATATATATATATCTATATATCTATATATATCTTGGTACCAAGATACAAGATACACCAACACACACACACACACACACACACACACACATTTAGATACACAGTTCCAGATACAACGAGAGTGTATTTTTTTACCCGACCAGCCGAATCAACTGTAACGCTGTGAGGTATGTTGAACTTGGCAGGCCCTGTCCCCCGTTCTCCATGCAGCCAAAGTATCATAAAATCTGGACAGTGGTAAACATAGTTAGTTGGTCAGAGCAACATATAGAATACCTGACACATTTGCATGTTATATTTTATGTCTTAAGTTGCAAACAAACTATTCAATTATACCTCCAATTGATTATGCTTTACTGGCTTTCTGTTTGTATACCACTTTAATTCTTATGCTTTACCAGAAAAAAAAATTCCTTCTCTGTTTCAAGCAATTAATCGACTTCTTTAATGACTATCTCCACTTGAATCTTTTATCACTCAAAACCACTGCTGTGATTCATGTCAACATCTCCCTCAAACTGATACCCCTTCCTAACTAATCGGTTATTTGGTATTACAATTCCTCTGAGCTTAAAAATTCACATTGTTTTTATATTCTGTCTCCTTTATTACCTCTACCCCTATTACCTCTACCCCTAAAGATATGCCCAAGCCTGAGTCACAGGTACTCCTGTATCTGTAAATGTGACTTTATTGGACACAGAGTCTTGGAGATATAATGAAGTGAGGGATCTTGTGAAGAGATGATCCTAGATTTAGGGTGGACCCTAAATCCAATGACTAGTGTCTTTGTAAGAGAAAGGAGAGGGAGATTTGAGACACAGACACACACAGAAAAGAAAGCCATCTGAAGACAGAGGCAGAGACTGGAGATATGCTGCCCCAAGCCAAGGAATGTCTGGAGCCACGGGAAGCCGGAGAGGCAAAGAGGGATTCTCCTCTCGTGCCATTAGAGGGAGCATGGCCTGCCCATTAGATTCAGACTTCTGGATTCCAAAACTACGAGAGAAAACATTTCCATTTAAGCCATTTAGTTTGTGGCAATTTTTAAAAAAAGATATTTAGTTTTGAGAGAGAGAGAAAGAGAGAGTGCACGAGCGCAAGTGGGGGAGGGGCGGAGAAGAGGCGGGCAGAGGATCCACAGTGGGCTCTGTGCTGACAGCAGCAGCCCCAAAAGGGCTCAAACTCATAAACCTCGAGATCGTGACCTGAGCCGAAGTCAGATGCTTAACCGACCGAGCGACCCAGGTGCCCCTGTGGCAATTTTTTTTATCACAGCCATTTAATCTGTCTCCTGAGTTTGGTTGTTTCTTTCACAGAATTTTTTGAGTCTTGCTTTATCCCTACGTCACCTCCCTTTAAGTATCACCAACCAAACTCAGTTACTGGGTGATAAGCTGACTACACAGCTTCCATGTAGGGGTTTATATCGTGTCCAAATGACAGAACTTACTGCAAATATATCTCGGTACAGTGTCTATTGTAAACACTGCTTCTGTAACATCACCTTCCCACTAAAAAACCTCAGACATTTTAAAGGCAAAATTATGGCTTCAAAATTCTTTGATAAGCCTTCAACATCCCAAATCGTACTTTCTACTATTCAAAAATTACATCCTAAGCTCCTTTCCTGGAAAACTTGCTAATTACCACCTGTAGACCTTGTGTGATGGAGCTTGTGAACGTTCCTCCCATCTCCCTTCTCCTCCCACCAAAATCAGTGTAGTTCAAGAACTACTTCTTTTAGGAACCCTTGCCCTACTTCTCCAGTCAACAGAAGTTTCTCCTCCTAGTCTCATTTTACTTTATCAATACCGCAGAGTACCATTTAACGGTTTCATCTGAAATAGACCTGCACCTAGAATACTACTGAGGACACAACAACAGTAAAATACAAACACAAACTTTAGCTGATCAAACTGACGGATACCTCAGCTCTGGGATGTCAGGTTCCCAATCTCCTTATTCTGAACTGGACAGGATAACCACTTACTTCTTGAGCCCACTATAAATCCCCAAAGTGCTTCCAGTTTCATTCAAAGCAAACGCCTACCTTTTGAGAATTAAGCAAGCCTGTCATCAGCACCATTTATTATTGGCCATCCCACACATCTCACTTGAGCCCTTTACACACAGCTTCATATACAACATGCAACAGTTATGATATTTACCAAATATCAAGCAAACTAAAGCAATGCAACTTATTGAATAACATTCTCATAATGCCATGCAAAGCTAAGCCAGGTACCTTGGGACAATTTGATCAATCTGTTATTCAATCCTCCGTCTCCATCCACGATGTAAATATCTCCTGTGTCGTCTACATACAATTCTGCAGGGTTATCAAACTGTAGGGGAGTCAAACCAGTGCCTTTCTTGCCTGGGGTACCCAACACTTGAACAAGATCACCAAAGGAATTGTATTTTTTAATAGTATGACCATAGGATCCTATAAAGATAAACACACACACTTCACAAATACAACCACTGTCCAAACATTCATGTTTTTCAAGTAAGCAGAGAGCAAAAATGTACTAGAATTAAACAGTTAATTGAGCTTCTTCATTAGTTACAACCAAACTTATTATGAATTAAAACCTCAGGTACTCCTAAATAAGTAGATTCTAAATTCAAGTAAATCAAACCAAAACAATTGGCTCCTTATACAGGAAGCTTGTGATGCTAAATTATAGGTAGATCATTTTCTTTTTTATCATAAATACAACCTTGAAGGAGCATTCCTTGCAAAAAGAAACCAAAAAGGAAGTGGAAAAGGAACTTATATCTGAAAATCATTATTTCAATCACATGCGCTCAAATTTTAGTAGGTCAACAAAAAGTGCACTATAATACAGATTTTAAAACTACCCTTTCTCCTAGTGGAAACAAGTTCAAATTCAACCCATTAACATTTTTTTCCTAAGAAGGGAATAAATCTTCCCAAATTGTTAGTATCATATCCTTTCACTTACATCAAGACTTCTTTGAGTGGAAATTCCTTACAAGCAAAAATACAAAGTATTAAAAAATAGGAAAAAACCATAAAGTAGTTAAGAGAAATCAATTTGAAGGCATACCAAGACCAAACTAACTGTTAGGCATTCAAAAGATAAATCGGATACACTGAGCTTACTGGAAATAAAGTGAATCAAACTTGCATTACAATTCTAACTTAAAAAGTGTATTTATATTTATGCCTCATTTGAAAGCTTGAGTTAGTTTGTAGCAATAATGAGAACATAATATTATTACAGAATGCAACCTTCAAAATTCCTAAAAAATTGGCAAAGGACACAGAATACCAGTGGAAAACATTCTTGTGGGTTGTTTTTTTTTTTATAGGCTCATTTACAGCCATATTTTTATTAAAGGAATGTATTTCTTCAAAAAATGGGAAGGAATATAAAGTGTCTCCGTATTTGTGCATGAAAAAAACCCAGCTATAATGGAAAGAATGAAGAGGTCATGTGTGTTCTTTTTATTTGTGGGAATCAATGAAGTATTTTATAAAAAAGGATCACATGAATGGAATAAATGAAAAACTAAAGGCTTTTAACAGTAAATTCTGAAAAAAAGAGAGAAAAGAGCCATATTTCATTACAGTATTACAATGAAATCAGATGCAGTCTAGATTTTTTTTTAACCAAAATCTTACAATCCAAACTACATTTTGAAATGAATGGATTATCAGCTGAAGCTCAGAAATCTCTTGGGTTCTGAGAACAAATGGTAACAGCACTTCTAACAAAAACTGAGAGTTCACTAATTCCAAAATGGCATCTGAACTAGCCAGAAGTGAAGAAACAGGATGTCCTTTAAGCCATGAATGTAACTGGGCCCAAGAATACTAGAAACACTGTCTTTATGATCCCATTCATTCTTGAGATCCTGAAATTATAATCACAAGTCATCTCTGGTACTATCTTGTCTTAAGCCACAATAATACGCAAACAGTTACCTATGAAACCATTCACAGCTATAAACTCAACTGTGCTTGATTTACAACATACTCTACTAAAAATGTTTTTTGGAAGGAAAATTTCAGACATGCTGCAGTAGGTAGGATTTCAGAAACATTAACCCCGCAGTTTCTGCAAATCTTGCATTTTGGGCAACAAAGCAGTTCTGGTTTCTTAGCACAATCTCTTTTGAAAGAGAACTGGTAAAGGAAAATGAGACAGGGACTTCACTAACTCTCAGAGATTGTTAGTTCTGTGGCTTCACACAAGAGGTTTACATTTAACCTGGGAGGAGCAGCTGATGTTTTAAAAACTATAAAAAAGGATCCCTGAAAGTATAGTCTCACAACTGGTGCTAACAAAGAGGAAAAGTCCCTTGACAAGTTAATGGAAGAATCACAACGGTAGCCTTCTTGTTAAATGTCTTGACTCTACGGAAGTACAAGATTTTTAGAAAGGAGTAATTTCATAAGTCATTAAAGAAATTATAATTAGATTTAGCAACTCTTGATTTTAAAGCATACAAGCAAGAACATGGGCAAAAATATGATTTGTAGCAAGACAATTTAATAGATATTACTACACATACCACTTCCTACATCCGTGATCCAGACAGACTGTTCATGTAGTGTACTGGCTGCAAATATACCATGAGGTGTGTCAACTGTGTAATTCCAGGATCGTAGGAAATATCCATCCTCTGTGAACACTAACACCTTTGGGATGTTATTCCCTCTCTGAAGGTATATAAAAATAACTGCTTAGATAAGATTATTTTTTAGAAAGTAATCTTTATTTTGGTAGAGAAAAACAATAATTAAAGGTTAATTGAGAAATTAATAATGCTTAAAAACCATCTTCAAAACCTAACAGTATTAACTATTACATTCAAAACCAAAATATTTACTCAAAACCAATCCAAAAAAAACCAAATTTCACGATTACCATAATGTAAACATACATGGTTACTTAGTGCAGCAAATCAAGAAGCTGTTTCCTTTGTATTCATAATTTTTTTTTTTTAATCCCAATTTTACTAACCTGGGCTACGTAAACCAATCCGCTGAGGGAGTCAATTGCAACACAAAATGTTGTTCCAGTAAAGTGTTCTGGACGATTAGGCCATCCCACATCCAGCCGGTAAAGAATTTCCTTGGTTGTCCAGGAAACTTGAAAAGCAAATTTCCTTAAAACCTTAAAAAAACAAAACAAAAAAAAAAACCCCAGAAGATTAAGATTCAGTTCACTCTCTAGGTTAAAAAAATAAATAATGTTTATTTAAAAAAAAATTTTTTTTAACGTTTATTTATTTTTGAGACAGAGAGAAACAGAGCATGAACGGGGGAGGGTCAGAAAGAGAGGGAGACACAGAATCTGAAACAGGCCCCAGGCTCTGAGCCATCAGCACAGAGCCCGACGCGGGGCTGGAACTCACGGACCACGAGATCATGACCTGAGCCGAAGTCGGACGCTCAACCGACTGAGCCACCCAGGCGCCCCAATAAATGTTTATTTTTAAGCATGCCTTGACACCTGATACAGAGGTGTTGAGGCTGCTGGACAGAAACGATTGGGGAATGGGTTTATACGTCGAAAGACCAAGGGGGCCACAATACAAACCTGCAAATTATTTGGAGACGTAGTGGGGTCTGGGGAAAGAAAGAACACAGAAACGGCGATGCATCATATACAAACTTTTAAACCCGAAGAGACAAAGCAGGACGTCGGCAGTTCGGCCCGGGTGGGGGTTTTGAGACAAGCCAGTGCGGGAGCCAGGGCCCGCCACCTCCACCCCACAACAGCGGCGTCGCCTCTCAACGGTGCCGTCCACACACCCGACAGACACGTCTTCACTGCTCAACTCACCGGCGAGCCACAAAAACGCGAATGCAAAACCAGTAATGCAAGAAAGAAGCCAGCGCCTGCCAGGCCGACCCATAATCTCGCCATGACGAGACGGAAGGGTCCGCAGGCGGCTGGGGGCCACCTAACGCTCTCAGGTCCACGCCGTTCGTCGCCGCATAGGGCGTCGGCCCAACCTCGGGGCCGAAGCTCCTATCTCCAATTCCCTCTCCCTGGATGCGCGGGTTTAGAAAACCCGGAGGAGAGCACAGATCGGGGTGAAAGAAAATCAGATCTCGGGTAGCGGTTTCCTGGTGCGTTCGGGGTCCACGCCCCCAGGTCACGCGGCTCGGGCTGACCCACTGACCACCCTTTTCCGCCCCTTGGGGCGGTCCACACTGCGGACTTCGCCCGTCAGCCAAAAATAAGGGTATCCATAGATATGCCTTAACCTCTCGACGTTCATTTTTTTTTCAATTAAGATTGAAAAATCACAACCTAACACACGCAAACCCGCAAAATAGAAATTTGGCTCTCAAAAAATGATTTTCAAGCTCTGAGAAAGATTTCTGCTACCTCCGATTCTGAGAAATCCAGGCATTTGGTGTAGACACCTACGTTCCCACACCAGGACCCCTCCTTTGGCTTTCGGGAAAGAGAGGCCTCAGCTCTCGGCGCAGAGTTGGGTTTACAGGGGCGCGACGAGCTTCTTTAAAGGCCCCCAGGAGCCGGTGGGAGCTGTAGGGGTAACCAGGAAGGGCTCTAGACGCCGTGGGCGCCGCGGTGTTCGGGAGTCCCCCTACCGGAGAGTGTGGGCCCCCTCGCCCGGCGCCCGGTGCTCTCCGGCTGCCGGCCCGCTCCCGGAAGCCGTGGCAGCTGGTAACAAAGAGCCTGCCCGGCCTCCGCTGCCCGGGCTACGGGACCCAGGAGCCAGCGCAGCTGCTGGGGTTGAACGCAAGTCGGGCCATGCGCCGCGGTGAGGGGCGGCGGCCGGCGGCCTAGGCGCTGGTGCGGGTTGAGAGGCCGGTACCTCCTCTTCGCCGCCCGCAGGATCCGGGGCGCAGGTGCATCTGCTCTCCCGGCCGCTCCACTCGGGAGAGCGGCTTCACGACCTTTCCCCGGCGGCGCCTGGCCTTCAGTTGCAGGGGACCGAAGCTCAGCTCCGGCTGCCAAGCCCTGGGCTTCTTTGCAGGACTCCGAGAGCACCGGACTCTTCCCCGAGGTGTCCTGAAGCTGAGAAAGTCTGGCGGTTTTTGCATTTAATAAAAAGTTTTTATAAGTGTCCATTTTTAGAAATTTTTGCAGAGTTTGAAGTACTCTCTACCTCTTTGCATCCTTTTTCTTGCTCCTGGAGTCTTTCCTCCTCAGCTATAAACGTTTTTACTATTAGAGCAGACCAGGGATGAACATTTTGTGATTGAAAGTGCAACTGTGTAAAACCACGTCGAAACTAACCAAGATGGACAAAAAGTCCTTTGAAACGGTGTTGGATGAAATTAGAAAGGTAATTTCACTTAATGCCTTAAATCAATCTATGAGCTACGAATTCTCGTAGTTAATTCTCTTTGAAGGACTGCGTGCCGATGGTGCAAAATACGAGTTTTAGGATTGCAAAATTCGTGGGAATTTTAATGTACACTACGGGAGCTTGTATCGCGATATATTTCACGATACAAATGGAAATTAAGTTGTTAATGCTAAATTTGACGATCAGTGCGGTATTGTGGAAAATATATTCAAAGAATACTCGTTCGGAAGCCGGCTCTACAAATCTAATAGCTTTGTACTTGGCGGAAAAGTGATTTAATATTTAACTTTTTATCTCATCTTTCAGTAACCTAAGACTGACAATTAAGAGATAATACGTCTAAAATTTCTTTAATGGGAGTTCTCATGGCATGTTTTTCAAATCTGAAGATAGCCTATGTGTTGCCTGGACGGACACAACGTCCAAATGTATTAGGTTTAAAGTCATATTCTTAGGAATGGGCTTCAATAACTTGAATTTCAACACTTTTTTTCTTCCTGTTTTCTAGATTTTTGCTTCTTTTCGAGGCTGTTGTATGTAACCTACCTCCCAGAATGAACCAAACAGCAAAAATACTTGGAATGTAGCCTTGAGCCCAGTAAATACTTAAAGCACAAAAGTGTTTACACAATTAGATCTGGAAGGACCATCTGTACCATTAGTATGCTAATACTGAGTGTTTTGCTTAGAACTTCTGGCCATTTCCAAACCTTTAAGACCCTTGACTGACAGGGTAGGATTTGTTACTTTATGCTCTGGTGATTGATTTCAGCTTATGAGATGAATGAAATTGCCTGTAGACATGCTGTTTTTCTGCATTTTCTATAAAGCAAAGTGTTAGTTTTCTTCATCTGTCCTAAAACTGTTTTTCAAATTCGCGTATTAGGTTAAATTTACATGTTGGGTGATATGGAATGTTGTTTTTGGTCAAAATTTCAGCTTTTGCAAATCCAGCTTGTCCAATTAAAATTTGCGATAAAATGTCAGGTTGTCAACTATATGTATAGAATTTGTAACATTTGTTTATGAGCTGATATTTACTGTTTATGAGGAAGTAATTTGTGGGTTCAAGTAGACCAAGTAGATTTCTACTTTTGGAAGTTATAGGGTGCAGTTTGCAAAATCTCTCCCTTCTATGTTGTGAAAAGATCACACACACACACACACACACACACACACACACACACAAATACTAATGAGGGGAATAGGATATTTTCCAGAGATGAAAGTCATGAGATAGCGATTTACTTTCTTATTTAAATCCTTATTTTTGGTCTGCAAGCAAATTAGATATATCAGCATTGTCTTAAGTCTGTTAAAATGGGATAAAAATGTAGGCATATCTAAATGAGAATTACTATTGTTTTTTAAAAAAATTGCTTCCAGACTTTGTAGATATAAATTGGTTTAAACCAGGTAATCACTTCCTGAGATTACGTCTCAACAGTAAGAGTACCTTACCCAGAGTCCCATTCTCTCTTCCTCACTTCCCTTTTCAGTGAAAAACTACTGGGCAACCTGGATGTTTCTTTCAGTAAACTGGTCATATTTTCTCCTAGCAAAATGATATATATACCAAGTACAAATATTGTTTTATAGTACAAAGGGTTTAGTTGATTTTTAATGATTAGTAGCTACCAAATTATGGTTGTTTCCATCTCTAAGCTTGGCAAACAGTTGCAAGGACAACATATGTGATTTCAGCTGGTTCTGGACAGTGCTGGGTCAAGACGACCATACTTTCCCTTCTGAACTTCCCATTGATAGAGGCCCTGTGAGGAAAGGAACCATAACTTAGTACTATTATGTGTCAGATCTACTATTGACTATTTTAATTTTCACAGTAACTCTGAGGTGGGTAGTGAATGTTGTTCCCTTTTTATGGTTAAAAAGGTTCTCAAGCTAATTAAAATGCCTTTCAGAGGCCACAAGGCCAGTTAGTAGCAGGCACACAGAATGAATTGAGGGCCCTTTTTGGCTCCCTGGGGTCTTAACATTCCAGTGGAAGTACTGAGAACCTGACCAGACCTTGTCATTCATGTTTCTCTATCACTTAGCACATAATAGCTGCTCAATAATTGATGCATGAACGCGTGAATAATGTTTGATATAATTAGGCTTCTTAAAAATGACAGTTTGGTTGAATTTGGGATGTTCTGAAACTCTAATAACATTTACAGGAATTCTGTATGGAATTTCTATTAATGTCAACGCTTGCCTATTACAGCTTTGTTCCTTTTCCTGGTAGGAGTGAGTACGGAGACTCAGGAGGTTTTCCTGCTGTCTCAACGTATCCCTTACTGCACGGAACCTGGAAAGGTAGAATGTCATGTCACCCCAGTGACTTTCGCTGCCTGTGCTGGGGCCGAAGAAGGGCTGCCATGTTGCTTAGGCAGTTTTGACGTCTGCATGTTACTATTTAGCTTACACATGCTAATGCTGTTTTTCTTTTTCCTTTCTTAGGCTGTTCTGACAGAGTACAAATTAAAAGCAATTGAATATGTGCATGGATATTTCTCTAGTGAACAGGTATTTGTGTATACAAAGATCTTTTTTCATTCTGATATTCTGGTTAATGTCTATTTACTTGCTGGTCAAGTTCAGAATTGCTTTTCGTTTGTTGCTGTATTTATTCAGAAACTTTAGAAGCTTTCCATTTGGGGAGAAAATTTTACCTAGTGTATAGTTAGAGTACTTTATAAACATACCTACTTTCACTGCAACATCATATATTAACTTTATCTTATTTTTTGTTTTAGAGAGAGAGCACGAGCCGGGGAGAAGGGCAGAGAGAGACAGAGAGACAGAGAGAATGAATGAATCTTAAACAGGCTCCAGACTCAGTGTGGAGCCCAATGAGGGGCTCAATCCCAGGACCCTGGGATCATGACCTGAGCTGAAGTCAAGAGTCAGACATTCAACTGACTCAGCCACCTAGGCGCCTGTGTTAATGTTTTATTTTATTTTATTTTATTTTATTTTATTTTATTTTATTTATTTTATTTTATTTTATTTTATTTTATTGATTTGATTTATGTTTATTTAGAGAGACAGATAGAGAGCAAGTGGGGGAGGAGTAGAGAGAGAGGGAGACCGAGAATCTCAAGCAGGCTCCGCAGCTGTCAGCATAGAGCCTGACATGGAGCTCGCACTCAAGAACCGTGAGATCGTGATCTGAGCCGAAACCAAGAGTCAGACTTAACCATCTAAGCCACCCAGGTGCCCCTGGTAACATTTTAAAATTCAGTGTCCAAGACCAGTTTTCAAATATTTATTCTGAGCACAGCATCATGAATTTATAAATTTCTAATGGTAAACATACCCAAATTTGTACAGTATTTATAAGTCAGTAATTACGAAATTGACTACATGTTAAAACAAAATGTGGTGTTTAGTAAGTAGTTTCTGTCACTGCCAGACAAATAATGTTTTAAGCATAGTAGTTTAATGAAAACTCATGCAGCTTTAGGGGGAGTTGGCTAATTTAAAAAGTGTATGCATATGTATGCATACACACAACATACATAGAGAGGCCTGATTTCTGAGGAATACTTAAAAAACACTTGATAGAGAAATAGGGCAGAAAGAGAAATGTGCATCTGGAGAAGAGTTCTGGGAAAGGGTAAGAATGTGGAGAGGGTAGACAGTGGATGAATCTGTAGGTGGAGTTAGTAAATGCTCCAACTTCTCATCTGTTATCTCAAGATTTTTAAAACTTGAGGTTTGGATCACTTTAAGCCTACAGAGGTTTTGACTCTTAAATGCCTAAAAGCTACTTTACAAATTGCATGCATTGTATTGCTGTCTATTTAGTGAGTGTTTTCCAGCTGTCCCATTACTTTTCAAAATCACCTTAATTTAAATGTTTTACAAGGATTTATAATATCTCATAGATAATAATTTTTCTTCTTTCGAGTATATGTGTGTGTGTGAAATTTTGTAGAAAACTTCCCTTGGTGGTTATTCCACTTTGCTAAAGTCATCAAAAACTTTAAAAAACTAAAAGCTATTTTTTAAGTATGACCTTCTAAGCCTCCTTATTGTATTGAAGGTTTTTCTTCCTATCTCAGACGTGATAGCAACGTTTCTTTGGTTGGTAAAGGGGCAGGTAGCATTTTCTATGTGTATGTATAGTAAAACCATTATTCCCATAATAGTAAAGAACATATGCATAATACTCATTTGCAACATACACGTCACTTTATAAGGAGTGAAAGTATTTTCTGCCCTTCATATACCACTCCAGTCTCTAGCATTAATTTTGTTTTGTAGAATAATTGAAACCTTCACACATTAATTCACTAACCCAGATTTTATTACTCCTTCTTTGAGTCTTTTTTTTTTTTTTTCTTTTCTTTTGGATTTCCCTTGGAGGCAGTGAAAAGGGTGGTGGTGACTATGCAGGAACTTCAGTGTTGTGACCTTGATGCCCTCCTCATCTTTTATAAGAGATCTCGTAGTATCTCCCTCATTGATTTGAAATTCGCCGGTGGCAGTAGTGGTGGGAGAGCCTGGCTAACTGTGTTCCCCAAATGCCCTACTGTTTACAAATTGCTGGAGTAACTCATGGTGCTTCTTACACTTTTAGGGAATAGATCTGTGGTGTAAATACGAGATCCGTGCCCTTGAGATTCAAGGAAAAGAGCAGGAGATAGCAGACCTATTCTAAACTACGCCACTGAACACCCTTTTGTGATTGATTAAAACTGTCACTCTCCACTAAATTTTTAGAGTTTTCCATTCGTAATACAGCTGACATTTATCTCCACCTAGTACTTTTTCATTCTCTTTTCTTTAGGGACTTTGTTTTTCCTGTATTTTATACTTTTTGTTTATTTCTGTAGCAGCGCTGCCCCAGTCTCTGTGATGACCAAAATGTTCTCTTTTTGCACTATTCCTCGTGGTAACTACCTACTTCAGATGGCCACTGAGCACTTAAATTGTGATTTGTGCCAGTAAGGGACCAAATAGTAATTCAAAGTACTGAAACAAATCTTGTAGAAATGTTGGCAAATACGTATCATTAGAGCTAAAGGAGTTCTTTGCTTTTTCAGGTGGTTGATTTACTGAGATATTTCTCCTGGGCTGAACCTCAGTTAAAGGCAATGAAAGCATTACAACATGTAAGTAACTTACTTTTCTTTAGAATGAAGAATTTAAGTATCTTGAATTCTCCCCTTGTTTTCTATAATTGATCTCAGGTTGTAATTTGTTTGCATTAGAAAAACTAATCCTAAGTTTTATTATACTTTGATTAATCAAATAATTGTTAAAAAAATTAAGACTCCCCAAACTGTGAATTTAAATTGTACGTACCTTATTAAGTTGTGAACCATAGGATCCTAATTGGCAGATTGGAAGAGAAAATATTTATAGGCAAACAAAATATAGAATTTGAATTTTCTTTTATAGTTTATTTCTTTTGAGAGAGAGAGAGAGAGAGAGTGCAAGCAGGGGAGGGGCAGAGAGAAAGGGGGAGAGAGAGAGAGAGAGAGAGAGAGAGAGAGAGAGAGAATCTCGAGCAGGCCCCCCCTGCTGTCAGCCTGGAGCGCGGTGCAGGGCTTAAACTCAATAAACTGAAATCATGACCTGAGCCAAAACCAAGAGTTGGACGCTTAACCGACTGAGCCACCCAGATGCCCCTAGAGTTTGAATTCTTATTTTTTTTAAAGCTTATTTATTTTTTTGAGAGAGAGAGACAGAGCGTGAGTGGGGGAGAGGCAGAGAGAAAGGGAGACACAGAATCTAAAGCAGGCAGACCTGGCTTGGCGCTCAAACTCATGAACCACAAGATCATGACCCGGCCGCTTAACCGACTGAGCCACCCAGGCACCCCTAGAATTTGAATTCTTAAGTGTTTTTGTGTACGTCCTTCAAATTTTTGATATCTTTATCCTTTTGTATTTAGTTTTAGAACAGTAGTCAGTTGGGTTTATATTTATAATTGTTTAGACCAACACTGTCCAAATGGAACTTCCAGCGATGATGGAAGAGTTCTGTATCTCTGCTGTCCAGTCTGGTAACCACTGACCACATGTGGCTTTTGAGCACCTAATGTGTCTGGTCTGCCTGTGGAACTGTATTATTTCTTTCATTTTAATTTAAATAGACACATGTGTCTAGTGGCTACTGTATGGCCAGCACAGTGCTGGAGCCTAAATTAAAGGAGACATTTAAGTCAAATAGTATCTGGCTATGTAGGAAGATTCTCCTCGGAGGATCAGGCACAGATAGCTTTAAGGAAATTTACAGATCCTTAGCTTCCTAAACTAATTTGGCAAAGAAAGTGTCTGGATGTGTTAGTGTTTCTCCTCTTTAACAATTTTTTTTTTTTTTAACTTTATAAAAAAAAAGGTTATCTCACCCATCACCCCAGGGTGAAAATCTTTTCCCCAAGGACCCAAGAGACCAGTAATTTCCTAAGAGGGAGAGCAAAGCAGAGAGGTTTTGTAAGAAATACTGATGGGGACCTCACCTTATTTTATTAAGACGAAAAATTCATGACAAAGCTCTGAGGCCTGCTTACTTGGACCTACCTTAAACTTAAAATTCTAAGGTATTTAGAGGCGAAAGGCTAGCATGGGCACAACTTAATGAGTCCAGCCTTTTCTGACAAAGTCAGTCTGATTTGGTTGTTTTCACAGAGGACTAATCTTGACAATTAGGTTATACAATAGACATTTTCATAAATGAAGTGAGCTAAATCAGTAGTTCCAAAGTTTTTACAAATATATAACGAAGATAAATAAATCAATTTTTGTAAATATTTAAACTTGTAGCATAGTTTTTAGATGTCCATTTAAAGACTTGCAAAAGGGGGGCACCTGGGTGGCGCAGTCGGTTAAGCGTCCGACTTCAGCCAGGTCACGATCTCGCGGTCCGTGAGTTCGAGCCCCGCGTCGGGCTCTGGGCTGATGGCTCGGAGCCTGGAGCCTGTTTCCGATTCTGTGTCTCCCTCTCTCTCTGCCCCTCCCCCGTTCATGCTCTGTCTCTCTCTGTCCCAAAAATAAATAAAAACGTTGAAAAAAAAAATTTTTTTTAAAGACTTGCAAAAGGGTATATAGTTAAACCAATTCTCTTGGTGCTAACCTGGATAAAATTGTCTGAAAACCACTGCTCTAAATTGTAGGAATCTAGGGGCGCCTGGCTGGCTCAGTCGGTTGAGCGTCCGACTTATCTTGCGGTTTGTGGGTTCGAGCCCCGCGTCGGGCTCTGTGCTGACAACTCAGAGCCTGGAGCCTGCTTCGGATTCTGTGTCTCCCTCTCTATCTGCCCCTCCCTCACTCACGCTCTCTCTGTCTCTCAAAAATAAATAAATGTAAAAAAAAAAAAAAAATTTAAATTGTAGGAATCTATTGGGCAGTGATTCTAAATGATCTGGCATTGACTTTCCTTTGAATTCCATCCACTGTTAACATAAATCTGTAAATTGGCTGAATCTTATCTTCAAAAACAAAAGTACCCTAGTCAAATTATGTAACATTGCACACAATCTCGGAGTGTCACAGTGCACGTTATTGTAAGACTCCTAAGAAAGTTCTGCAGTAAAGTTCTGTTTAGGGGTGCCTGGGTGGCATCTGACTCTTGATTTAGGCTCAGATCATGATGCCACGGTTCATGGGGTCAAGTCCCGAGCAGGGCTCTGCGCTGACAGTCCCTGTTTGGGATTCTCTCTCTCCCTCTCTGTCTGCCCCTCCCCCTGCTCACACACGTGCACACTCGTACTGTTTAACCTGTCCTTTCCCTACCTGAGGTGACTCTGTTGTCCCCCTATCTTAGTAACAGTATTCAGCACGTGGACATCACTTTAGGAATCCCTGATTATAGACTACTTGGTGTTCTAGCTGAGGAATGTAGTTTTTTTTCTAACTTCTCAAGCCAAGTATTTCCCATATTTATAAATACCCCCTTTTTTGTGACCTTTCTGAGAAAAGTAGTATATGTAAGTATTTTTTTCTATAAATGAATCCACTGAGAAATGATAAGAAAGAGTGCATGGGGAACTTAGGTCTTCAACTGAAATGGTTATGTAGAAAAAGCCTGAGTTGAAGTCACATGGTTGTTAGGGCTTACTTTTAAGTAAGCAGTTTTACCTCAAATATTTACATTAAGAACATTTAACCATGTTTCCCTAAAAAAGGCAATTTCTGGCAAGAAAACTTGACATGTTGAAAACAACATTATTTTTTATATTAATAGAAAATGGTGGCTGTTCACCCAGCAGAAGTGGTCCATATTCTCAATTGTTTCACCTTCAGTAAAGACAAGCTAGTTGCTCTTGAGCTGTTAGCTTCGTAAGTATTTCATTTTCTTGTTACTTCATTGGAGAAAATTTGGAAAACTTTTTAAATCTTTTTTAACTCATTAGTGTGTGTTAGAATTTTATTAGCAAATGGAACTCTAATAAAATCTGTGAAAGTGTAGACTGAATTTTTATATCTAAATATCTAGTGTACTTATTACACGTGGTTGTACCTTAGAGAATAACAGGCCATGCTGAGATTATTTGTTTGGTTTGTCCGCATTTCAGTGACTTCCATTGCCTTCCTACTCTGAATAGTTTGAAAGGCTCATTGAGAAAGCTCCGGGTTTGTGGTTAGGTTCTGCCACATTCTGATCAACATGTTTTTTTTGGCTTGATATGTGCTTACTCTTTATGGACCTTATTTTCCTCGGGTGTAAAGATAAGGATCTCACCTACTCGGTAGGATATGTGAACTTGTGATACTGTAAGATATGTGAAAGCACTCAGCGCTGCATGGAGTAAGTGACTGTGATGAATGTCAGCTCAAGGAGAAAAGAGCCTGCTGTTCTGCAAGATGGAACAGTCTGTAGGTTGCTGTTTATTTCGAGCACGTGCATCTTGAAGTGCAATAAGGGACTTATATACCATATAACATATGGGACTTACAACCGACAAGTGTTTTGTAGATGTGCACAAAAATACAAAATTAAAGCACAAGGTAAGCTTCAGTTTTAGATCAACCATGACTCTTATGCATTTGGCCACATAGGTTTTTTTTTTTTTTTTTCTGTTGCCTTAGATCTCCTGCTACTCCTCGTGAGGGGACGTTTTCAAAGAATCTCAGAATGGTGCTCTTTATTGAATTACTTTGTTACTTTTAGGTAACCAGAGGAGCCTCAGCTCAGTTATATTTATCAATTTTATGTAAGCATGTTGTTTATATTCACCAATTAAAACGAAATAATCACTTTTCTCCCTGTGTCATTGGGGAGACGCTTACTCAGGTAGAGTTGTATGGTAAAGATTGTGGCCTTTGTATTGTATGTCCAGGTTCTTAAAAGCTAAATTGCATTTCCTTGGTAGAAACATTGTTGATGCACAGAATTCTCGTCCCATTGAAGATTTATTCAGGATAAATATGTCTGAGAAGAAACGGTGCAAAAGAGTACTTGAACAGGTAATTTTCTCAAGATTGCTCTATAAATAGAACACTGGGCTCTTCTGAACGTTGATGAAAAAGTACAGTCTTATTCCCGTGTTTCTGTGACAAATGACCTGACTGCTCTTGTGCGATGGGTCAAGAATGACAGCCCTACAGTCCGTGGAGGATGAGAGCTGGGTGAAGGGGGTACTGGCGGATGAGGAAATGGCTTGAGAGTGACCTATTCAGCTCCTCAGCTTAAGCCTCAGTCGGTATTTATTCTCCATCCCCTAGTAGCTTTGCCATGCCTCCAAGCTTTTGCCTTTATCTTCTGTAATTGTGAATGTGATGTTTTAAATTTGTATTGTTATCAGTCTTTTTTTTTAACCTGAAAGAAAATTTTTTTTTAATGTTTATTTATTTTTGAGAAAGAGAGGGACAGAGCACGAGTTGGGGAGGGGTGGGGGGGCACAGAGAGAGAGGGAGACACAGAATCTGAACAGGCTCCAGGCTCGGAGCCGTCAGCACAGAGCCTGACACAGGCCTTGAACCCACAAACCGCAGGGTCTTGACCTGAGCCAATGTCAGAAGATTAACCGACTGAGCCACCCAGGTGCCCCTCATTGTCATCAGTCTTACGTTAATCAGATCTAAGAGATAGATAATGAAGCAGAATTCAGTTTACTACTTTAGAATCTCAAGAATGGAAGAAGTAGTACTTACCGAAACCTACTTGATTTGTTACTTAAGGTATTTGTTTCTTAAGATCGTGATGGCTGGAAACTGAATTAATGACTAAAAACCCGCTTGAGGAAGATGCAGACTCCTCTCCTGGGGCCTGACTGCCGAGGCACATTAAATCTTGCAGCCTCTGCTAAGCTCAGAGCCAGCAGAAAACTTCGCCTTACTCATGAACTGTTGGAGCAGAAGCAAGATCTGAGCCCACAGTTCTAACGTTAATAACTTGTTCATTGGTTCTCTTGACGAAATTCTTTAAGGCACGCTGCATTTACTGCTGTTGTTTTCTTCCATATAAAGCATTCTGATCAGGTCACTTTTCCTTCTCAGAAGTAACATGGGCCTGAGCATTCTGTGGAATAGGCTGTCTAGTCAATGTAAGTTAGTACAACTTCTCTGGAAGGTAAACTAGGAGAGCCTTAAAGCGTTCATGCCTTTTGACCCCAAAACTCTATTACTAGGAATTTATTCCAAGGAAATAAATATATACCAATTTGTATATAAGGGTATGTACCCTGGTACTATTTATAAAAAGCGAAAATTGAGATAATTTTTAGGGTGGGATTATATAGCCAATTACATGTGTTGTGAGTGAATTTATAAAACCAATATACTTCTGCAACAGAATATGTGACATCGTGCGTAGCTGTAAAACACAGCCATATATAACTTCATACCCCTGTAACGTAATATGGGTCTCTTGGGATATATGTCGCCTAATGTAGTGTTTTTCATTCATTTAATATTTATTGAGTATGAATTCAAGACCGGTTAGTGTACCATTGTAGAAGCTGAGAAGGCAGTAATAAGCCAGAACATCCCTCATTGTGTCTCATGACTATGGCACACTATGATGAATGCAGTTTGCCCAGATATCTCTTGCTTTTTCAACAGTACAGCTCTTTGGACACCCAGTGTCCCTCCCATGTTGCTTGCTTGTGTTTTCTCCACCAAGTTACACGTGTCTTCAGAGCAGACCCATGTCCGTGTCATCTGTTGCTCTCTTTACCTCACCTGTAACATAAGCTTGGCATTTGTAGAGTTGGACGATGTTATTTCTTGGTCATTGGAGAAATGGGACACGTTAAATAGTAAATGAACTTTTTTGCGCACAATTTGCAAAACCTCCTGTGGAGATATCTTTGTGTAGGAGTCTGTTCGTTGTGACCAATAGAAAGCTAATTAAACACATGTTACCGCTTGAGTAATTCCATTGAAATAAAATGATTTTACTAAAGAATTTTGGTCATGTTCACTACTGTAAGTGCTGATGAATGTATGAACAGATTAATGTGATGCTGTTCCTCAGTTCATGTTTTTTAACGGGTCTTCCTAATACCCAGAATATTTAGCCTATGAGTTTGTTTTTTGTTTTTTAACTACCCTCTTTTTTTGTTACAGGCTTTCAAGGGGGGCTGCAAAGCTCCTCATGCCATGATATCTTCTTGTGGAACAATCCCAGGAAATCCATATCCCAAAGGAAAACCTAGTCGCATAAATGGAATTTTCCCAGTAAGTATATGTTTGTGACTATGGAAACTTCTTGTGGCTAAGTATGAAATTTAGCACAGTTAAGATATTTAAAGAAAATACCAGTTGATGATGCTTCTACCAAGGAAAGGAAATTTATTACGTTGGCAGCTTAATTCGTGGATTCCTTACTGATGGAAAGTTCAGACTACGTTAAAGTACGCGTGTCAAATGTATAGAAAACAAGCCAAACAGAAAAAGAGGATGAGTTTGTTTTGTTAGAAGCACTTATTTGCACTTAATAAAGGACCATTTCTCATATTCTCAGTGTTCCTCGGTTTCACAATTAAGTGTGTTTGGAAAATTATGTGCAATGTTTCCTTCCTGGAGAGTCACACTGCATGCTAAAGGCTCTGAGAAGTCCTGTAGGAAAAAAAATTTGTTTTGATACCAACCGGTGTTCCTCAAATGTCTTTATAAGATAATCTTTTCAAAGAACGGTATATATTTTTTGTGCTATAACAAATAACCCTAAAACTCAGTGGATTAAAACAGCCTCTCTCAGTGGGGAGAGGCTTAGATTGGTTCTGGCTCAGAGTTTCTCATGAGGATATAGTCATCAGAAGACTCTATTAGAGCTTGAAACTCTGCTCCCAAGGGGATTCGTGTACATGCCTGGCAAGTTAGTGTTGGTCGTTGGTGGGGGTCTTTGTTCCTTACCATAAGGACTTTCCTGTAGTGCTGCTTGAATACCTCGTGACCTGGTAGCTGACTTCCATCAGAGCAAATAATCCAGGAGAAAGCAAGTGGAAGCTGTGTTATCTCTTAGGACATAGTCTTGGAAGTCAAATTGCCATCATTGCTGGAATACCCTATTGTTACACAGGTCAGCTCTGTTCATTCTGGAAGGGAACTTCACAAGGGCATACAGGATGTGGGGACCTCTGGGAGCCATCTTGGAAGTTGGCTTCCTTACTAGTATGTACCATTTAGGGACACACCCTTAGGAGGATGCATCGTAATAGTCTGTCAGCTCATTCTGATCTGTTAATAATAGCAGTCTTGAATGAGGTCTCACTTATTCTTGCGTAATGTAAACTATCACACTTAATGCTTACTGAGAACATCATTTTTTATCATCTATTTTTGATTGTAATATAGGTACTCTTTTTGATCCTTTGACCGTTACACATACCTAGGCATGGAAGTCTTGTTTCTGGTTGCTCCAGTTGTGGAGGGGAAAAATTAAAACCTACTTCATTCTGCTCTCCTGTCATCCTCATGTGTATTGCATGCTTCTGGGTGCCTGTGCACATTGTGAGGGTTCTATGGCAGAGGAAGGCTGAGGACCTTAACAGGGTGTTAAAGCCAAGTCAGGATTGGATCTGGAATCCAGGTCCTTACCCTACCGTGTTCAGTCCTTTTCTTCAGTGTAATACTGTGAGGGATTTGTTTTGGTTTTGCTTTGAGGTGATTTTTTCTTTTTAAGTCTCAATTCTTTTCTATTTATTTCTTTGCTTTCTTACATACATACATACATATTTATTTACATATTTACGTATTTATTTAAATAGGGAACTCCCTTGAAAAAAGATGGTGAAGAATGTACTAATGAAGGCAAAGGAATAGCCGCACGGATTCTTGGTCCATCTAAACCGGTATGTGTAGAGAAGAAATGATGAAACAGGTCTTAACTCTTACATGTAGTTTTCTGTCTGTCCACAGCAGACAGCATAAATTCTGTTTTTGTGTTGTAAAGTTTAGAGTATACCAGAAACTCCAGGAAAGTGAAGGGTCTAGGGAAATAAAAAAGCATAATTAGTTAACAGTGTTAAGGGCCATTCTGAGGTTCCGTGTTTTATTTCAAAGCGAGACCAGTCAAATTTGTTTTGTTTTGTTTTGTTTTGCCGTCCCTATTTACCTGTTCCCTTGCAGGAGTGGAGTCTGGAGACCTTTAAGGTTGTGGCCAAATGAGTGTTACTGGTGAAGCAAGAGCGGAGCCAGGAGGCTGAGGGTATTTTTAAGGGAGTGATTTTAATGATTGGTTAGGATATAAACTAAACCCACAGATGACCCTGCAGGTTGAAGGATTGTTCGAGTTGAAGTGGCTGAGGCCTTCACACAGCTGTCTTGCGGTCCCTGCTTGTTTACATGACAGGAATTCCAGTGCCCGTTGTTTATAGCAAAACAGTCACAGATCATAGTCCTTGCACAAGACTAGTGCATCTTACTGGGCTGCCGCGTATGAGAGCTAGGAAGAATCTAGGTCTTTTACTACCAATGGATGCCCTCTGCTTCAAGAGCATGAGTGCGAGATTCCCCGAAGTGGGGTCCCTCTCTTGCTCACTGTAGTGAAAAATACAACGTTTGGCGTAGCTTCAGATACCTCTGGCTTTCTAGAGACCAGCTGAACTGTAAAATAAAAGAGTTGAGGATTTCAAAAGGCAAGAAGACCAAAACACCGAATTCATAGTCTCCCCCCCCCCCCCCCCATCCACGTTCTCCTTGAGTTGTCAGAGTGCTGAATGCTAACGGATATGGTGCTTTTTTTTCCCAAGGTGACAAGAGGGTAAGAATGATAACATGAATCTCTGATGAGTTTAGGAGGATGTTGGAAGTTCTTGGGTAGCCAAGGCTCCAAAACCTAGCGGAATTCTTGTGTGACAGAAGAGGAGCTAGGAATTCTCACATTAACCTCTACTGGGTCAGAGAGGAGTTTGCTATTTTGGAGAAGATCTGACGCTTCATGAGAGAGGATTTAACACAGAAATAAAAAACACCTCTACAGCAGTCTTTGGCAGCATCTGCCTTTGGAAATTATAGGAACCACATTTATTAGAGCAAAGACATTTCCCTGATTTTGTGCCGCGTATCGCTCCAGTAGCCTTTGATATGCTGGAGCATTTTTAGCCTCTTAGTACTAAATATGTCAAAAGGCGAGTTGTATTCTGTTTTGCAGGGAGGCTCCTGACTTAGTTTTCTTCTAACTGCTGTACTTCCCCTTCGTCTAGCCTCCTCCAACATACAATCCACATAAGCCGGTCCCTTATCCGATACCTCCGTGCCGGCCACACGCAACTATCGCACCAAGTAAGCAGCAGTTCATACGTTTTTTACTTTTTCTTCTTTTTGCCCTTTATTCTTAAGTTGAAAGTAAATGTTGGTGTATGTACTTGGGAAAATTCGAGCACTTCTGAAATACGCTCTGATGAGTCTGAGTCTCATTCTGCCCACAGTGCCTTGGTCTACAGCCGCGCAGCAGCCAGTTTAGTTTAGGGCATTTACTTTTTGGTAAATTAATTATAGATTCTTTTTAATCATTATGAGTTTTTGCTTTGGTGAATCATCTTGAATCCCATTTCAGTAGTTGGTTTTCAAAGGTATCCTCAACTGTGTGTGCTTGACAGAAGAGGCAGATCATTTAAGTACGGCGGGATCTGCCCGCCATGCCGTTCAGTGAGCTCATGTCCGGAATGAGCCTGCAGTGGGAAATCACAATCTCCAGTTGTCTCATGTGATCTCAGCTTTCTCCTAACAGTAGACCCAAACCGCCACGTGAAAGGCAACTCTATTACGTAACAGTTTTAAAGATTAGATAGCTGTGTTAATACGGTTTGAACTCGTGGCCACAGAATGATACTAAATTATGGTTTTTTCCTCTAATTTTATTTTAGGTGCTTATAACAATGCAGGTCTGGTACCATTAGCCAACGTCATAGCTCCGGGTGTCCCCCCTCCGCCTCCATATACTCCTAATCCAGTAGGAACAGGTAAAATCGTGTTGTTACGGGATGTTAAAAGTAAGAGCTTACTTAGACACAAATGTACACTGGAGGGAACAGTTGTTTGCCGTGGTGTGTCCTAACGGGAGAACGAGCTCACCCTGATGATGGATGAGTGTGATGTGCAGGTTCTACCAGAGCGGCCTTGGCCCACCTGTGCGAACATGAGCGAGCTAGAGACAGAGGAACTAGGAACAGTTGCGCGTGAGCAAGAAACTTTGAGAGGCTGTCGAAGAGTACAGCTGACTTAATGAGTATTACCATTTGGGCACATCACTCCTATGTGGGGAGGAAAAGCTTGTAAGAAGGTGCTCAGAGGGGCTTAAACCTCCCCTGGGTTTTCAGTTCACCATTTTCCTTTGAGTCTGTAGGGAACATGGGATTTAGCCTATATTTTCATTTGTGTTCTTTCACAAAAATGTAATATTTCACTTAGGTATTGTTTATTTGACTCCTCTGAGTTTTGTCTTGCTAAGGAAACCCTTCCCCATCCCAGCAGTATGAAAATGTCATCTGTATTCGCTAATTACTTTTAGAGGGACTCTTTCTTAACATATAGCTTTTCATCTACTCACGATTTATTTCTAGATATGTGTAGGGTAGGGATAGAACTTAATTTTTTTTTCTATCCTTAGAGACCCAGAGTTACTTAATACCATTTATTAACAAATTCTTTTTTAATCACTAGAGTGGTTCTGTTGTTTGCAGGCAGGTACTCCGATGAGAGTTGCTAAACAGTTTTTTCCAAAATTATCATTTTATTTCTTACCCTTGTTTATGGTACCTTTAGCCTTGAGAGTTTTGTATTTTTGCATAGACAAAGAGAGGCTAGGAAAGAAAAGCTGGAACTGTTTTATCTTGTTTCAGATCTTCTTAACCCTGGGCAGTCCAGGTTATCCGGGTCTTGTAAGACTCTTACGGCATCTGGAATTTATTTTCATGTAGGGGTGAAATAGAGGGTCTTCTTAATTTTTTTCCAGAGAGTAGCCCGTCATGCCAGCACCATTTATTAACTAATCTGTGTTCCCCATTGATTTGAAAGATGCAGTTGTCTTAAGTTTTCATATACACATGTGGTTCTAATTCTGGATTCTTTATTCTGTTCCAGTCTAGTTATTTTATGTTATGATGATATGTTGATTTGATTAGCAGATTTATAGTGTGTTCTGATATCTGGTAAGGCTAGCTTTCTCTTACTATATTTTCTATTTTTCTTACTATATTTGGAAATTTTTTTTTCTATCTGAACATGAAGATCATTTTATGCAGTTAAAAACAGTTGAATGTATGTGTACATGTATATATATATATATATATATATTTATAGTTACAGATATTAATGTTATATAATTTTATATCATTAATTATACATATAATTAATATGTAATTATATAATATATACAGTTATATAAATTTAGAGAGATCTGACATTTTTATGATATTAAGTCTTACTGTTCAATCCTGTGTCTGTCTTTATGTCAGGTGGTAGTGATTTTCCCCCAGGGCATATTTTATCTCTTTGAAGATTTTATAGTTTTCTTTATATAGGTTCTTTGCCTTAGGTTTGTCTCTAGGGATTTTAAAGGTATTTTTTATTAAAATTATAAATGGAATATTTCATTTGTACGTGCTTATTACTAATTACTTATTCTACTTTTTTTTCTTGAAAGTTTCTTGAGTTTTCTAGGTATAAAAAATGTCAGCTGAGTTATACTTTAAGATAGTTCTTTCTTGCGTGGTGTTATTGGGTATTGTCCTTTTTGTTTTCATATTGTAGAAATAACGTTATTTGATTTTATGTTTATGTTTACTTTTAATTTTTATTTTAGGGTTTTATTGTTAGGTTCGTTGGTTTATAGATTACATATAGCTGGATTCTGATTTTTAAACCAGTGGGAATGAGGCTTAATAGGCATTTTCAGTCATCATATCATAAAAATTGCATATTTGTTCTTAGTCCTTCCATTTTATTTTTGTATTCATTATTAATCTTTTGTCCCAGTTTTTCATTTCCCTTACTTTTGTTTACTTGTATTGGTCACACTGCTGTTTTATTTTTAATAGCTCCTCTCGCCTTACCCCACCCAAACTTAGAACTTTTGATCACTAGTGATTACTTTGTATTGTTAATGGTTGTCAGTATACAAAAACTTAAGAAAGCTGCTCCCTGCTCCACTGACTTCTCTCTCACTCTCCTTTTTCATCAATATGTGTGTTTTGTTGGAATACCATACGTGTTTCCTTCTGGGCCTCTGAACTTAACGGCCTCTTACTACTTCCTCTGTTCTCTGATCCTCGGTCCTGATGTGCTCATTGTGCTTTTCTGTGAGCAGAAAATTTCTCTAAGTACTTTTTAAAAAGGGCACATATACAGAGTTGTAGATGAAAAACCCAATTCCAGTTAACTTTCTCTTCTTTATTAGAACCTCAGTCTCCTTCTGTAAGCTTACAAAGAAAATATTCCTTATCTTTCAAATTCAGAAGTGTCTTTGATCTTGGAGTTCAGCTATTTTGTCAGGATGTCTAGGTGTGGATCTTAGCATTAATCTTTCACAGAACTCTGTAAGCCCTTTAGATAAGAAAATTCAAGTCTTTAAAGCTTAGGAAAATTTTGTTCTCATTATTCCATTAGTTACTGCTTTTTGATCTGTTCTTTCTTTCTCCTTCTGGTACTTTTATTTTGCACTGTATTTGTTTTCTAAGTCTCTTACCTATTTATTTATATATCCTCTTTTTTTGTTGTATTTTTACCATTTTAAGTGTGATTTTGTTGTTGTTTCTTATTCCCAACTAAGCAAGTTAGCTTTTATAATGTTATTTCTAATCTTCACCATTCTTTACATCTATTGATTTGGAATCAGATTTCTATATCTAAACGTTCACCTTCCCTGCTTATATTTTCTTGCATATTATTATGTGTGTGTGTATGTGTTCTCAGTTTGCATTACAAGTTTTTAAAGATTTTTTTCCTTTCATTGAATCTTTATTGATAGACACCATATGTTGTGGTTGTTTATTTGTACCAGGTTCCTTAGCCAAGCTATGATCTTTTTTTGCTCACCACGTCAGAGCTTGCAGGTTCCTTCTGCGCCTTGTATATGTCCCACTGTTTGTTTCTTGGGCATTTACTGTCAAGCTATGAGGTAATTTTCTTCCCGTTGAATCTTTGACTGATGGTCTAGTTAGGTCCTTTCCCGGGGGTGTGGGTGGGGGGGAGTGTGCTCTTGGGTCCGTGTCACAGGCTTCAAGTCTACCTCCATTAGGGTGGTTCTCGGCAGCTCCTAGCATAGGGCCTTTTGCAGAAGTGTGAGTGCAACAGGAAAGCAGGGCCCCTTTCTTTCTGTTTGCTTGGATCGTCACACGGCCTGTGAGATCGCTCCCTCAGGTGGCAGTGGATTCTGTGCTTGGCATCCATTTCCCACCTCTAAGTCCTCCTGCACTTGCTCCTGGGTGGCAGTCTCAGGCCATCACCTTTCCGGAAAGTGTTTTTAAATATGTCTGCAAAATATCAATGGTGATTTAAAGCCCGATAAGTTAAGGAGAAGTGGTGGGGGACGGAGGTTAGGGGTCAGTTGCTCATGATGCTGTCAATCTTCACTATGGTTACCACCATTGTCTCCATTTCCTTTCTCTCTCTATAAGCGTACGTTGTTTTTCCTAACATAGGATGCATCCACATCCTGAGCTTTTCTTTTTTTTGATGCCAGTCTCTGGTTATTATGGTGGTGATTAACTTGAATAAAACTTGAAATCAACCTTTTTATTTATTTATTTTCATATAGAAAATGAAGACCTTTCCAGTCAGTCAAAACCTACACAGAATCAAAGTAAGTACCAAATTTGCTCCAGACATAGCTGAAGTCTGTCCCGGTTTTCTGCTCCGTTACCCACTGACAACAGTTTGAATTGAATGTATCTGGAATCTATGCTTTGGGGAAAGTTCCTACTTAACGAATTTAATCAATACTCGCTAAAAGTTGCTTGATAGTGGTACCTTATATACACAAGGACACGTATATATTAACTGGGTTTAAAATTAACCATATGCCCTTGTGTCTTATGTGAAAAACTTGCAATATAATGGGAGTGCTATGTGGCATTACGTTCCACATTCACTTTACATTATGTAATATTAGAAACCTCATTTTTGTTTTGATAGAAACACATAAGGTTTTTGATAAAAACCCTGTTTTCCAAAAGCTATTTTAAGTACTCGTTTCAGATTTCATTATTTTCATAAGTATTAGGGGTAGCGTAGTTTAGTGTAGAACAAAAAGTAAGGGTTGCCAAAGCAGAAAGTGGAATTGAAAAAGGAAGATGGAAAATGTCGCCAGCACGATGCCTGCAGGGGGCAGTAGAGCCACAACATTTTCTTCTTCCTCTGGATGAGGATCTTTGTGGTCAGGAAGGAGATGCAAGCCCTCTGGTAGGAGACAAAACTTGGGCTCGGTTCTTGTGTGGCAAAGCAGCACATGAATCTAATCATTAGAGGGCATAGTTAGGAGCCTCTGTGGGAGAGTTCTCGCCCCTGAGCAGGGTGTCTAAACAGGGCTTTTTAGCTGTGGCTTCTAAAGGAGGTAGCATAATGGGCTGGAAAACACTGAGATGTTAGGACATCGCTTTCTTATCCTGGCTCTGGTGCTGCCTGGCTTTGTGACCATATCATTTACCTTCTATGAAATGGAGGTTAAGGAAACTTGAGCCTTAATGTTCAGCTTCACTAACCTATTTTTGAAGGGAGTTAAGAGGCATAAGAACCAACGTTAGGAATAGCATACCTTGATTTCCTATGTTGTGAATGTTAGCATGATATTAAGATTTTATTTGCCTTTTGAATAATATCAAGAAACGAAAAGATAAACTAGGATAGTGGTTAAGGATGTGGGTCTGGGGTTCAAATTTTGGTTCTATCACTTAATAGCTGCATGACCCTTTTAAAATTATTATTATGATAAAATCTCAAAGAGATCTACCCTCTTAAATTTTTTAGTACACAATACAGCATTGTTAACTGTAGGCATAGTGTTATACAACAGATTTCTGGAAATTATTTATTAGCTTGCATAACTGAAACTTTATTCCCTATCTTTTTAAGTTTACTAACTTATTTTGAGAGGGAGAGGGCACGCATGTGTCCATGGGAGCGGGTGAGGGGCAGAGAGAGAGGGAGCGAGAATCCCAGACAGGCTCCATGCTGTTGTGCAGATCCTGGGCACGGGGCTTGAACTCACGAACCATGAGATTATGACCTGAGCCAAGATAAGAGTCGGACACCCAACCGACTGAGCCACCCAAGTGCCCTGAACCTTAATTCCCTTTGAAAACTACTTAATAGCTATATGATCTTCTAACAAATTGCTTTAACCACACCAAGCTGCAGATTGCCCGTCTGTAAGATGGGGTTTTTAGTACCTATCTCAGAGGGTTATGTGAGGACAAATGAAATGACAGACATAAAGTACGTGGCACAGTATCTACTGTTTTATGGTTGACACCCAAATTACGTGACAGGAAAGTAATATTTATCATAGTATATTTTTGGAGTTTTTTCGATTTGTTGTTGTTTTGTCACATTTTAACTGTAGGCACTACGATCAACAGTGCATGACTTTTGCTCTGTTATATAAAAAGATCTCCAGTCTTTTGGAGGCTGCTATAAAGAATGCTGTGGGACAGTTTGGTCTTATCTTATGATCAGTCATTAACTGCATGGTCCTCAGCATGTCATTGTATAAAATAGTGAATTCTCAAATATTTCCCAACCAATGCTGACCTAAATAAATTTTTAGTACATTATTTAGTACAAAACTAGGTATATATTCCTTGAGCTTCTGCTCATGAAACAAATGCCAACAAAAGTACAAATCCATTTTTCATATGTTCTCTAAATTTAAAATAGCTAGGCTTTCTTTTCTTGAAATGAAATTACTGGCAATGACATGAATATGGTACAGGCCTCTTGGTTTGAAGTGTATGTGTTTATATATTACTGTTTGTCAATTCTGCCATTTTTCCTTTTTTAAAAAAAAATTTTATTTTTGAGAGAGAGAGAGAGAGAGAGAGAGAGAGTGTGAGTGGTGTAGGGGCGGAGAGAGAGGGAGAGAGAGAGAGAATCCAAAGCAGGCTCTGTGCTGTCAGCATGGAGCCCCATGTGGGTCTCGAACTCACCAAACCATGAGGTCATGACCTGAGCTGAAATCAAGAGTCGGACACTTAAGTAACTGAGCCATCCAGGCGCCCCTCTTTTTGAAACTACTGTAAATTTGTTCAGCCCAATATAGCATCTTTTGGCCGTCTGTTAGTACGAATGGATTATGTGTATGCTATTTTCTTCCATTCTTTTCCTATGGTCCCTTCCCCACCATGATTCGTATAGTACATTACTTCATTGACCATGTTAACTTTTTTATGTAAGAGTCTTTATTATGCATAAACTTAGAAACTTGAATCTTAGCCCATGAAAATATCTTTCAGTTGATTATCACTGTAAAAGGAACATTCTCTGCGTGTAACTGAAACAGACTTCGATATGAGCGTGGCAGCAGACGATAGTTGTCATTAGGACTTCAGCAACCTAAGTCATGCTTTCCACTTGACACTAACAAGATCATCAAAGGCTAACATGGTCACTAAATTGATTCAGGGAGAAAGCACAGATCATCCCCCAAAATACTTACAGTAATTATTCGTAGAGTTTATCAGAATAAAAATGTGATAGCCAACTATAGTACAGTTCTTCAGAGTAAGTCCTTGGATGGGTCTGGTAACTATAGTTGAGGTAATGGTGATATATCTAGTGTGGCAAACATTTATTAGATGCCATGCACAGCGCCAGGTGCTAAGGCTCTAAAGATGAATTAGATACAGCTTTTGCCCCTAAGGGAGCTCCTAGGACAAAGCAAATATTAGAGGTTGAGATTGCGTAGAGGAGAGGAGGCAGTATGAGAAAATGCTTGGGAGAAAAAGCTGTATAGGTTATAAACTGGAATATCAAGTTCAACTCACCGAGTGGCCATAATACTGGAGAAATAGGCATGAATCCTGGAAGGCCTACAAGGAAAGTGATGTCCCAAAAGCTCCTAAGAGGAGCAATGACTTGTTAGTACTCTAGGTAAGTGGTTTGAAAGAATGAAAGGTAAAGTCAGTACACCAACACTAACCACAAAATAAATTTTTAATTTTTAAAAATTGGGAAAATATAAAAAGAGAATTTGCTAATTTCTCAAGGCTTTCTCTGTGTGCATCTGAGGGCTCTTCTGAGCAGAGTCTAGGTAGAAGACAGCTAGCTCTAACGGAGGCTCCGCAGTGCAGATCAGGGTCGTAGAGTCAAGCAACGTGGGTGCCAGTTACACCTGTCACCGGTTTTCTTTGTGTTTGTTAAATGTTACAGACATTTTGCTATTTCTCTTGGGTTACAGTTTGACACTTCAGCATGGTGACAGATTCTTGCCTCTTTCTTCCCTCCATAGCATTCTCTACCCCAGGAAGTCAACTCTTCTCTCCTCATGGTTCCAACCCTTCAACACCGGCTGCAACTCCAGTCCCCACCACATCCCCAGTCAAAGCAGTAAATCATCCGTCAGCACTGGCAGCTGCCACCGTTTCTGGGATGAACATGCCGAATACTGTCCTCCCTGTGTTCCCGGGGCAGGTCTCCGCGGCCGTCCATACGCCTCAGCCAGCAACGCCAAATCCGACAGTCATCCGAACCCCTTCCTTGCCTGCGGCGCCCGTTACTTCCGTCCACAGCACAACTGCGGCTCCCGTCCCGTCCGTTTTCTCTGGCCTGGTTCCCCTGCCGGGTCCCCCTGCACCTTCCGTCCCAACCCCTCAGGCCACGTCCGCACCTCGGGCCGCTCCTGCTTCCAGCGAAACCTTCGCTTCTACGTCTGCCCCTTTCCCCGGCCTCCCCTTTGCTGCCACCTCTACCGCTGCTTCTACCAACAACCCGAATTCCGCCTCTCTGTCCTCAGTGTTTGCGGGCCTCCCCTTGCCCTTAACACCCACATCCCAAGGCGTGTCCAAACCTGCCCCTCCTGTACTTGCCGGCGGCTCTGCCCCCAGCGTGGCTTGTCCCCTCGGTGCAAACAGTCCTCTTCTGTCTGCTTTAAAAGGCTTTCTGACCTCAAATGACACCAGTTTAATCAACTCATCCGCTCTGTCCTCTGCTGTTACAAGTGGGCTGGCTTCACTGTCTTCTCTGACTCACCCGAACCCTGACTCCCCCGCTCCAGGCCCCGGCAAGTGCTACGCCCCCTCGGCCGTGCCCGCCGCGCAGAGGTCGTCCACCCCCGGGTTGGCCATGTTCCCGGGCCCGCCGGCTACCGTGGCCAACTCGGCCTCCACGCCATCTACTTTGCCCGCACATTCTCCCCTGGTGACGCCGGCGTCGTGTCCCGCCTCCGTGCCGGTCAGCGGGGGCTCGTCGGCTCCACTCTTGCAGGGCCCCCACCCGGGTAACTCGGAGCTGCACGGCGCGTCCGCCCCCGCCGTCACCACCATCCCTGTCATGATCAAAACCGAGCCCACGAGCCCCACTCCCTCGGCCTTCAAAGGCCCATCTCACTCGGCGAATCCCCCCCACGGCACTTTAGGTTTGGGGGCGCTGGGCCGCGCGTACACGTCCGCGTCGGTGCCCATCACTCTGTCTACTTGCCTTAACCCCGCCCTGTCGGGCCTCCCCAGCTTGCCCGCCCCCCTGAACGTGTCCAACCCGCTCTCGTCCATCGCTCTCCCGCCGCACGCTTCCTCCGCGCCCATCACTCCGGTGTTCACGGCTCTTCCTCCGTTCACGTCTCTGACCAGTAATTTCCCTCTAACTGGCAACCCGTCTCTCAACCCCTCCGTGTCTCTTCCAGGGTCGTTACTAGCCACCTCGTCTGCGGCGGTCACGTCCACGCCCGTGCCCGCCGCCAGCTCCACCGCAGCCGTGCTCCCGGGGCTTGCGGCCTCGGCGCCGGCCTCGGCGGCCCCTTTCCCCCTTAACCTGTCCACCGCCGTCCCCTCCCTCTTCTCGGTCACGCAGGGACCTCTGCCGGCCTCAAACCCCTCGTACCCCGGCTTCTCCGTCTCCAACACCCCCAGCGTCGCCCCCGCGCTCCCCTCGTTCCCGGGGCTGCAGGCGCCGTCCACGGTGGCCGCCGTCGCCCCGCTGCCCGTCGCTGCCACGACCCCGTCCCCGGCTCCCGTCCTCCCGGGATTCGCCTCGGCGTTTAGCTCCAATTTCAACTCTGCTCTCGTTGCCCAGGCCGGGTATGTGGCTCGTGCGTGGGGAGGCTGCGGTCGTTCTTGGCCCACCTTGTGGTTTAGAGTCTTCCGAGCAAAATCTCATTGTTCGCTGGTGCCGCAGTCTGGTTTTTCGGGGCTGGAGCTTCAGTACCCAGGACACGGGGAGCTCTGCAGCCACGTTGAGAGCAGCGTGTGCAATATTAACGCCCGCGCAGGCAGTTGTAGTGTTTGTCATGTGTCGTCATTATAAACCAGCGGGAAGTATTCTATGCAAAACACAAGACTTCCTGAATTCAGAATAACATACTGTGTATGAGAAAGTACATTTGCTATCAGTGAGTGGCTGACTTTTAGGATTCCTTCCAACAGAGAAATTTAAAGTTTGTTTTACGTCTTAAGGTGGTATTTGACAGATATAGAAGCAATAGCTTTTGTCTTCGCCGCATTTTGACCTATTCTTCTGTCTATTGTTTTAGCCTGTCATCCGGCCTTCAAGCTGCAGGCAGTTCTGTTTTCCCAGGCCTGCTGTCCCTCCCAGGTATCCCCGGGTTCTCCCAGAATCCTTCCCAGTCATCCTTGCAGGAATTACAGCATAATGCAGCTGCACAGTCTGCCTTGTTACAGCAGGTAAGCAGGCAGGGTCCACCGGGAGTTCAATGGCAAGACCCGGAGGTGGCTTCTGTAGTGGTTACCTGGCTGTGCAATAATGGGAGCCCAACGTTGGCCACAAAATGGCTCGTAGCAGAATGTTTGCAGACTTATGATTAATCTCCCCAAATGTGCAGATTATCCTCGTCCTCCTTCAGGAGAGTAACAAAGGTGCTGGGGTCTATTCGTCTGTATGAATTCTTTTCCCGCTTTGAGACTTTCAGATCTTAGTTTAGAGCTTACAAATGGAATCTTCATATGTGTCCGTTAAATTCGAGCTGGTCTTTTATAATTTAAGCTGAAATAATGGACCATTAAAGCATATTTTCTCTAGAAAACTTACTTTTTGGAAAGAATATGAAGTCTTTCAGTGGTATCTCTCATTGCCTCCAGCATCTGAAGTATTTTCAACGTTTATTAAAATTTCGGGAGAATAAGCAGACTTAATCTTGCCCCAGTGTTTGTTTTGTTTTGTTGTTTTTTTGTTCTTTCCCATTCTAAATATCTGTGGTGGGGTGTAAGCAAAAGCAGGTACGGACTTGAATGAATTTGGCACTTGCTAACCCGCACCTTCTTTCTGTCAGGTCCACTCAGCTTCGGCTCTGGAAAGCTATTCAGCTCAGCCAGATGGATTTCCTAGTTATCCTTCGACACCAGGAACACCATTCTCTTTACAACCAGGCTTGTCCCAAAGTGGGTGGCAGTGAATATATTTTCATTTGTATTCTCCTCCGGAGCGACATCGGATATGCCTAAGGACTGCAGTGAACAATCTGACTAATGCGAGGTTGGCTGACATTCTCAGAAAATGAGAATGAGGATAATCTTGGGGAAATTGGGATAAGAGTTTAAAACAATGACGATTACATTTTTTAATGGTTTTAAGTATGAACACTCCCCTATGTAAATATGCTGATGATGAACTGTACGGAGAATAGTATTAAAAAGGTGTTCGGGGACTTTTCATCTCCCACCCTATGAAATTTTGAGTCATGTATGTGATCTGTGTGGGAAGAATACTAAAGAGGAGGTTGAACTCTTTATAGCCGAATACAGCCTTAAATCTGCTTGTATAGCATCCACTGACAGAAGTAATAGTTGTGCCTCAGACTCATGGGTTGCATTTGGCCCTGGGGGCATTACTGCCCTTGGAATGCATGAGTGGTTCCCGTTAGCATCGTTGGAACGCAGTACTCCGTATGTAGCCACAGAAGGGAACTTGAAACCCACCGTTATTTCTAACTTCTGACATTTATGCGCAAACATTTACTGCTGAATTTAACTTAATATATTTCAGGTAAGTGAAAATGGTGCTTAATATAGTCTTTAGAATGACTTTCAGGTGTTTTCGACTAAAAATGTATCCAGAACTACTTTCTTACAGAAACGCAAGTAAGGCTTGTGATGATTGGCCTTCGACACTTATTTCTTAATCTCAGCAGTATCCGAGCGAGTGAGGGACATTTGACTGACCATAGGGCCACCTCTATTACTCGTTGTACTCCGGAAGCTCTTGGTGAATGTTTACAATCACGGGACATAGTATTTCTATTTGTACTTCAAGTCCAACGCTTCTCCAAAAGTCTGATGTGACAACCAATAGAGAAGACTTGCTCTGTTAGTAAACATGAAGTGTGTGCTCTAAGGGTCTGTGGTAGCATCGAATGTGAGTGAATGTCATTCATTAACGGGAAGAACTGCCACATTCAGGGGGGCGGGGGTGGGGGGTAGTACGGAGAATGATTTTCAATCTTAAAAGTGTAAACTATAGAATCTACTGTAGTACATTTCAGCATCTAGAAGTTTTACTTTTATAAAGATGGTGTCTGGAAGATGTTGCTAATGTATTTTCCTTCAACACGGGGAACAAACTTTTTAAGTATATTAATAAATATTCCTGTATGGTTAGTTTTTAACAATTTTTTAAAATAAACTTTATGGATATGACAAATATTTTATAAGTGTTTTATTAAGTGCTTTGACAGGCTTTTTAATTGTTCATATACACTAATACATAGAGCATAATTTTATCCAAATTCAGTTGAAACTCCGCATAGACTACTGATTGCTCAGTCCTTTAAATGGTATCTTACGTGAAAGTTCTATTATAACCAACACTAGAAACAAGCTATTGATGCCTTAAATTATCTGCAAACAAAGAAGTAACTGCATAGTTACTCCGAAGCCAGTTGCTGGAAGTTGTCATTTGTTCTAAGTTTACACTTATAAAAATTTTTAAAGATTATATATATATTTTTTTTTTTAATTTTTTTTTTCAATGTTTATTTATTTTTGGGACAGAGAGAGACAGAGCATGAACGGGGGAGGGGCAGAGAGAGAGGGAGACACAGAATCGGAAACAGGCTCCAGGCTCCGAGCCATCAGCCCAGAGCCCGACGCGGGGCTCGAACTCCCGGACCGCGAGATCGTGACCTGGCTGAAGTCGGACGCTTAACCGACTGCGCCACCCAGGCGCCCCAAAGATTATATTTTTTTAATATGTTGACCACCCAAAAAAATTTACTGAATGAGTAATCGCTCTATAGTGCTTCCTGCTGCCAGGTTTAGTTTACCATCCAACGAGCCCCTATTCTCACAGCAAAGGAGCTATGTCCTGTTCATCTTTCACATATCAGGCACTTCAAGGTTTATATAAAAATGGAGAGAACATTTCTGGAGCACTTGTAATAATGACTGGGGTCTGGGTTTATGTATCTCATAACCCTCTGAAGGAAGTACTAGCAACTTAATTAACCAGATAAATAAGACAAGATGTAAGTCCAACAGCGAGTAAATGGTAAATTTGAACCACGCATTTAATACCAATACGAGGGTACTTGTACTACCAAGTGCTTTGAAAATACATAGGAGAGGGGCGCCGGGGTGGCTCAGTGGGTTAGGCATTGACTCTTGATTTCGGCTCAGACCAAGATCTCACAGTTCGTGAGTTTGAGCCCCATGTCAGGCTCTGCGCCTGCTTGAGATTTTCTCTCTCTCTTCTCTGCCCTTCCCCCACTCGTGCTCCTTCTCTGTCTCTCTCTCTCTCTCAAAATAAATAAAATTGCAAAAAACTATTTAGGAGAGAAGGGGAGTACCTTTCTGCCTGAGGGAGTCCAGAAAGCCTTCTTAGTGACCTAAAAAGTCTTAGGATGAGTAAGAACATCCCTCATGGAGGCCCAGTGTGACAGACTAGGACAACAATATCATCCTGTAACTGGATGGAGTTTGAATGAAGTTTGTAGTTTGGGAGACTCGAAAAAGCAAGGGGCCTGATTGTAAACCATGCTAAGGGCTTGGGCCTTTGTTAGAGGTCAGCAGTTTGAAATAGAAAGCACTTTGCAAAAAATCACTTAGGCTGCAGCACGCAGGTTGGATTAGAGGTAGAACACTGGATGGTTTTTACAGAAATCTAAAAACGAAGATGATGAAGATCTGCATTATGGAAAGGGATTAATGTGCCCTTGAACGTAGGGAAATGTACCTCTTCATTCTCTTTCCATAAAGCCCCACAGTCTCTGTGGGATTTGCAAACACTGTAAATTCATATAATCGGTTAACCTTAATTTTAAGCCTTACCACTTGACTTGGTGAATCTAGTCAAGACTTTATTCCCTCCAAGCCTCATCCTAGATGAGAACGGGCATTGTTGTTTGTGGTGTCCACAGATTGTTAGTGTGGCTACATTGAGGCACAGGTTACGCTACCACCACAAGTGTATTGCAGGGGTGACGGTGAGACCTGTACCATTTCTTGTAGGCTCATGAGTTCAAAGTGGATGGAACAAGACTTTTCAATATTAGAAACAATTAAGGAATAATATCTTTTACATCACTTGAAAAAATAAAAATCAATGAACTTTCTAGAATTTAACTTCTAGGGCCCTACAGCCAATTGCTTGAAGAAATTGAATTCCAAAGATTACTGGTGGGGACTTTGTGACATATGTCCATATTCAAGTGGAGATCAAAGAAGTCCAACTGAAAGAATTATGGACTGACTGACCATGACAACTGTGGGTTGAGCCAAAGTTGTTTTTAAAAAGGGCTACCTTGGGGCGCCTGGGTGGCACAGTTGGTTAAGCATCTGACTCTTGGTTTCGGCCCAGGTCATGATCTCAGGATCATGAGATTGAGCCCTGGGTCAGGGTCTGTGGTAAGTGTGGAGCCTGCTTGGGGTCCTCTTCCTCTTTCTCGGCATCCCCTCTGCTCGTACTCACTCCCTGTCCCTCTCTCTAAAAAAAATAATAAATAAAATAATACAAAGGGCTACCTTGAAGATTATGACAGACCTTGGAGGAACTAAGGCGATTGGTAGTAGGAGGAATCACATGTGAAATTCCTTAAAGTAAAATTTATTGACTTAAAAAGACTTCAAATCAAATTTAATGAGCCTTTGTTGTTCCTAAAGATGACACAAGACTAGTAAACAAATGTCCCATTTGGGTCAGTTAAGAGATAAAATATTGGGCAACACTGGCAAGTCAGTTGCGAAAGAAGATCAAAATTAAAGTATTCCCAGGTCCTTGTATTCAGGAGGGGCATTTTGATACTAAGTAAATATTTACATTTCTAATTTAATTTATATCTGGTAAAAGTTTTATAGTATGAGTTAAAAGCCATTGGTGTTTTTATTTATTATTATTTTTTTTAACATTTATTTTTGAGACAGAGACAGAGCATGAACGGGGGAGGGGCAGAGAGAGGGAGACACAATCCACAGCAGGCTCCAGGCTCTGAGCCATCAGCCCAGAGCCCTACGCGGGGCTCGAACTCACAGACCGTGAGATCATGACCCGAGTCAAAGTCGGACGCTTAACCGACTGAGCCACCCAAGCGCCCCGCCATTGGTGTTTTTAACTCCTAATTGATACAGAGGGAAAGTGGAGGAAGATAAAACACCAAGAACAAGGCACAGAAAAGTGGAAGAAACCAGCACATGGTGAGATGTCATACTGTATGTTGGTTTCACAACACTTGGAAATGGAAAGGAGGCGGGAGGCTCAGAAGGCTTTTTAGCCTCACTCTACTGCATAGACTCTTCCAAGAGAATATGAGGAAACGTTCCTCAACTCACTCTTACAGACTAATTTAATACTAAATCTCAGACAAGCGTAGTATGAGAAAGAAAAAATGCAAGTCAGGGGTGCCTGGGTGGCTCAGTCAGTTGAGCGTCCGACTTCGGCTCAGGTCATGGTCTGGCGGTCTGCGAGTTCGAGCCCTGCGTCGGGCTCTCTGCTGACAGCTCGGAGCTTGAAGCCTGCTTCGGATTCTCTGTCTCCCTCTCTCTGCCCCTCCCCTGCTCATGCTCTGTCTCTCTCTCTCTGTCATAAGTAAACATTAAAAAAATTTTTTTAAAGAAAAAAATGCAAGTCAACTTTACTCAAGAAAATAGTGAAATGTAAAATATTAGCACAAATTTATTCCTAAGAAATGATACACCATAATCAAGTTGGATTTGCGCCAGGGGTAAGGGATAGATTTATTAGCAGTAAAGCAAAGATAAAATTAAATGTTCAGTCATCACTAACAAATGGAGAGAAACCATTTTCTCAGTCTATAAAAAATGGTTAATGAAACTCAATCACAATAATGGTTAAAAAACATACACTTAGCAAACCAGGAAAAGAAGGAAGCTTTATCAGGTAAGGAAATCTATAAAAATAGAGCACACATTATTCATAACTGGAATTTTATAAAAATCCCTTTAAAATCAGAGACTGGTCAAGTAAAACGCAATTCAGCATTGTACTACGCACTCTAATGTGCTAAGGTACAAAAAAGAAATAAAACATAATTGGAAAAGAAGATATAAAGCTTAGTGAGATTTAAAAATATATATTCAAAAGTCAGTTGCATTTTCAAATATGAGGGACAGCAAAAAATGCCATTCAAACAAAGGGAAACACCAAGCAATGGAATACTACTCAGCACTGAAAAAAGGAGGTATCAGGCTATTAAGACACAGTGGAACTTTTAATGTATAATACTAAGTGAAAAGCCAATCTGAAAAAGCTTCCCTATGATTCTACCTAAGTGACATTCTGGAAAAGGAAAAGAAAACCATGGACAGAGTGGAAAGGTCAGTGGTTGCTAGAGTTTGCGGGGGGCGGGGGGGCAGGGAAGGATGCAGAGGTGGAGGGAAGAGGATTTTTTAGGGCAGTGAAAGTAGTCTGTATGATACTATAGCGATGGATGACATCCTCCTGATAGTATACACTTTTGCAAACTCGCAGAATGTACATCAAGAGTGAATCCTAATGCAAACTCTAATGAGTACGGAGAATTTTTTTTAACTATATGACAATCATTAAAGAGAAACTATTTAAATGGAGGATCCACAATCATCATGGTTACAAATAATACATACTCTTCTCAAGACCATGAAGAACCTGCTCTACCAAACACCAAGACTTATTGGGCCTTAGAATCTAAGACAATGAAGAATTCATTGGAGATAATCAAAATGATAGTGGAATATAATAAGGAAACCATGAAAACCCACTCGTAGGGAACTAATTTATAACTGGCATGGAAGATCAGTTAGATATTTGACTATTTGTTTATCAGGTGCTGTGATAACTGGTTATTTCTGTGAAAGAAAATTAAAATGGATCCCTACACTATGCCATGCCCAAAAAGCAACTCTAGGTAGATTAAAGACTTAAAGTCAAAAAGAACAAATAACTCTTAAAGCTTTCAAAGAAAATATAGGAGGAGCACCTGGGTGGCTCAGTCGGTTGAGCGTCCGACTTCGGCTCAGGTCGTGATCTCACAGTCCGTGGGTTCGAGCCCCACGTTGGGCTCTGTGCTGACAGCTCAGAGCCTGGAGCCTGCTTTGGATTCTGTGTGTGTCTCTCTCTCTCTCTGTTCTCCCCTGCTCACGCTCTGTCTCTCTCTCAAATAAATAAACATTAAAAATGTAAAAAATAATAAAACATAAGAGCATATCCTTAAGACCATAGAAAGGGAAGGATTTTTAAATAAGGTGTACCAAGCACTAAATATATTGAAGCTTCCTATATTTGATATCATAGGCATCATTAAAAAGGTGAAAAGAGGGGCGCCTGGGTGGCGCAGTCGGTTAGGCGTCCGACTTCAGCCAGGTCACGATCTCGCGGTCCGTGGGTTCGAGCCCCGCGTCGGGCTCTGGGCTGATGGCTCAGAGCCTGGAGCCTGTTTCCGATTCTGTGTCTCCCTCTCTCTCTGCCCCTCGCCCGTTCATGCTCTGTCTCTCTCGCAAAAATAAATAAATGTTGAAAAAAAATGTTTTTAAAGGTGAAAAGATAAGCCACAATGGGGAGAATTATATTTACCACTCATGTAACTATCAAGAATCAATATACATGTTGATATATATTGATATCTATATATGTATATAGAAAGGGGATGAAGCTTAGGAAGAATACTCAAATAGCTTTAATGGTGTTGGTTATGTTCTAGTTCTGAGGTTGGGTAGTATATTGCCCCTTTTATTCAATAAATACACGCACACATTATATACATACACACATTGTATATATTATTCCACATGCATCATCAAAATTTCTATAACAAAAATATTTAATAGAATGCTTTCTAATGGGTAGAATATTTCTTTGGTGGGGGGAGTATATTTGGGTAGAGATATTTCATCAGCTGATAGTTGAAAATACTTATTATTCTGGAGAGAAGTCTAGGCCAGATTGGCAATTTGGGGAGTTATCGCTACATAAATATCCATACGGATCTGCAGACTTCCTTCGTTATTTAGAGATGTGGAAATTCAAGAATTGTATACATGAGAATGAATAAAATAGAATGGATGATATATACTGGTGAAAAGTTAATGAAATCAGAGCACTTCATCGTTTAAAGAAAAGGGAACATTTTCCTAAGGGAGTAGGAAATGTCCTGGAATGTGTTTGTGCATCTTAGCAAGAAACGATGGTGGGTGACCAGTGGTGGGAGAGCATTCCTGAAACCTGAAGTTTGGGGAAGAAGACAGGTCTACGGCTAGAAGGACTTGTTTCAAGATAGCGTTTGTGCTCTACGATGAACAGTCAAGGAAAATCAATATACATATTTAGGGACATCTTGCATATCAGGAGCTGGAATGGAATTAGGGCTTCTAAACACATAGCTGTCTGAAAACAAACAAACAAACAAACAAGTAAACAAACAAAAACCAAACAACTGTCCTCATTCAGGACTTTAGCCCTAGTTCGGTACTTGACAGAATGAAAATGTAGAAACACACGGGAAAATGCCCATTGGGAGTACATTCCAGCAATTCCTGACCCGCTTCATTCCCCCACCTTCACCACTCCCCCACGATGGGGGGGAGAAAATTCCAGTAACGGGGCCCACGACGGTTTATACTTGAGACAAGAGAGGAGGAAACCTAGAAAAGGATCCCGTGTTTCATTCATCCCCGGAGGCCTGCTTGTTCCTTGCTTGGTGAAATCAGTCTTGCTTTCTAGGCTGAGATACTTACAACGTTTTGCAGGAAGAAGAAAAACAGTTGCTTAGTCGTCTTCCACAGGGATGTATGTGTCCCAAGCACGCTGCGGGCTCCCGCCAGCCGCCACCAGGGAACAATTACTGCTCCTGTTGTTTTCAGCTTTGCGCCTGCGTGATGGGCAGCGCTGGCGTTAAGTGCTCTTTGGCGAATAGGAAGGGCGGTATTTAGAAATGACCTGAACTCGTACTTTCCATTTTGCAGCATGACTGTGGAGGGTCGTCCGATTCGAAGGGCAAGGGGCTTCCTGTGCCAGGCAAGGAGAGTCCGTGACCGAGTCGCAAGAAATGATGGAAATAGGAAGTTTTCCTGTTGCTCTTTTCCATGAGAGGTTAGTCCCAAAGTGACGATGACGCAGTGATTAAGCAGAGGCCAGGAAGAAACAAGAGTGGAATGCACGGATTCACAGAGCCGGGAACCCGGGGGCGGAGCCCCAGTTTTCAAATTTGCAGCAAGTTGGAGAAGCCTTAGGCAAGCGAGAGGTGGGGAGTGCTTTGATTCACCTAATCAATCCCTACTCAAGCATACATTGGCTGGAAGCAAGGATGAAAGAGTACTGTGAAGGTTAGCCCAACATCCTCATTTCAGAAAGAGAACTGACTTCTGAGAAGTGCAGCTCAGCTGTCATCGACGGTAATAATAGTCACCATTTATTAATGGTATTAATCCAATGGTAATTATTTCATAACATAATGAGTATTTTACACGGAACATTTCATATACTTCTCATGCAGACAACTCTGATAGAGACCATTATCAAACCCATTTTACAGATTAAAACAGAACATGAAGGCGGGGGGCGGGGTGGTAAATGAGTTACCCAGTGTCACATGATCAGTTTGTAGGAGAGCCAAGACTTTTTTATACCCAGGCGGTGCGAGCCCAGGGCCTGCTTTCTTACCCACTGTGCCTCTGGCATGATTTCCACATCAAGCCATAACCAAGGATGTACGGGCACAATGCAGAGAAAAGTATTCTACAGCAGACACACGAACTCTGTGCACACGTATCTGTTTTAGTCTGAGTTTCTGGTCCCTGGCCTCCTTTCCCAAAGTTCTAATATTCCATATTAATTCTTATAATTACAAACTGTGCGTGACAGTTTTTGGCTATTACTGTAATTTGAGTTTGTAGAGGAGGCAATTAAGAGTATTGAGTAGTTGGCAAAAGTACCCCACAATCTGGGAGAAGACAATAGCTAGATAGCTGGGGAAGAAAGACCAGAAAAGACAGGATGACCTGGGAAAGATCCGAGTTTGTTCTTTATCGCTTTGTTTTCACACCTGGGAAACAAAATATTGTTTGGAATATTGATATAAGAAAGATGAACATCGGGGTGCCTGGGTGGCTCAGTCGGTTGAGCGTCCGATTTCAGCTCAGGTCATGATCTCGCGGTCTGTGAGTTCGAGCCCCGCGTCGGGCTCTGTGCTGATGGCTCAGAGCCTGGAGCCTGCTTCCGATTCTGTGTCTCCCTCTCTCTCTGCCCTCCCCTGCTCATGCTCTCTCTCTCTCTTTCTCAAAAATAAATAAAACATTAAAAAAAAAAAAAAGATGAACATCATTAAAGTAGAAGATTGGCTCTTTCTGTAGTGGAGGAAGACCTACACTGTCCTTGACCGTAAGTGGTATGATGAAAGGAGCACTCCTGAAACAGGAGCCTGGGGACCTGAATTCGAGAAACAGGGTTGCCATTTGTGAGCTGTTATTGTTGACAAATTACTTATTCATTCATTCTACATGTACCTGTTGGGCATCAGCTATGTGCCTGGGCTGTTCTAATGCTGCAGGTGCCATGGCAAAAAAAATAAAGAACTAGTCACACCCCTTAAGCAAGTTATCGTATAGTTCAGGGGTCATCAAACATTTTCTGTAAAGGGATAGATAGAAAATATTTCAGGCTTTGCAGGCTGCATGGTGTCTATAGCAAATACTCAACTATGCAGGTGTGGTACAAAAGTGGCCACAGCCAACACAGAAACAAATGGATGTGGCTGTGCTCCAGTAACACTTTATTTACAAAAATAGGTGGCAGACCAAATTTGGCTAGCAGGCTGTGGTTAGCCAACGCCTAGTCTAGAGGAAGAAGCAAGTATTAACCAGATAAGTGTGCATGTGGCAACATATGCAAAGGCCCTGTGGCACAGAGGACACAGATAGCTTTAGTGGGGTTCATAGAAGGTCAGTGGGGCTATTTGCCAAGTGAGTGAAGGGATTAGCATGTGAGTGAGACAGGAAAGGGAGAGAGGGGCAGACTAGCAGGAACTTTGGGGGCACTTAAAATTTTAGTCTTTGCCATACTAACAGTTGGCAGTCATTGGATTACTTTAAGCAGGATGGCAACATGATCAGATTCAGGTTTTAAAAGATCACTCACTACAGTGATCTTTTAGTATAGATTGAATTGAATGAAATCTCATCATCTGAAACATAAGAATAGGTAAACTATATCAACAGTTCATTGTGGTGAACAAATCACACAAGGTGCATAAAAGTGTGTTATGAAATATAAATGATGTAGAGAATTACCTAGAGCTGTTTTACAGGAAGCAAAGGTCATGTTCTTTTGAATGTTCTCTATGAACAAAGGCAGTCTGAATTCATGAAAGAAATCGTTTTGTTTATGTTAACGGGCTTCCTTCACCAGGGAAACTGCTCCTTGGGGTGCTCCAGAAAGACGAGGGACTTCTTTCTCTCGCTCATTCCGTCTCTGTCTCCTTTCCTTCTCCCAAGCACATCGGGGTGCTGCCTGGAGCCCAGGCCTGGCTCCAAACCCATGAAAATTGGCCAAGCGTAAAAGCTTCTCAAGAATGAGATGGATCCTGGGGCATCTTCCCCCGAGAAGCTGGATAAAGAGAATTTAGTGGGTAAGTCCCTCTTTTGTGCCCTAAGCTCGTTTTTTGTACGTTAAGCAGAGCGAGAGTTGTGGCATTTGTGAGAGTTACAGGGTTACCCATGAAGGGGATTGATACATATCGGGACTGGCGTCAATTCCAGTTGGAGCCCAGGGTTTTGGATTCATTGCTTTTTGTGGCTTTGGTTTTTCTTCTCAAACAGCAGTCTATCATCTGCTCTTTTCTTCAGTGTTAGCTGGAATTTGTGTTTGTCTTTACACTCTTTGTTTTTCTTTTTTTGCATTACACAGCAAAGACCTCAGGCTGAAATGTATCCGTTTTCAAATATCAGCTGGTGATGCTGTGGTTAAAAAGAAAAGTTGAGGGGCGCCTGGGTGGCGCAGTCGGTTAAGCGTCCGACTTCAGCCAGGTCACGATCTCGCGGTCCGTGAGTTCGAGCCCCGCGTCAGGCTCTGGGCTGATGGCTCAGAGCCTGGAGCCTGTTTCCGATTCTGTGTCTCCCTCTCTCTCTGCCCCTCCCCCGTTCATGCTCTGTCTCTCTCTGTCCCAAAAATAAATAAACGTTGAAAAAAAAAAAAAGAAAAGTTGATGTGAGCTGCATCATGTTTGGTACATGGAGAAAAGTTGAGGAAAATAAAAACTTGGGCCATAAGCGCTAACTACTACCTTGAACGGCATGTCGGTATTATGAAGCATTTTGCTTGCATTATAGTTTTAAATATTTTTTTAACGTGTATTCACTTTTTGAGAGACAGAGACAGAGTGCGAGCAGGGCAGGGGCAGAGCGAGAGGGAGACACAGAATCGAAGCAGGCTCCAGTCCCTGAGCTGTCAGCACAGAGCCTGAAACGGGGCTCGAACTCACGAACCGTGAGATCATGACCTGAGCCGAAGTCGGACGCTCAACCGACTGAGCCACCCAGACGCCCCAGATTTTTAAATCCTACAATAATTCTGAGGTAGCTTCTTGCATAATCTCATTTTATGAGGGAGAAAACTGAGTTTGGGGGAGCTTAAAAACTTGTTCAACTTCCAGAAAGTGATGATACACATGTGTAGGTATGTGCATATGTGTGAGGAGGGAGAGGGGGTCCTTACCCACCCTGTCTATACTTTATGCTGCTGAAGAAGTCCCAATGAGAGCTAGAAATAGAGAACACATTTGGCATGATCGATTTGTAAAAGGAAAAGTATACGTGTAGAGATATTTATCTACATCGATATGTTGGAGGCAGTAAATATCCCTTGGAAGCTAAGAGGGAGGTCTCTCGAGAATACCTTCCATTATCTTTTTAAACAAGACGTTTCCTGAGACATTTTAGCTTCCAATCAACAAGAGAAAGCAGCAGCTGGGGAAATGGTATGGCTGGAGCTCCAGACCAGTGGGATATTTAAAACTGTCCACAGGGTTACTCGGTTTTGGTTTTTTTTAAATATAGTGAAAACCCTGCACTATCACAGTGCAAACAGACATGGAGCTTATATGTCACAGCTTCTGATTTCATATGCTTTTGGCAGTTTATGAGAGATGTGGCATCGGTCATCCTCTGGAGATTGGGGGGGTGAGTTCGCCCTTGCCCTCCTCCATCTTGGATACGTCAAGGAGCTGACCTTAGTTAGTGTTTCACACTGTGCGGAAATTTCCACTTACAAATGTTGAGGGAATTAAATGAGCGATTGAGCCCTTGTTGTCACCTCCAGCAGGAGACTTCTGCGGTACTGTGCCACTAGCTTGTGGCACAAACGTCCGGAAGCCACCAGTGTGCGTCTCTTCCCAACTCCAAGCTCAGTGACATCACAGGGGAGATCAAATCTACAGAGTGCTATAAATTAGGGCTCCCTCCCCCCCTCCACCTGGTTGTTAAACACGTACTCGTGTAACGTGTTTACACGTACTCGTGTAACGTACTCCTGTAACTCGGGACGACACTACTCATTAGCCGTTGGCTTCTCTCACACTCCTTATTTTGTTCCCTTTCTCTTTAAGACTTAAAGTGAAGCCAATTGGAATCTTAATCATCCAAATCTTGGAATTTCTTCTCCATGTTAATATGAAAAAAAATTTTTCCCAGGGAGTTTTTTACTACACAGGGGGCTTTGGTCCTCATCCCTGGAAGGCCTGGTACTCTAGTTCCGGGATGGGCTTACGGTTTTGCATCCAAGGAAGTTGCAAGCTGGTGAGGTTGCCGGGCTGAGACCACACTTCGAGTAGCACAGGATTTCTTTCTAGCAATTCTGTGTTTTCCCTGAAGAATATCCCTTGATGCAAGCTGGGTGCACATTTCAGAGAAACAGGCAGGAGGGAAAATGACTTACAGGTGATGAAAAGATAGCATTTACCAGGAGGGGTTCACTTCAGATTTTATGTCGGGCACCTAAAATCTTTGATTCTCTGAAGAAAGAACCAGGAAGGTGCTGAGACTGTACTTCACCGACTGTTTCTCCACAGGATTGGAAATGAATAGAAAGAGGAAGAACTTGTAACCCTACATCCCCAGGCCCAGGGAAGGTGACCTCGATCTACACACTTTTAATTTTTCCCCTGGGAGGCATCCAGGCTTTCCTGCTGTGGAAACAGAAAGGACTTTTTTCTTTTTTTACTTGATGTGATTAAGTTTCTTATTTAAAGATCCCCTTTTAATATTATAAAGGTATCAAAAATTAAGAAAACTTAGGACAGTCTTGCGGAGGAGGAAACATTTCCCCTTACCCTTCAAAGCTCTTCTGGCTGGCCTCAGAATTAAATTGACCTGAGACTGACTAACGGGAGATAATCGAATTGTGTACAAACAGGAACCCCACATGCATAAGAGGTTCAAAGACTGAAAGAGAAAATGAGGTACATGTGTCATCCTGACCTACGGGCTGGGCCAGCGCCCTGGGGCCCCAAAGGGGAGGAGGGCAATTCTCAGGGCAATAAGAGCAGGTGCTTGGTAATTACATGTTTGCTCGGCCACAGAGATGGGTCACTTAGAGAAAATTCATCTCTGGTAAGAACTCTCATTCTGGGAAACCGCCCCCCCCCCGGGGTTGGAGTTCTTCTAGGTAGTTAAGGGAGGAGCAAAGATCTCTCTTGAGCTCACTGGGTCTTGATTTCTCCTCCAAATGCTCACATGCCAAAGTAGCCCGCTTTAGGGAGATTTGTTCTGACCCCCTTCAGTATAAACCGATCATACTCGCACTGTTCAGAATTAACCACTGTTAATATTTGGGTCAGTTTCTCCCAATATTTTTCCATGCGTGTATTTTGTGCGGATTGGGATCATATCGTGCATAGAATTTTTCCTTCTCCTGCTTTCTTCTTTTAACATCATACCGTAGGCATTTTCATGTTTTCATAAATTGTTTACAAAAATATCCGTGATACAATGTTGTGAGGGTATGTGGTGGTTTGCTTCATGATCTCTCCCCTGGACTCTCAGAGAGTTTTTTACTTACCCATGTCATAAATAACACTATCACGAGACTGCACCTAAATCTTAAGGACAAAGTATTTGTTGTTGCTGTTGGCCATGCTGTTATTTCATACAGAAAAGGGAGGTTGAGGAGACAGAAGAATGATGCAAGCAGGGGAGAAGACAAACCTTTTCTCTACCCTTTTAGGTTCTTTGGCAGGTCTACTAATTAAATGAACGTAAGACGACTCGCGGGAGAAAAACACCTCGCGTGAACGCGAGAGGCTCTACGACAGTCAGGCAATTGAGGGTTATGTGCCAGCCTGAGCTAAGAAGAAGGGGGCGGTAGGCTGGGGCTTCCAACACACAGGAAGGGGAGAAGAGCAAACGTTTGGTAAATAAATGTTTGTCATACCAGGCAGAAACCGTGGGATGCGGAGGGGAATTTAAACGAACAGGTCCTGCCCATCTCCCCTTGGCTAACCACACCCTTTGTAATGATCTCCGATGATCTCTTCCTGGACCAAAAGCTCTTCTTGAGTCTTTTGGGCCTTGCATACCTGCAGTTCAGAATAATCCGTGTGCCAAAGCAGCCCGTTCTGGGGGGGCTCATTCTGGACGCCTTCATGAGGAAAACATGTCCTTGGTTTTCTTCTCATAACGGTATGGGGGTTTGGTACAGCAGTAGCGTGAAGGACAAGATGTGAGGCCAGATGGTTCTCAGTTTAATTGCCTCTCTGGAGAGCAGGCAGAATCTCTTCCGACGGATCATTATTTCCAGACAAGAGGCGTCAAACTGATCACTAAATCTATTGTGCTGCTGAACATCATCCTTTTTTGTTTGTTTGTTTTTGAGCATCATTTTTGATCATTCGGTGCATTTGGTTGCCATTCACCTCATTTGTTTGATGAACGAATTTAAAATCTACCGTGTGTCAGAGATGGAGACCTAAAAATAAAATGCCTGCTCTCAAAGCCCCACAAATCTCCAGGCAAGGCACACGAGTTAGCTGAAAATTACAACGTCCTATGAAAAGCCACGATGGAAGGTGTACGAGAAATTCAGAAGAGGAGCGCCCGAAGGTGGGGGTGAGAGAGAAGACTCTTCCTAGAAGAGGTGACGAGTGAGGGGAGCGGTGTGGCCAGGTGAGGGAGAGGAGAATGGGGGACGTGAAGGGGGGCTGGGGGCCACAAAGGCCCACGCAGAGGCACAAAGATGTGTGAGGACACTCGTGCTTAACTCTAATACAGGTGTTAGCATGTGGCTTAGTCACCTAGACCCAGAGGTGACAGACCATAGCCCTACCACCTGAAAAACTGAATTGAAGATTTCCTCAGAGCCCGTGTGTCAAGCCTGGTCTCCTAATGCGCGCTTGGGTGTTGCTGCATTTGACTGATGGGATGAAGGCTCACTGGAACTCATCGTGAGGAGGCTGCAGGCAAGGTTCCTCTGGGGCGAGGTCATGACACGGGCCGCACGAGGGGCTTCCCTTGGGTTGGCCGTGCTTGAATTCTTAAGCTGAAGGTGGGAGGGCATAAGGCGTTAGAAGCACTTATTTTTACACGTTCTCGAACATTTAAGCATTCTTTTTAAATTTTTTTTTTCAACGTTTTTATTTATTTTTGGGACAGAGAGAGACAGAGCATGAACGGGGGAGGGGCAGAAAGCGAGGGAGACACAGAATCGGAAGCAGGCTCCAGGCTCTGAGCCATCAGCCCAGAGCCCGACGCGGGGCTCGAACTCACGGACCGCGAGATCGTGACCTGGCTGAAGTCGGACGCTTAACCGACTGCGCCACCCAGGCGCCCCGAACATTTAAACATTCTATTTCAAAATATGTCTTCCATATTTCTATAAGAGACCCCACGGCACAAAGGAAATCAGTATACGTGTGTCGTCAGGTTCACGTAACTATTCAGCACCGATCATCGTTCTGTGGGTGAGACGTAATTATCACATTTTAGAGAATGCTCGTGGTTATGAAATGTGGTAGTCATAGGTGTAGCGACGATAAGATCACCACCTAGCTCTGATTTAGTAGTTTTGCACTGAAGATCTGGTCTCTCTCTCTCTCTTTCTTTAAGTAAGAACTTACAGTCAGGGGCTCCATTACTTTAGGAGGCAGATACATTCAGGGGTAGGGATTTATTGTACATTCTTGAAAATGTTCTTGCCCACATAGAGGGGCCATCATCTGGACGGACCAGAATATCCACAATGTATATGTAGAATCTTATCTGGTAAAAGAAAGCAAATTACCAAATAAATAAATAAATAAATAAATAAATAAATAAAATATTATGTAAGTGCTCAGCGTAAAAAATGCACCAAAGTTAAAAGACTTAGTGAAGACTATTGCAATAGAGGAGAGAGGCCACAACTCAGTGTGAACCAACTGTGTTGAAACAAAGGCGAATAGGGTTTCTAAAGCCTGGAGCGAGCTACTGGAAAATGAGTGGGGGAGCTTAGGAGATGGTCAGAGGCCATCTGTGTTTGCTAATACACTTCTCTCATCTTTCTGACAGGCGGCATATTTACACCTTGCAGCGAGGTGCCCACGGCAGTCAGGCTCCCGCACCCCACAAAAAATTGGGAGTGCTACCTTCTTAGAGGATTACATTTCAAAAGAAGGGCTCCCAGGTGCTTGAGAAAATAATCCTAGCAAGAGGCTTTTAAAAATCTTCTTAAAAAAGATTTATGTCTTGGGGTGCCTGGTTGGCTCAGTTGGTTAAGTGTCAGACTCTTGATTTCGGCTCAGGTCATGATCTGGGCTTAGGTCATGATCTCATAGGTCGTGGGTTCAAGCCCCGTGTCAAGCTCTGTGCTGTCAGCACAGAGCCTGCTCCAGATTCTCTGTCTCCCTGTCTCTCTGTCCCTCCACTGATCTCTCTCTCTCAAAACAAGCAAACAAACAAACATACAAACGTAAAAAAAAAAAAAAAAAAAAAAAGAAGATTTATGTCTTGAAGGGGCAGAGAAAGAACTTACCATAAGTGTTTCTAAAGAAAATGCACTAAGAAAACAGAGATCAGGGGCCAAGAATCTATAAAAATCTGTTTACTGTTTAGTCAATCTGATGGAAATGTTAAGAGTTTTTTTTTTTTTTTTTTTTAAGTTTATGTATTTTGAGAGGGAGACAGAGAGAGAGAGGGAAAGAGCGTGCTTGTGATCAGGGGAGGGTAAGCGAGAGGGAGAGAGATTCCCAAGAGGCTCTGCATTGTCAGCACTGAGCCTGACCTGGGGCTCCAGCTCATGAACTGCGAGATCACGACCATGAGATCATGACCTGAGCCGAAATCCAGAGTTGGACGTTTACCCGATTAAGCCACCCGGGTGCCCTCCAAGCGTCTTGACCAAAATACACCTCTAGGACAATGTTAGGCAGTGTGTTGGTTGGTTAGAGGGCCTCCTGATACGGCTAATATCCTTTACATGTAACTTAATCCACGCAACTAGTTATTATTGTATTAACAGAGGAGGAAACTAAGACTTAAGTGGCTTGCGTGGTGAGTAGGATGTCCTCCAACTTTCACGTGAAGGCGTCTCAATTACAATGTGCGGTGAATGACTCAGGGCCTCCACTGCTCATCGGGGCCGGGCACTGTGTCCATCTGTCCACAGGCTGGCTTTGCTGAAGGTTTCCCACTCTGTCTGTCCTCTCTCTGAGAAAGGCGTGAGTAAGCAGTGAGTTTTCCATCCTCAATACTAGCCTGACCTTATATCCTCTGGTTTTTATTTGATTGATTGATTGATTGATTTTTAATGTTTATTTATTTTTGAGAAATAGAGTGTGAGCGGGGGAGGGTCAGAGAGAGAGAGGGAGACACAGAATCTGAAACAGGCTCCAGGCTTCGAGCTGTCAGCACAGAGCCCGACGCGGGGCTCGAACTCACGGACCTTGAGATCATGACCTGAGCCGAAGTCGGACGCTTGACCGACTGAGCCACCCAGGCACCCCTGTTTGAACTATTTATTGAAGTGTGAGATACATACACGTAAGTGCTTATCTGGAGAGACTGAATAGACAAACAGACAATGGCTGGACCATATATAAAAATAGAACTCTGAGGAACAGCCTGTAGCCGCCTGTCCCCCCAAACAACCCCCTTTGTCTGTAATAACCAGCCCAGGAAGCCAGCCCGTCAGGAAGTCAGTCTTGCAAGAAACTAGATTGTTATCTCTAGTGACAACTCAGGAAGCTAAACAATAACTTCTGTAACTATCAGTCCCAAAGGGCCTAAATAACTGACAGCTTCTCTACTTTTTGTCCCTGCTTCCAACTTAGGACCAACTAACGAAAGCCAAGCCTGCTCCTTTACCCAATCACAGGGGATGCCTGGCTTCCAGGGAGCCCAGCTGTAGCTTCCCCATGCAACAGCCTCCAGTTGCCTGAAGCCTTTCCCCTTTTCCACCATGAAGCCCCCCGACTCCTCTGTCCGCCTTTCAGTCTCTGACAAAACTCAAGTGACAGAGGCTGACTCTTGTGCCAGATAGCAAGGCTCTGGATAAAGAAACTTTGCTGTTCTCATTCGATTGGTCTTTGTGTATTTCCACAGCCTTGATATGCGATCACCACCCTGATCGAGATATGGAAAATAACAGCACCTAGAAAGTTTCCTCATCCCTTCCCAGAAAATACCCAACCCCATTAATTAGAGACAGCTACTACTCTGAATTCAAACCTAGTACATTAGTTTTGCTTGTTTTTGAATGAGATGATGCAAAATAAGTGAGCTCTTACAGTATATATTCTTATACATAGGGTAAGAATATATATAAGTATAATATAATAAGTATATTACACATGGGATCAAAACACATGCCCTCTTGGGTCTGGCTTATTTTGCTCAATATTTTGTTTTGAGATTCATCTGTATTTTGCATATGGTGGTAGCTTTGTCTTTTTTTCTTTCTGGGTAGTACTCCTTTATATGGGTAAGCCACAATTTTATTTATTCATTTTACTGTTGATGGGTTAGGGTGGCTCTACATTTCTTGAATTTTATGAATAAAATTGCGATGACCATTCTTGAACGTGTTTTCACTGTCATTACCTCTCATTTCTCTTAAGTATTATTTAGAAGTTGAAGACTGAGTCATAGAGCCAGTGTGTTTAACTTTAGTAGATATTTTCAAATAGTTTTTCAAGGTGATCAGGTCAATTTGCATACTTGAGGGTTCGCTGGGGCACAACCTTGCCACAATGTGGTATTGTCTGTCCTTAACACTTGCCTCTCTGGAAGCCGTGTATTATTATCTCATGGTGGTTTTGCTTTGCATTTTCCTGATGTGTAGTGTATGTCCTTCTGTTCTGGCGTTTTGAAACAATGGCACAAAAACCCAAACAGCTCTTTCTGCTTAGAGAAGAAATAACTGTTTTGCAGTAACACGGATCTGCGGGCAAGGGTCGTTCGTAGTATTGACCTGATATTTAAATACTATTGACCGAGCCAAAGTAAGAAATAAGCAAGCAAGTCACCTCGCCTGCTTTACTAAAATTCGTTTCTACTTCAAGCGCCAAGTAAGTGGGGATTTGGAATAATCTCCCTTACTTCCTGGCCTCACCCAAGTAAATTATCAATCTTGCTTTAAGCGTTGACCCCTAGTCCTAAAGGTTATGTAAGTTTCCTCTGGCGCTACAGGCCGGGGCTAAATGCAGAAACAAAGCCCCGGAGGCATGCCTCTGTAAGTGAGGCTCCGTTTTGCCTCATTGCCTAAATCATTAAAGGCACACAGGAATTACTGTCAGTTTGGGAAATGTGTGGGTCCCAGTTTACCTAAAAAGAGATTAAGATGATGATGACACCACTAACCGGGAAGTTTTCGGGCTGCACAATGAAGGCTTGGCCTCTGTTATCCCTGAGGTCCTTCCAACTGAAAGTCCCGGGGTCCTTCCCCCCGGGGTCAGCAGTGCAGGGTCTCGGGTTCTGTGCGTCACAGCTCTACCTTTCTCTTTCCAGCTCGAAGGAAGTGTAGTGATTGAACATACTGCTGTTCTTTGTCACAGTCACAAACAGGAGGGAATCGCCGCTTACATTGCCAGGGGGACATTTCCTAGAAGGCAGCACAGCAAAGACCCGACCCTGTGACTTGTCCCTCTTGTCTCTCTCCTGCAGACATGAACCCTTGCTGGCAAGTTCCCCATCTTCTCCTCCTTTGTATCCTCGGCCCCAGCATGATGCCTGGTCTAGAACTGGGAAAGTACTGCTAAACGGAGGGATGAGAAATCGAGAGGAATTTGTTGGGGGTGGCAAGACCCAGTTCTCTGCTGGGCAGTGAGCGTACGAGGATGGCCATGTGATACTGTGACAATTACAGGAAAGACACCTCCGTGGATTTGGAGGAAGCAGGAGAGAATTAGGCGTGCCTCGAGCTTAGCGGGTTAATGCCGAGGTTGTATGGGGCCCTTTCCTTCCGTCAGGAAGGCTCCTGCAGCAACCTTGTGGAGGCTGCAATGGAGGCGCGATGGGAGGTTCCTGAAGATCCTTGGTAACACAATCCCTGCCCATCTTCTCAGTCAGAATGGGGAGCCTGGGTCCCGCTTCCCAACACTTGCTTCGTGGGTTCTCTGCGAAGGGGAGGCTGGAAGATCGCCTCTGCTCAAAGCCTGTACAGCTGGCTGGCCAGGCTGGCTGCCGGGCCTGCAGGGAAGCTGGGTAACTGTGCTCCCAGCCCCACTTTAACGACGGCTAATGACACCCCCGGGCTCCGCAATTCTCCCAGCGGTAGTGGCCTGGGGGATGCTAATGCTCAAGGGTAAATCTGGGCAGATTAATCACACTCTCATCTGTTGTGTCTCTCAGCACGTTTAGTACCTAACAGAGCCTCACTGGCAGCTGGTGAGGCAAGGGCTTGATGGGACTCCGGAGGCATGCCTACGGTTGGGGGGGATGGGCCTGGTTCTCCGCCGCAGACACTTTCTCATGCAGCGTGGTGTTCAGAGCGTAGCTGGTCTGGAAACGTCTAGCGCTCCCTCAGGGCACAGAGTGTAGCTCCTGTCCTTGTTGGAGCCCAGCTGCCTGTGTGCCTTGCCCTGCTGGAGTCACAGCCCCGGGAAACCCCAAGGGGCCTGAATAGCAACGACGTCACCGAGATTCCAGGGAAGTGTAACTTGTCCCCGAGAGAACTTGTACGAGCACGGGTTCGGGGGCGGGGGGGGGGGGGGACAGTGTGCGGTAGTTACGAAGAAGGAGGTCGAGCTGCACGTGCTGACATGAAGCATCTTTAAGATACGTTCAGTTTTTAAAAACGGAGTTTAGTGTGGTGCCACAGCTCACCAAATCTACAAATGTAAGCATTTTTAATGCTTGTTTATTTATTTTTGAGAAAGAGAGAGAGAGAGAGAGAGAGAGAGCACAAGCAGGGGAGGGGCAGAGAGAGACACACACAAAATCTGCAGCAGGCTCCAGGCTCTGAGCTGTCAGCACAGAGCCCAATGCCAGACTTGAACTCATGAACTGTGAGATCATGACCTGATCTGAAGTTGGATGCTTAACTGACTGAGCCACCCAGTGGCCCCGAAGCCAAATGTTTTCTAATGATAGTTACATGTATATAAATACATTGAATCGGTCTATAATGAAATGCACCAAATCAACAACTATGGGACCATTCTAGATAAAAGTGGACTAAGGGGAGGACGGTCAGGGGGACTTTAGTTTTATCCATGTTGCTTTGGATTTTTTTTTTTTTTTTTTTTACCATGAGAATGTTTATAAACAGGCTGTGTCGTTAATAGTAGTTTAAAAAGCACTAATAAGCAAAATGCAGCAAAGATTCTATTAGAATGTACAAAATGTCTTTTTAGCCTGCATAATGATAGTCGAATCCACTTCAGTGTGGTCCGAGGCTTTGGAAGGTGATATTTTAAAAATGTAAACTTTGGGGGCGTCTGGGTGGCTCAGTCGGTTAAGCGTCTGACTTCAGCTCAGGTCATGATCTCACAGTCCGTGAGTTCGAGCCCCGCGTGGGGCTCTGTGCTGACAGCCCAGAGCCTGGGTAAACTTTGGGTATGCAGGCCAGCCCTTATTGCTATTGAGTATATCTTTATGTGTGTCTAGAGCCTATTAAAGGGCATTTGCCCCCAAAAGTTTTTATACTAAATATGTGTCTAAAACTTAGATGCTTCTCATCTGTCGGAATGTCATAATTGAGAAGACTCAAAATATCTAGTGAGGAGAAGCATGTGGAAATAGCCACGGTGTCACAGTGTGCCATTGATGACAGTGTGGGGTGGCCTGAAGTCTTTGAAGGGCACTTACCGCTTAACAAAATTGTAAATACTCATCTCTTTGACCTAACGCTTTCACTGCCAGGCATTTACCCTACATGAAGTGTGTAAAAACACATATTAGAAAGCACTCATCACAAGATTGTTTGTAAGCGCGAAATCCTAGAACTCTCCTGAATGTTCATACGCTTCTGGCGTGGGCACTGACGAGCCAGTAACAGTAAAGTGGATAAGTGAGGATGCTTTTGAGGTGGCATCAGTTAGACCTAGTGACTTCCGCGGCTGAACAGGGAAGGGACAGTGATAACCCTGTGTCTCTAACGTGGACGATAAGGTGCATGGTTTAGGCATTAATGGAGCTAGAGATAGTGCATGTTGTTTGTGGAATTATCTGTGGGAAGGCATCTAGTATGTGCAGTTAATTCGGGTGCTTGTGTGGAGAATAGGACTCAGTTGGAGGAAGTGTGGGGTGAGGTGGGGCGGTCGTCAAGAAGAGGAGAGTGAGAAGGAATGAGAACGAAAAAGAGGGTGGAATAGTGAATATAAACAATAAAATACGCATACAGGGTCAGCCAGACCTGTGGGTTTTACAAACATGAGCTCGAAAACCTGAGAAATTATGTAATTGAAGTGGTGAAAGCTACAAAGTTTTAAGTGATTGGAGTCTGATTTGAAGTTAGCGTTGTAGGGCAATAGTCTTTAAGCCAAAATGGCCCTGTTATCATAACGTGGGATTAGCAAAAAGACATCCAATCCAATGTAATGAGTCAGTGTAACAAGATTCTGTGAAAAGTCAGAAATGTCAAATACCAGTGGCTGACAAGTCCCTGTAATATCTGTAAAATGAGAATAAGAGTAATAATATATATTTACTAATGTAGATGTTAATGTATGGGCCAAGCACCGTATAAAAATGATCTCATTTAGTCCTCATCAAATCCTTCAAGCTAGTTGACTGCCATCCCAGCCTATAGATGAGGAAGTGGAGGCTTAGAAAGATTGAGTGCCTTGCCTAAGACCTCAGCACCGGCAGGTGAGAGATCTCTTGTAGAAGCTCATACCTTGGGCTCTTCAAAATGGTTTTCCTGCCACACTGTCTCCCTTTGGGGGTAATGATACCTACCTGTCTCCCTAAAAGATTGTCTTGAATTTCAACCTGGAGAATCCTGGGGGCAAAGGAAGTTGTCTTTTAAAATGGTACCCTAATGATTCTGATGTAGGTAGTCCATACTCTGGGCAACAGTGTTTTATATGTTTTGAGGATTATAAACCATGTCAATCCTACCAAATAGAATGGTAGTTATTATTACTGATTGCTATGAGAGTTTGCTTGGAAGGGACAGGTCAATTTCAGTCTAAAGCCCTGAGTGAATAGTGTGTGTGTATGTGTGTCTGTGTGTCTGTGTGTGTGTGTGTTTACTGCATTTATAGGTGTGCATGGATTTAGATCTCCGCCTCAGTGCCATCAGGCATGGCCAGCCATCTGGGTAGTATCCTTACTCATGCAGCTGAATGGCTTTTTCTAAGAACCACATAAATTACAGGCTTGCTTCCTCCTCATTTTCTAGGCATCAGCAGCAAACGGCTTGGTGTCTGTGGCTGGATCCTGTTTTCCCTTTCTGTCCTGTTGATGATCATTACCTTCCCCATCTCCATATGGATGTGCTTGAAGGTAATACCCTGGGAAATAAATTGGACTCTGTATGAGCTGATGAACCATTAAGACTAAATGCTCTCCCTTAATCTCTTAGATCATTAAGGAGTATGAACGTGCTGTTGTATTCCGACTGGGACGCATCCAAGCTGACAAAGCCAGAGGGCCAGGTAGGACACTGTGGGTGCCCCTGACAAGGATCACGGGCACCTAATACTATGACTATTGCCACCAAAACTTTTCCCGGCACCTTCTACTGAGAAGAAAAAAAAAAATCACAGGAAGCTGGAACCCTTGCCTCTCTGTATAATTGAAGGATGTGGTTCTGTTATGCAAGTAAATATGAATGACCACTAAACCATTAGTTTGAGAGTTTGGAAATCTGTTTCTGTCTCTTAACATTTCCCTCTGAGAGATTCAATGAACCTGAACAAACAGTGGCTCTGTTACGTTGGCTGGATGTCACTTATTACCGAGATCACTAAAGGAGTGACAGAAGAATGAGGGGAGGGAGTAAATGGCCAAGGTAGATGATTAAATTACTCGGGAAGAATATTCCAGGAGCTGGTTTTTGATTCTCCGTCTTCGAAAAGAGCTAATGGAAAAGTAAAAGGCAATTTCCTCTTCTGGCAAGTAGATTAATAGAAATATAGAGCTGGAAGCCATTGTAGAACTCCTTTGGCCAAGGGTAGTATTTCTTTTCATCTTTTCTCTTAGAATGAAGAGTGTTCTAAATTCATGTTGTAAAAGGTTGGGGTTTGGGAGAGGGGGCGTGAGAAGGTCTGAGGTACTAAAACTCTAGAAGTTAGATATTGATTTAATTCTCGTAACTTCTCTTGGTCTACGTGCAGTTGAACTATATGAAGTGGCTAATATTTGTTTTTGACTCTCAAACATGACAATTTCATGGGATAAATTCTACTATTTTGAAAGGAGAGGTCACCAAAAATAGCATCCTAGAGGATACATGAAAAAGACGGGTTATCTGCAATACCTCTCTAATAACATTTGTTTCCTTCTCCTTGTTATGATGTATGTGAGTAAACACGTTCTCTGTCCAGCTGGACTATAACCCCTCTGGGGGGCAGGAACTCTCCTATCCACCGTGATACTGCAAGTGCTCTGCACTTGACCATGCACCATGGTAGGCACTCAGATACCTGTTGCATAAAAAAATATAAGAAATTTCAAAAGCAGAAGCTTGCTTAAAGACAGTTGGTCATTTCAAGTAGTATAATCCTACTTGTGTAACTCTGTAAAGGACCTAAGAGAAAGAATGCAAGAATTATTTATGATGGATGGTCTCATGAGTTTGTCCAAATAGAAGTGTTAGACTCATCCAACTCAGGTGTATCGGACCAAGGTTGACCCCTTGTTGGTTATGTTGCATTTGGTGCGGCCAAATGTATAAGCAGGGTAAAGTTGGATAACCTGGAGGACTCTAGAGAAAACTGTATCTCTCTTAAATGAGTTTTCCCAGAAGATTTCACCACTAGATGTCCCAGGATAACTACTCTCGTCATACGTGTCTCTGGGGCTAATGAGTTACCTCAGAAAGCCGTAAGAACTAGAGGGAAACAAGCCAAATTGCTAATGGAAAACCTCTTCACTTTTGTAAATTGTCCATTATGCTTTAATAATGCAAGTGTTAGTAATAAGTTTTGCCAATTCTTTTTTTTTTATATGAAATTTATTGTCACATTGGTTTCCATACAACACCCAGTGCTCATCCCAATAGGTGCCCTCCTCAATGCCCATCATCCACTTTCCCCTCCTTCCCATCCCCCATCAACCCTCAGTTTATTCTCAGTTTTTAAGAGTCTCTTATGGTTTGGCTCCCTCCCTCGCTAACCTAACAATAATAACTAGTTGCGCGGATTAAGTCACATGTAAAGGATATTAGCCGTATCAGGAGGCCCTCTAACCAACCAACACACTGCCTAACATTGTCCTAGAGGTGTATTTTGGTCAAGACGCTTGGAGGGCACCCGGGTGGCTTAATCGGGTAAACGTCCAACTCTGGATTTCGGCTCAGGTCATGATCTCATGGTCGTGATCTCGCAGTTCATGAGCTGGAGCCCCAGGTCAGGCTCAGTGCTGACAATGCAGAGCCTCTTGGGAATCTCTCTCCCTCTCGCTTACCCTCCCCTGATCACAAGCACGCTCTTTCCCTCTCTCTCTCTGTCTCCCTCTCAAAATACATAAACTAAAACAGAAATCCTTAAAAATAATGTATCACATAACTAGGATATGATTTGTTGCAGTTATTTACCATAAGGTAAGATTTTAAGCTATATTTTCATTTTCTTAGGCTTGATCCTGGTCCTGCCCTGCATCGATGTGTTTGTCAAAGTTGATCTCCGAACTGTTACCTGCAACATTCCTCCACAAGAGGTAACGCTGGTTAAAGCTAAATCACTAGAAATAAAACCTGTATCTTCCCCATTACATGGCCAGTTGACATTTTACAGTTCGTTTTCAAACTATAGGAGGCCTGCTTGAGAAGCCGTAGGTGGGTCCTAAAACCACTGGGCTTTGCTTTGAGAATAAAGCCAAGGGCAAGGGTTGGATTGCTCTAAGCCTTGGAATGGCTGGGAGGGGAAAGTGCCAGAGGATAGAGAGAAAAGGTACAGTTGGCAGAGAATCTGGGGTGGGGAACAATAGACAAGATGCTCGGAAGAGTCAGGTAAGTTGTATAAAGGAGCTAAATTGAATTTGGTGGAGGGCAGGGTTTGGTTATGATATTATCCTTGCTGTCATCTTTCCAGAAGGTGATATATATATATATATATATATATATATATAGTGAGTGGATACAGCACAGTGGCTGGTCCTGGGGAAAGAACAGACATTGCACAGAGCCCACTGGCATTTGGATTTCAAATAACTATTTTCAGTTCTTTTTTTTTTTTTTTTTCAACATTTATTTATTTTTGGGACAGAGAGAGACAGAGCATGAACGGGGGAGGGGCAGAGAGAGAGGGAGACACAGAATCGGAAACAGGCTCCAGGCTCTGAGCCGTCAGCCCAGAGCCCGACGCGGTGCTCGAACTCACGGACCGCGAGATCGTGACCTGGCTGAAGTCGGATGCTTAACCGACTGCGCCACCCAGGCGCCCCCTATTTTCAGTTCTTAAAGCACTGTAAATAAATATCCAAGACCAGTAACTGGGCAAAAAGGGAGGAGAAACAGAGTAACTAATAACCAGAAGGACTCACGAAGAGGAAAGAAAATAGGAGTGGGACCTACAATGTGGGAGGGCAGAGGTGACGAGAGGGTTATGAGTCAACGTTAGTTTTCTTTTCTCTGGCCCAGGAAACTCGGTCAAGATCCGGCAATCCTCTCACCATGCCACTGGTGGGAACTGAAGAGTCCTTACTTTGGGATTCGGCCTGTGTCATGAGAGCGTTTGGGATGCCTTTGCGACTTATCGTGGGCCTTTTCATCAACAGTTCTAGATGGGAGAGGGGAGGCCTAAGTTCTGCTCCTATGCCAGAGATCTCTCAGTGGCTGCAGAGACCCTTGTCACCTCATTCAGAACGATTAAGGCAGAGCCTCTGTAAAATATAGACTATAGAACATTCTCTCTGTCTGAATGCAGAACGCGGTCTCCGGTGACATCTATGTTTTCTAAGAAGCACTGCTGTTCGTCAAATATGATAAAAACTGAAAACCAAAATGTTTTCAGGCATCAGGGAGACAAGCGTTCTACCTCTGTTTAGAGAGTAGAATTGCAGAGAGGTGCTCTTGCTACGTTGTAAAATACAAGTGCTGATTCTCACCAGCGCAAATCAAGGGCCTCGGGGTGTAAGACTTCCCCGAGATGAAGTTACGGGGCTGGGGACGGACTACAAATGTATAGGAATTTTTGTCGCCAACTACAATGATGTTGTACTCAAGCCAGGGCGGATTTTGGGTGATGCTGGCACGAGCCGTAATCATTAACGCTTTCCTCCCGTGGAGAGGGCTCTTAGGCTGGCTGGCACTTTGTCAGTCGCTGTGCAAGTCGTAGTAAACACGTGCTTTTCCCTGTTCTTGCCCTCCAGATCCTCACCAGAGACTCTGTGACTACCCAAGTGGATGGAGTCGTCTATTACAGAATCCATAGTGCTGTCTCTGCAGTGGCTAACGTCAACGATGTCCACCAAGCCACGTTTCTGTTGGCTCAGACGACTCTGAGAAATGTCTTAGGGACGCAGACCTTGTCCCAAATCTTAGCTGGCCGAGAGGAGATCGCCCACAGCATCCAGGTAAAGTTGCTGGGAATGAAAAGCCCGTATCTTTAGTCGGTTCATTTAGTGATCAGTAATCACCAAACATCAGCAGTTCTAAGAGCCCCTCTCACGTGCATGCACACACACTCACACAAAAACCATACGCGCGCACACACACACACACACACACACAGGGCCGCTGTAAACATTGGGCCTCAGTGTTGGGTTTTATTCCTTTCTAATCACAAGGTATAGATTTTGTTTATGTATTTATTTATTAAAAAAAATTTTTAATGTTTTATTTTATATTTGAGAGAGGGAGAGGGAGACCCAGAATCTGAAGCAGGCTCCGGGCTCTGAGCTGTCAGTGCAAAGGCCGACGCGGGGCTCGAACTCACGACTAGTGAGATCATGGCCTGAGCTGAAGTCGGACGCTTAACCGACTGAGCCACCCAATCTACAAGGTGGATTTAAATTTTGGAGCAGGAGAAGGGGAGCCATAGGAATTGTACACTTCACCCATTTTGTTTGGAATTCGAAATTATGACTTAGCATTGTTCACGTTAGCTTTTCTGAAGAGTTTAGAGTCCTTTTTAGCTTAGGTTACTCCAGAAGAGGGGCCGCCATTTCTCAGTCAGCCCGTGTGTTTCTGCATGTAAGTGGAATATTAAAACAGGATTCGATGGAGACAGCACGGACCTGCCATCCCTGGAAAATCTGACATCACACTACCAATATCAGTAATGACGTCGGTAGTAACCATAATTATAATATTGATGAGGACGTTGCAGGCAGCCTCCTCACCTCTTGCACACCCCAGTTTACAGACAGATTTGTGTATGTTTTTTAAATCAATTATGTTTTGATTCTGAGCCTCCCTTCCGTACCTTAGGAGGGAAATTCAACTTTGGTCTTGGCATCTCCTCAGTCCCTACCGTTGGCACAGAGTCCCCAAGGTTTCATGAGATAATATCAGTTCTGCATAACCCTCCAAATCATTTGTAAGAGCCCCATGAGTTTGACAAGTTGGATGTTTCCCCTGCCACCGTCTGGTCACTGGCTCCTTGGGAGGTCTCCCCATCTCCCCGGGTTCTGCAGACATCATGGAAAGGCGAGAGATCACTTGCCATTTGGTAGCACAGAGATCTCTACTGCTTGTCTGATCTTACTGTTTCGCAAGGCAGTTTTTTTTTCATCCCTCCCCATCCAGGATAACCGACGTGCTATCCTAGGGTGGTCTTAAGTTTTTACAGAGGACAAAAATATCTTTGATTATAGGCTGCTTGTGCTCTACAAAAAAAAAAAAAAAAAAAATTGTGCCTGGCTACCTGTTTAAAACTGGACACAGGGCAGAGGTTAAATGGAGCAAGGCACGTAATATCTCAAAAAGTACCCTACGGTATTTATTGAGTTATTGTGAGGCACTGGTAGATTTCTTACATATATAGTCTCCAAGTCTCACGAGAATCCTGAAAGGAAACCTTTTAAGGATGAGAAAACTAAGAATCAGAGAGGTTAAGCAACTGGCCCAATGATGCACAGCTGCAATGGCAGAGCCGGGACAAAATCCAGGAATGTCTGAGGAGCCAGTGTGCTGCTGCCTGCTTGATGTCCGTGGCAAGAAAATGTGGGCTATTTGCTCAGCTCTAGGTGGATGACATTAGGAATAGTTTGGGGGTCAATCCTGATAGCTTTTGAAAGATCTATCTGGCTATGCTTCTGAATCCTTCCTGGGATTCACTTCAATTCCTGGACGTGATCGGTAAGGACTCCTATTCCTTTCCCGAACGGTCCCACTCCAAATGCCGTGAGTACAAAAGGAGAAAAAGAAGAGGGATTTCTCTTGCAAATAGAAAGCACATCCGTAATATCACTTGCCTTCTGAACCGTGGACTTTCTTTTGCTTTGGAAACAGACCTTACTTGATGATGCCACCGAGCTGTGGGGGATCCGGGTGGCCCGAGTGGAAATCAAAGACGTCCGGATTCCCATGCAGTTACAGAGATCCATGGCAGCCGAGGCAGAGGCGACCCGGGAAGCCAGGGCCAGGGTAAGGGCTACTCTGTCTACACTGCAAGATGCCTCCCCTTGGAGCAGACAGGAACAGACCTTGAATGGAAGATCAGGCGTTCTCCATTATTTTGTTAAGAAAAGGGTTTCTTTTTCACGGTCTTTACTGCGAATTTCTTCCTGAATTAAAAGGTAATGGGGGGGCGCCTGGGTGGCGCAGTCGGTTAAGCGTCCGACTTCAGCCAGGTCACGATCTCGCGGTCCGTGAGTTCGAGCCCCGCGTCGGGCTCTGGGCTGATGGCTCGGAGCCTGGAGCCTGCTTCCCATTCTGTGTCTCCCTCTCTCTCTGCCCCTTCCCCGTTCATGCTCTGTCTCTCTCTGTCCCAAAAATAAATAA
>NW_024412428.1:16685676-16851501 GCF_014898765.1 Herpailurus yagouaroundi | reverse complement strand
GCTCCAGGCTCCGAGCCATCAGCCCAGAGCCTGACGCGGGGCTCGGAGCCTGGAGCCTGTTTCCGATTCTGTGTCTCCCTCTCTCTCTGCCCCTCCCCCGTTCATGCTCTGTCTCTCTCTGTCCCAAAAATAAATAAAAAACGTTGAAAAAAAATTAAAAAAAAAAAAAAGGTAATGGGCAGCTTCACGTGCCTTGAAGAAGTCTGGTAATAGGTCTTGGGTCAGGGGCGACTCGGCGAGGCGGGTCCTAAGTCGGGCCGCATTTCAGAGTCTCCTAGAGAGAACTTAAGGCAGCAAACACTAATTCCCAGGCCTCACCTCGGACTCAGCAAAGCAGAGTTTCTTGTGGCTCAGGAATCTACATTTTTTATTTTTTTTATTTATTTTTTAAAGTTTATTTATTTTGGGGACAGAGAGAGACAGAGCATGAACGGGGGAGGGGTAGAGAGAGAGGGAGACACAGAACCGGAAGCAGGCTCCAGGCTCCGAGCCGTCAGCACGGAGCCCGACGCGGGGCTCGAACTCACGGACCGCGAGATCGTGACCTGAGCCCAAGTCGGACGCTCAACCGACTGAGCCGCCCAGGCGCCCCCAGGAGTCTACACTTTTTAAAGCTAACAACTGTGTGTGGTTTTTTTTTTTAATTGAAGTATAACTGGCAAAGCTAGATTAGTTTCAGGTTGTCAACACACTGATTCAACAATCCTGTACATTAATCCGTGCTCATCGCACTAGGTATACTCACCATCTGAAAGCTGGTAATTCTGAGGTAGCCAACCGGTGCCTGTCTTTTGAACATTATTGTTAAAGTGCCTACTGGATTAAGAGTGAGTGGTGGTGGTAATTAAATGCAATCCGGGTCACAATTACAAAATGCGAGCATAGCCTGGCCTCGAATGCTCTTGAATCTGTTGGACCTACGGTCTTCACGTCTGCATGGATGGGTTTCCTAGAGTGTCAGCAACCAACTAAGATGGGGGGCGTCTGGGTGCCTCAGTTGGCGAAGCGTCTGACTCTTGATTTCAGCACAGGTCTCGATCTCACGATCGTGGGATCGAGCCCTGCCTCAGGCTCCACGCTGAGTGGGGAGCCTGCTTGAGATTCTCTCTCTCTCTCTCTCTCTCTCTCTCAAAATAAATGAATAAACGTTAAAAAAAGAGCCCACTAAGAGAAACCTTTCGCGTGGCCTCTTCAGAATCTTCCTTGTGAACCAATGCAAGTTTTCCTCTGCTCCCATCCCTTCCCCAGCTCTCATTAATCTGCAAAGCTCCAGCGGCTTCTCAGCAATGGGCTTGGAGGACGCTTTGGCACAGAGGCAAAGAGCGCTCACGGCTGGGCTGGGGCAACCTAGGGGCAAGTCGGTCTTGGGCAGGAGAGAACTAGGAGGGGAGAGAGCTCTAAAGGGAGCCTTCTAGGGGCGCCTGGGTGGCGCAGTCGGTTAAGCGTCCGACTTCAGCCAGGTCACGATCTCGTGGTCCGTGAGTTCGAGCCCCGCGTCAGGCTCTGGGCTGATGGCTCGGAGCCTGGAGCCTGTTTCCGATTCTGTGTCTCCCTCTCTCTCTGCCCCTCCCCTGTTCATGCTCTGTCTCTCTCTGTCCCCAAAATAAATAAAAAAACGTTGAAAAAAAATTTTAAAGGGAGCCTTCTAGTATTATCAGAGTGGCACTTGTAGTCAAGAGCAGACAGAGCTTCAAACGTTGGTTCTCACGTTGTAAGAATGAGACGAAGCTGACAACAGAATAAAAGAAAAACATCTCCTAGGATAAGTGAAAACCCCAGAAAGAAGCCAGTTGGAGGCTTTGAATTTCAGACTTCTCTTAGTTTGAGTTAAAGTCGGGGCTTTTATTTTGTTTGCACATGAAATCTGGGGACTCCTAATTTGCACAGTCTCTCCCGGCTTCCCACAACCTCTTCATATTCCCCTGATCACATTAAGACGTGAAACTCTCACCCCCACCAACGAAGCAAGTAGAAGAGACCCTTGTGGGAAAGTGGGGGCTGGCAGGGAGGCGTCCCTATGCAGCCGCCGCAGCCGCCGGAAGCAGAAAGCACTAGTTACACCTGTAAACTTTGATGTCTGAACTGTTTGTATTTCCGTCCCTTTAGGTCCTTGCAGCAGAAGGAGAAATGAATGCTTCCAAATCTCTGAAGTCAGCCTCCCTGGTGCTGGCCGAGTCCCCCATAGCCCTGCAGCTGCGTTACCTGCAAACCTTAACCACCGTAGCCACAGAGAAGAATTCCACCATTGTGTTTCCTCTGCCCATGAATATCCTGGAGGGCATTGGTGGTGTCAGCTACAACGACCGCAAGAAGGTTCCTGACAGAGCCTGAGGTCCCCCGGCTGTAGCCAGCCTTTGCTTTGGGAGTTGTTTCTGTCTGTCAGAAGAACTCAGCGGTAGAAGTGCGGAGAATCCCAACATTATTGAAGCAGAGGACTCCCCAGCTGGAATAGCATTAGCGAGGAAATGCCATAGAGGCTAAAAAAAGGAGGGCTGTGTACTTTTATTATTCAAGAGCATGAACAGCATGATCCTTATTGTATTCAGTTAGCCGGCCTTCCTGACTTAAGGAGGGAGATTTTTGCAGTGAGGGGAAGAAATCCTTGGGTGACTGTGACTAAGATTTCGGCATTACTTTTGATTGGTTTGAGGACGTTCTCTAGATAATTTATAAAGTCACATAGGCCACCTGTTTACACGAGATGTTTGCTTTATAATTCCCGAGTAAAATTTCCAATAATCGCCACAAACTCCCACGATGTTTGAAATTCTGATGGATTTTTAACAAAATGTTCATTTATTTTTGAGAGGGAGAGCGTGTGCACGCGGGGGAGGGGCAGAGAGAGAAGGGGGCACAGGTTTCAAAGCAGGCTTGATGCTGACAGCAGAGAGCCCGATGCGGGGCTCAAACCCACGAACCATGAGATCTTGACCTGAGCTGAAGTCAGACGCTTAACTGACTAAGCCACCCAGGTGCCCCAATTCTGATGGATTTGGACGTTAAGGACGGAAGAGGCACTGAGGCTCCCAGCTGCAAACTCATCGCCAACCCCCAGAGCAGCCTGTACTCCCCTCTCTTGGTGCCCGTGCCCCTGCCCGGAGTGGCAGTCAATGCGCAGTGGCCTGGCACCTTTGTCACAGGTGGGACAGGGCATGGTGTTTAGATATGAGAATGCTCCTATCTAACCCATTGGTTGAAATCACTGGGGAACATCTTCCTGTGGACTTCATGTTTTCACTCCATTATTAGTCCCAAGAGCCACCAGTCATTAAGAATTGTTTGTAAACTCTATTGGCCCCCTCAGAAAAACACACAAGAAAACAAAAAACAAAGCAAAAAACCAAAAAACCCAACAACAACAACAACGACAAAACACACACACAAAACACCTGCTAAACATAAAGAAGCCACAGAATAGAATATAGATGTGATGTATTTTAAAAATTGCTTTGTCAGAAACTTTTTGTTGCCATGGTGCAATTTTCTTTTGAGTTCTATTCTGAGCAATGGGCTAGAATTTTTAGTTACCATTTAGTGAATGTCTGCTATGTGCTAACAGTGTGCTAAGCCCTTTATGGATGCCAAGAAGTATCTTTATTTTGCAGATAGGAAAGGGATGTCAAGAGGTTAAATAACTTGCCCCAGATCCTGCAGCTAGTCTGGGGTTAGGATTTAAAACTAGGTCTGACTCCAAAGTCCTTGCTCTTAAACATCACGGAGTTTTATTTGGGGGAGGTACGAGGGGGAGGGGGGGCGAATAGAGCCTTCTCATTCCCTTTTTGTCTCTGGAAGTGTGGGTGTTCACGACAGTTTTTTTTTTTTTAATGTTTATTTATCTTTGAGAGAGACCGAGACAGAATGCGAGTGGGTTAGGGGCAGAGAGAGAGGGAGACACAGAATCTGAAACAGGCTCCAGGCTCTGAGCTGTCAGCACAGAGCCCGACGTGGGGCTCGAACCCACGAGCCGTGAGATCATGACCTGAGCTGAAGTCGGACGCTCGACCGACTGAGCCACCCAGGCGCCCCTCCACAACAGGTTTTTCCTGTGTCCAGGACTGTGAGAACTTGCACACACATGTGCACACACTCCTTTTCACACTGCAAACATACTTCTTATATAACCCCCTACCCTCACATCCCCCACCCCGCACCCCCATCTCTGCTCACATCCCCTCCGTATGCGCCCCTGTCACACGTAGGTATTATCTGCATATAAGTGCAAAATAGGGATCCCATTCTACCTTTGGTTTCGTAGCTTGCTTTTTTTCATGAAGCCATATCATACTTGATATGAATTCTGAACGATTCACAGTTAATAAATTTTTTTAGTAGATTCCACTGACTCTATAACTCTAGCACTCATTTTTAACTCACCAGGGCTCCTATTTTTCCTACGAAGATAAATACTTGCATTTTGACAAGAATTGGGAGCAGAAACCTATCATAGCTCATCCACACCGGCCAGAATCCGAGTAGGTGAAGTCCTACCGGGTAGACACTTGGTGACCCTACATCTTAAGAACAGTGGGGCAGAGACTGACCCACAGGCTTGGGACACCTGAGGAGGGAGGCTCCCCCTGTACAAGGACATTCTGTGGGCTCACTGCAAAAACCTCTTCCTAGCCTGTTCCAGAAACTCGCAATTATCCCTGCCTTTGGTTTCCAGGATTGCACTAAAAATGCCAATCTTTCCAGTCAACGTACGGCAAACTCTAAACCAGTGGTTCTCCCTGAATGTCATGGTTTCTCTCACTTCCTAGATCTTTTGCAAACCGCACAGCCCCGTGGCGTGGGAATGGAGGTGTGGGAGCTGTGTCAGAATCTCTGGGGCTGTGCAGACGTGATCGCAAACTCTCCGGGAGACTCAAATTACTCTGCTCCTCCCGCACTAAGCCTCATTAATTCTCTGGCACTGCGGTAGGTCATTTATTATATCAGTTACTAAGGGTCGACTAAAGAAGTCTCCTTTGAAGGGAAGTATATCTGGGGGCAAATGGTACAGGAGAATGAGGGAAAGTCAGAGCTCTCCCGGAATGCTAATGCCAAAGACGATATTCAACATACAGTAACCCCTGCCCCCGGTCAGGGTAAAGTTTGGTTTTCTTCTGGGGGAGCAGAGCTGAAAGGGAGGACAAGGCTGGAAGGAGGAAATACAGACAACCTCTTGGAGAGAGGGAAGCATCCGATCTCTTTACCTGTAGGCCCAGACCACGGTAATCCCCAAGAAGATCAAAGCCAGCACAGGTGACCCCTGTCTGTGGTTTTCCTGTTTGGACAGCAGGTATGGTGTGGTGTGGCCTTGAACACAGTGCTCAGGCAGGGTCTGGAGTCCCCAGCTGTTCTGACCATTGATTGCCCTTCAGATGCTGGGCCAATACAATTTCTGGGGGTCGTTGGCATCGCACACATGGATCCCTTAGTGTATTTGGCTGTGCCTGACCTTGGAACAGGCATTCCTGCAGGGGTGATCTCTTTCCTGGGTCTTAAATGTGCAACGGTAGGGGAGAGGCAAGATGCCTCTTTTGCCCTTGCGGTAATCCCCCGACCTAATCAGCTTCCCAGGCTCCTAGCCTCTCTCCATCTCTCTCTCTCTCTCTCTCTCTCTCTCTGTCTGTCTGTCTTAATCCTTCACACAATCCCTTGATACAAGAATAGGTCGGCTTTTACCCTTCTCTCTTTTTTCTTGTCAGGACTTGCCTCCCACAAAACTCTCACACAAAACTTGACTTTGGTTTTGAAAGTCTTTGTTCTTAGTGCTCTGGTTTTGGGTATAATTAAATACCACGGAGTCCAGATAAAAAATCCCGGCCCTTCTTCTAGAGTCTACTTTTTCGTTTTCCATCTTTTAAATTTTATTTATTTATTTTGCGAGGCAAAGAGAGAGAAAGAGAGAGAATGAGCAGGGGAGGGGTAGAGAGAGGGAGAGAAAGAGAGAATCCCAAGCAGACCCCGTGCTGTCAGGGCAGAGCCGGATGCAGGGCTTGAACTCATGAACCGTGAGATCACGACCTGATCCAGAATCAAGAGTTGGATGCTTAACCTTCTGAGCCACCCAGATGCCCATAGAATCTACTTTAATTCTGCCCCTAAGACAGATTCAAAAAGGGTTGGTCAGTTCCTAGAGATTAATGCCTTTCATAGGCGAACCAAGCAATCCAGAGCCCCTACCCCAACCACCTTCTTTAACTGCCTCTCATACTCTGGGATACTCTATCCATCCGTCCTCCAAGGGCCAGGTACCGGATATTTAGAGACAGCAGGGGGCACCTGGGTGGCTCAGTCTGTTAAACATTTGACTTCGGCTGGGGTCATGATCTCACGGTTTGTGGGTTCAAGCCTTGCATCGGGCTCTGTGCTGACAACTCGGAACTTGGAGTCTGCTCCAGATTCTGTCTCCCTCTCTCTCTGCCCCTCCCCTGCTCATGCTCGCGCGCGCTCTCTCTCTCTCTCTCTCCTGTATCTCAAACATAAAATAAACACAAAATAATTATTTTAGAGACAGCACTATGCTCTAGCCTCCATTAACATTATTCAAATCAGCTAAACCTCATCCTGCTTATCCTGCCTTGGCTGTTTCTGTCCATAAAAACTACAAGTAAGGCTCTTGCCCATACTTTCTCTTGTTCCCTCCGCCTCATGACTGACCCTGGTGCTCCCGTGTGTGGGGCTCCTGTGGTGTGATGGGCTGTCTCCCTTGGGAGCCTATGAGCATCATGTGCTTTCTTTTCAACGGCAATTGTTTCTTGATCCGTTGGCCTTGTCATATCTGAATAGTAACAAAACTTCCATTTGAAAACACCAAATTATGAGCCTGGGGTTAGTATCTCCATAGAGAAAGTATTTTCTCCAATTTATCTACACAGAGCAGACACTTGTTTTAATGTGCATAAAATGTCCCTGAAAATCATACTCTGTGTAGGTCACACCCCCAGAAAATCATGTCTATAAATTATAAACAACACTTCTTTCATTCATGCCACTGCCTCTGAGGCCTTCTCTTACGACCCTTGGGTAATAACAATGCCTCTCGATGTAGTGATCTCTTTAGAATTCAAGCCAACTGGTGGTGACGGTGTGGAGGGGGGAGGGGCTCCTGTCCTCATCAAAAGTGGCAGAACCACATCGGGCCCCAGCTACTGTATGTTGTAATGTAGCGTATGTTTCGGACTCTGAGGAAATCCTGGGGAGATACTTTTCCCTCTTTTTGCAGACACCTTTCCCCAAACGTTCTCTCCCTGATTGGTACCCTGCATTGTCTCTGACCCGTGTCTACTTCCTTTGGATATAATCTTACTCTGTCTTCTCTACCACCTTTAACCATTTCGCAATTAGTCACATTTAAATTTCTAGGATGAGATCATGACGTCTTGAAAGGCTTTCCAGTCTATTGTAGGATTTTCAAAAATTGCTATTGACCTTCCTCTGCCACAGTTTACTGGCATGGCTGTTGGGTAGGGAGGGCTCAGACTGGCCTAACTCTGCTCCTGATGACTTCTCCCCCCTAGTCAGGTCCACATTCACTCATACTGGTTAGGGAGGGGTTTTCCCTTAGTTTGCATCCCTCTGGGGTGATTACGACTTTATGGCATGATCTTGTCTCCCACTGTCAATATCTGGCGTGGCTGGATCATGAGCCTTCCCTTCCTTGGTCCTCTTTTCCAATTTCTTGAAGGCCAGGATTTGTCCCTAGCAGTGTGGAAACTTCCTAGCATACAGGCTTTCTTCTATAGTGAAGATGGAGGGGGGTGTGGGTGTCTCAGTCGGATGAGTGTCTGACTCTCGATTTTGGCTCAGGTCATGATCCCAGGGTCATGGATCTAGCCCCAAGTCAAAGCTCTGTGCTGAGCATGGAGCCTGCTTAAGATTCTCTCTCTCTGTCCCCTCCTCAGCCTCCTCCCCATTTGTGCACTCTCTCTAAAATAAAATAAAATAAAATAAAATAAAATAAAATAAAGATTTATAGTGGAGAAGAATTGAATCCATCATTTCTGAGGCCAATCATAGCTTTTCTGCTACGATATGGCCATTTCTTCCCCCAGCCCTCCACTCCATCTTTTGTGTATTTTGCCCTTTTCTTGGGATTATCCTTCAGTATAATCCTTCAACACAATCCTTCTTATGGCTCTAAGAGGCTGCCTTTGCATTTCTTTTTGGTACTGCATTCTGGTGGCCACATATCAAAAATGTGACCATACAAAAATCAGATCATCATTGACTTGAGTGAAGTTCGCATAAAGGCAACCAGACTACCTTGTCAGCCTCTCAGCAATGGACCCGATCAGTTGATTCATCCTTATCAGTGTAGCTGGGCACAGCTTCATAACTGTAGTAGGATCTAGACACCCTGCTCCTTGGGACAGAGTCAGTTCCCTAAATATATCCTTTCCTGTAAGCATACATGGCCCCTGGCGGCCTCTGGCTGTGTCTGCACCTGCTACAACTGGTGAATAAGCACTAAGATCCTGCAGGTAGGTCCCGCTGAGGAGCGGCTGTATTTTTCCATCAGCATCAGAGAATTCGTGGGAACACATGTCCCAGTCTGGAAGCCTGCAGGAGCTCAGGCTTCAGACCCAGGAAGGAAATAACTGACACTCATTGCAGACTGCACGAGTTCGTTGATTTTTAGTGAAGTTGAAACCAGAGAATGAACCACAATCATTTGACCATTTTAACACATTTATTTTTATATGGGCTTTATTTATATGAAACATGTGATGTGTTTTGATGGAAAACAGTGGTAGTTATGAAACACAAGTGGCAGCAAGGATTATTTTAGACACGGATTGAAGGCTGAATGGCTCCAGATTATTTGCATAATTGGTTTCCCAGGATAAGTTTCGATATCCAGCAAATATGAAGTATCCCAGTAAATAAACAAAAAAACTAGACCCCCGTTAGCTTTTGAAGAGTTCCCATGGGAAAATCACAAAGGCTGTTAAGTTCTGCAAATAACTCCATCACACACAGATATGCTGCTCAGTGGCTGGATAAATATAAATTTACTGAGTGCTCTGGAGGGCTTTGGGGAAGGAAGCAGGCACTTAATACAATTATAAAACACACAACTCCTTGTCCAGGCTGAAGTTTCCTTTTATAGGCAAATGGGCTTAAAAATACCTTGCCAAAAACTTGAACTCCTGAAACGACAGAATCAGACTCTGCTTTGTACTTCTTTTTGTAATATGCTTATTTTGGCCCTTACAGAAATGATCTTTTATTCTCACCAGTAATTGCTTTTCTATATTTTAAGTGATTTATATTATCATGCTTTTTATCATTAAGGTTAGTTCTTAAAAATTTACATCTCTGTCTTTACTTTCTTCTTTTCTAAGGCGCAATACTGACAATTCTTATGAAAGGACGATCCAAACATTGGAAAAATAAATACCAGGAGTAGAAGTTCACTTAGAGTATTCAAAGGATCGTGTAGTTGGTGTAGGCAACATCTGGCTCCTTGTAAAAAGAACACTGTGGTTTAATAATTACAATTTAAAACACTTCAATGCCGTTAACATTTTAACAGTATTTTTGTTTTGCCATTTATTTCGTTGCAAAGTATTCAGTCATCCAAAACAGCCTCATATATGTGATCTCTGGCCTTTTATTTTTACTCAATCAGATCCTTAAAGGGATCTTTTAAAATATCTTAAATGTCAGTGTTGAACCTTTCCTGAGAGAATCAAAGCACAGATTGTCATCACATTATTCAATATGATGCTTTTGATCTTTTGAAGGGAGTTCTTTCCTTCATCCAAAAGCCTTAACATTTTATAAACAAAGGACAGTGCACATGTCTTATGCTCACCTACTAGCTTTCGGATGGATAAGAATATGTTAATTACGTAGTGAAAATGGCAATGGTTTCAAAACTAAAAGGGAAGCATTGCAGGAAGAATGATAAACAAATCTCAGAGGAAGAAAAAAACCCTAGTCCATGAAGAAAGGAACCAAGGAAGGAGGGAAGGAAGGAAGGAAGGAGGGAAGGAAGGAAGGAAGGAAGGAACCAAGGAAGGAAGGAGTAGATGTCATTGCTAGAGCAAGTTTTTTTTTTTTAATGTTGATTTTTACTAAAACACAATACTAAAAAAAAACCACACACAAACAAATATCAGGGAAAAAGTAATAAAATGTACTTGAAAGATAAGAAAGCAACACGATTTAAAAGTTTGCAAATTCAATATTCTGATTTTTTCCCCCAATAAAATTAAATCAGAATGAGGCTGACGTTAGTAGAGTTTGTTTTATCAACTTTAGTTCAAGAGGGAATCAGCATTCTTTACTTAAAAACTTTCTGTATAATCTTTCTGGTAAAAAAAACTATAGAAAATACCATGAACTTCTATGTTTAAATGCCTTATTAAAATCAAAATAACTACCAAAATCTGTCTTTTGTTCTTAACATCAAAGGACATGGCAACAAGGAGAACTAGACAGTGAGAGAAACTCTGAACCTATAGATAATATTTTCTGAAAGTGTTTATATCTTTACCAGGCAACACTAGAATCAATACCAGGAAAAAATCTTAAGGAAACACATCAACCTTTGAACTAATGTCCAAGAAACTTCCCACAATAGTATGTTTATACAAATAACCATTCTGTTGACCTTCTCGAAAATCTCCATGTGAACCATTTCAGTTCAAACTGTAGTTAGGGCCATCTTTTTTTCTAGAAATGAGATCTTTGGTTGTTTTTAGATGCACATGTGGCTGTGTGTGTGCAAGATAATAGTAGTATTTATAGTTTCCTGCCAACTCGCACATTTCTGAGGCATTGCAGTGGGACTGATTGAACATTTAAGCCCTATTCATCGTTTGCCCTAGGGTTAGTAAAGACACCTGTTTTCTTCCTTTTGTTATTGCTATCATGGCTACAAGAGATGAAAGCTGTTCAAAGAATCATAGCTCACTTGTTTTCAAATGAATACAATTATGTAAATTTCAAATTTGTAAAACATTTGCATCTTTAGAGATATTTTCTTCTTTTTCTTTTTAAAGGACTAAATTGGTTTCTCAGCCAAAACTAAATAGATATTTTCAAAAGAGTAGCAGAAATCAAATTTCCAACTTCAAAAATCTAAATGTCATTACATTCTGCTGTTATTGCTACTTTATCATTTCTCAATCTAGGACTATTTTAACCCTTAGCACCAATTTGTACGAGGAAAGACTCCATGATTCTCATACAGGTCCATTTTCATTTTTATTTTTATTTCTTTTTATTATTTCTTTTAATGTTTAATTATTTTTGAAAGAGAGAGCATGAGCAGGGGAGGGGCAGAGAGGGAGGGAGACACAGAATCTGAAGCAGGCTCAAGGCTCTGAGCTGTCAACACAGAGCCCGCCGTCGGGCACGAACCCACAAGCCATGAGATCATGACCTGAGTTGAAGTCAGACGCTTAACCGACTGAGCCACCCAGGCGCCCCTCCATTTCCATTTTTAAAATGGACCTTGGAGTCGGTTCCCTGGGAAAGACTTAGAGGTAAGAGAACTTGATAAAGTTGTTTGCTGCTTATAGAACTAAATCCCTTCGTATTGAGCCTAGAATCCGTCCTTCTTATCACAAATGCTATGCAGTAGCATGGCAGAATTTCAGTTGATCTTTACTCATACTATTCAAACATTGTGGAGGCTTGTGGGAGGGTGCACTTCAGGAGGTATTGGGGATATTCACGGACTGGAACAAGAGTTTATGTGTTATATGCCATTCTTGGAATAAAGTAGGCATGTCTTCCATTCAGAGGAAAAGGATATACAGGGCTATCCACATCCCTGCAACGTACCTTCTCTGTGTAGATTTCTGAAGGGAAATTCCATTAAATTATTGATCTGAGACATTTTGCATGAGGTCCACAAGCAGAATGATCTATAACATGTGGGGTTCTTTCAGATGAAAAAGATTAGAGCCACTGTCTGCGCTCTGGAGAGATTTTTAAATTGTGGTTCACAGATACGCCTGGTGTGTTCCTGGTCCAGGGGAGGACCTAATGTAAATCTTGATTCCTTTAGACTAAGAGAAATGCCACATTTGAGCATAACCTGCCTGAGAGCAGGGAGGATATCTTGGTTTCTGTGTAATCTCTCAAAGTGGCTAATTCTAGGAAAGCATTTAGTAAATGTTAACAGAGGGAATGAACTGGAATAAGTAAAACCATGATTAAAACATAATTACGTATTTTAATGCTTCATAGTTCATATGCTAGGGGAGCTACTAAGGCTCTCTCTCTCTCTCTCTCTATATATATATATATATATATTTGTGTTTTGGGTTTACTATGCAACATCAAGAAAATCTTGTTTTAATTAGGGTCAGAAGCTACTGAGCATATAAGGAGCTATTATAGCTACATCCTGTTGTCTATGGGAAGTTATTTTATGTAATTGGATCTGATAATACCAGCATAATTCTCTAAAAACAACATATTGAAAAAAAGGGTCTGCTTTATTGAACAATAAAGCATTTTGCCTGATTCTTTCTTCCACTAAAAAGAGTTTTTATGATTAATGTATATTAAATCACATATTAAGTGAATAGATACAAAAGAAATAATGCCGAAATCCAAACACTTTATACTTGAGAAAGCTGTATCTGCCTACTTCCCACAGACTCTCTGTTTTCAAGGGGAGGAAGGAAAAGAAGAAGACAGAAAGGGAGAGAAAGAGAGAAGGAAATGGGTGGAGAGGAAGAAACTTCTTTATTAGGAAAGGATGGACATGTTCTGTATTTTATAAACTCTCCAATTTATATATGGCAATCTCACTAGAAAAACTAATTGCGGAGTGAAGTTTGGTACAAAGCCAGTGTGGCCCAAAGGCTCAAAACAGACATGTTGTAACGATGCTTCGCTAATTACTACACTCAGTGACAGAGACGCCCAAGACCGCACGGTAGGCTCTGAAGCACCCAAGCTACCGAAGTAGCATAAGGTCAATTGAGGGTACCTGCTCTCGCTATCTAAGTGAATTGAACCCCATGCTAAGTCATGAGAAGTCCACACATTTGGAGCTGCGTCATTCATGCTTATGCCTATACTAGTTACGAGATAACTGAAGAAGTAGCCAAGCATCTGCCAGAATGCGAAGCAAAGGGAAAGGGGACAATTAAGAAAGCACTGATGTTTATTTGACAACTGAACTCCTGGGCCATCCAGTACTTTATGTAAGTCCCAGGGTGGGGGGACACCTTTGAGTAAGAGGTGATATTTGTAAATTCCCCAATGGAAGGGGACTACGGTCCACCATGTTCTTTGAAAGACTTTGAATGTCAAGTGCAGAGCTGCCCAAAAGAAGAGAGGCGAGTATCAGACACTTTTCACCTCTCTCTCTCAGCACCAGTGTAGATTCTTTTTTTTTCTTTCCAATAAAGAGATGGTTGGTGCTCACAGACACCAGGTAAGATCCATTCCACTAGATGTCCAGTGTGGCCAGGCTATGGATGCAAGTGAAAGGGGATTCCAGGCGACATTTGAGGGTTGGTTAGTCTTTAGGCACGGTTCTTTTTCTCCCGACCTTCTTTTTGCTTGAAATACATTTACTAGCTTTTGGAAGATTGGTCATGAGACCACTGACATTTTCCTTCCCTTTCCAACCGAAATCTCTGCCATTTGGTAAAAGCACATTTTTTTTTTTTCCAGAAAGGCGACAGGAGCCTTGCCAAGGAAGCTCCCTATGTTTCTTGGTTTTTAACACTGTAAGCGGTGTCAAGCATTACATTTTCAGATACTCAGGGATCGCACTGCATCAGCTCCCTAAATTGCAGATGTCACAGAATGCTACTCTCCTCCTGGATCAAAGAAGAAGAAGGCACCTCCAAGACCACCTCTGGAATGACAGCGGCAGAGAGTCCCCTGGCTTAGGGCAGATGCTGATTAGCAAGTTAATGAAATGTCCTATGGCCAGTTCGAGTTCTGGACATTGTTATGTGATTGTGCTACTCTGAGGGTTAACCTCAGGTGTCATCTGGCAAAATGTTCTATAAAATGTGTATAGAGGCACTTTGGTTAAACACGTTATGCTAATAAATATCACTTTCTCCCTCCACCACCTGTAATGATATTTTTCATTATCATCTGTGGGTTCAATACTGCAAATATCTAGGCTCAGTTCTTAGAGAACATTGTCTTACAAATGCAAATCTAACGCTATAGCATTTCTTCATCATCCAAACGCCACCAACCCTCTCATTTCCCGCAAATGCTGAGCACCAATTAGGTATCCTACCATGCAAGAACTCGACTACTTCTCACTATAGAACAGCAAAGTCTTTCTTCAACAATCTCTTCCAGATGGAACACATTCTTTGGTTTAATTTAAAATTAAATAAGCAAATAAAACAAGGACACCATAATTCAAATCCAAACTAGTCAGTTACTTCCCTCTCTCTTTCCTTCCATTCCCTCCCATGTAGCAGAAGAGGTGAATTATGGGTTGAGCTATCCCTGGTCATACTTCTGTGCCGTCTTCGCCTGTTAGAAAACTTGTCATAATAAACAGTGTGTTTATCATCCTTTCAGACTCGCAATTAAACCGTCCTAGTAATACACTGTTAGGCAGTGAATAAATGATGTGATAATTGCACCTTCAAGGTTCAGACTAACATAGCAACAATAGACTCCTCTTAAACTTCTGACGGAGTCTGTAGCACCTCTGAATAGATTTGTCTCCGCTGTGTGGAGAAAATGCCTAAATGTGAAGTACATCCCTGGCGGTCCATCGCTGGCTCTGCGTAGGATGCCTTTTGGGCAAGAAGAAAGATGCGGTCTGTGGTCTGAATTTGTTCTGTGACGCATGAAAGAGTAGACAGAATTCAAATCCAAGTTCAGTAGTCCGGTCAGGTCCTCTGAGCAGCTTCGTAGCAGAAGTCCCCAAAGCTCTGCTGTTGACGGAAGCATTTGGGTTTCTATCGTCTTTCCGAGGCACTTGAGGAAAAGGCTGAATCCACCTGCGGTCATCAAACCTCTGAGCTGTCGTTGTGGTGGCTCTGTGGGGGCATCATGGGCTTGCTGCTGCCCGAGCCCTTCAGGGCGTCCTTTCTCCGGGCGCCCTTCTTGCTCTGGCACATCGTCACTGTGATGGCGGCAAGGCAGAGGGTGAGTAACCCCACGGCGATGCCTCCCACCACCGTGACCAGGCTGACCTCAGAGCTGGGAGGGTTGAGCTCCCAGGGGAGGACGCCGTCAGGAGGAACTCTCCCTCGGGGGATCTGCTTCTTGCTGGTGCGGTCCAGGGCGACGTGCTGGATGTTTGTTCCCCGGTTGTTTTCAGCACCTATTTCCCAGGCCAGCGGGGGTGGGCTCCTCATCTCCCTCTTCTTCCGGCCTTTGGTACCTGCCCGGGGCTTCCCTGAACTCACCAAAGAGTGGTGCTGGTACTCCACGCTTCTTTTGCCAATACCTCGATTGGCGCTGTCTCTCGATCTTACTGTGTAGATGGTGTGTATGTACCACTCTCGGCCCAGAGCCACCTAGAAAACACAGCTCTGTTTGTTAGAAAATTAAATACCATACCAACCTACTGCATGACTTTTGCAAGAGAAGTTAATGGCACAGACAGTAACTGATAATAGACTTTAGTCTGCAAAAAGGAATCTACTCTTTCAAAAAAATTTTTTTAATGTTTATATTCTTGAGAGAGAGAGAGAGAGAGATCTGATGAATGCGAGCAGGGGAGGGACAGAGAGAGAGGGAGGGAGGCATAGAATCCCAAGTAGTCTCCAGGCTCTGAGCTGTCAGCACAGAGCCCGACGTGGGGCTTGAACCCACGAACCGTGAGATCATGACCTGAGCTGAAGTCGGAAGCTTATCTAACTGAGCCACCCAGGCGCCCTGGAATCTACTATTTTTGCATGTATAGTACGTACAAGGCTTTGTGTAGAGCACTCTCAAATATTTTGTGCAACTTTTGAGGGAGGGTGTGCCGGTAAGTATTTGGTCATCTGTGACTTGTAGCCATTGAACGTCAGAGCTGTAAAGAGCTTTAAATATCACACAGCTTAACTTATTCATCTCAACAACGAGTAAACAAGAATGCACAGCAGTAACTTGCTTGTGTCCCTCAACTAGTTAGTGGCAGAGGCAGGACTAGAACTCAGACCTTCTGACCCTCAGGACTCGTGTCCGATTTGTCTTGCTGCATATTTACACACAAGACCGTAGAAGAGGTCAGTCTTTCTGCTTTTCCAGGGCCTGTGAAAAGAAGGGATTTTCTGATGGTTTTTTGAAACTTTCAGGATTTAGAAGGGGTCAAATGCTTTGAGTGTTAACAGTAAAAACAATTTTAAAAAAGTACTCAGAACAACAAATATACTTCCTTAAGATTCTTCCTTTAGGGTTGAATAAAGATAATGTGTTTCTGCAGCCCATCCTGTCTGGACAATTTTCAGTAAATTTCCTAAAAGGTGTACTTGATCCCCCAAGGATTCACAGTGGGAACACATCTCTGAATTTTTCTCAATTGTCTGCTCAGTGTTACGGTCATGTGGGTCTCTTTACCATCTACCTCTAGGTTAGGACATCCTGTCCTAGTTTATAAAGTCTTTGGGAGTGGAGATTTATGAGCAGCGCCCACTTGTTTTTTGGAATCCAGCGTTTCATACAAGGTCACTCTAATAAAGATGGTCGTGGAAAGTCGACAGGAAGGAAGTTTTGAAGAAGAAAAGCAGAGTTCACAACCATCAGACTTAGATTTATATTCTGGGCTGAATGAGGGTCTTCTTTACACAGGGACCTAAAGTAATGTTGAGGCATTAATAAAAATAACAATGGGAGTTTACAGAATGCCCACCATGTGCTCAATATGGTCCTGTGGGGCTTACCTACCTTACCTTATTCGATGTTACTATGACTTCTGCAACATTACTGTCACTGCCATTTAATAGAAGACATCTGGGGCATTCTGATATTAAGTAACCTGAATGTCCTCGTGGAACTGTTGTAAGTGGCTTGTTACTGGCCCACCTGAAAGAGTGCTGTTGAGTCGACTTTAAACCCATCGGATCCAGGCTGATTCACTAAGAGAACAGCTTCAGGGTCATCCACTGCTAGTCTGGCATTAAACAGGACATTTCCAAAACTGGTGGCTTGTGTCTCTGGCTGAGCTTTGTCCTTTAAGCAACAAGAGAATGAGGAGTGCTGTAGCTAATGACAACTTTTGCAAGTACAGAGTGTTTCTTTCGTTTAGTTTTGTGCAAGTATAAGTATAAAATGTCACCATTTGGTTTCATTTGAAAAGATGCTATTGTTTTTAAACATCAGGCAAAAACACTTGACTTTGAGTGTCTACCTAGTTCATTGTTTGGGTCAAAGCACTTACCACAATTTTAAATCTATACAGGAGCGAAGGAGAATCAGCTAAGCAGCCATATTCTGCATTCGTGGGACTATATTTGGGAACATAGCCATCAGCTCCAGTGCACAGGAACACCTTCTCAATGCTGCAGTAAAAGGAATCACCTAGATTCTGGACAGGATCTACCATGACTCGACCATAAATTATATCACCTGAAACAGAGACGTGGCAATGTTATTTCTGTTACATGGTAAAATGTGTCTATGTGACACTGCAAATAATTTGTGACAGGAATGCCACCAGAGGGTATTTCCTTCTTTTCCTAATCTGGCATCGAATATTGGAAGACCTTCAGGATCTCACACGCTCCCAGGCTAACACCACTTTGAGAACTGACTACATGTGGCTGAAGATTTATTGACCCTCCCGTGCTCGACCGGTAGCAGGAAGAACCTCCAGGCTTGGCCTATGGTTTAATATTCATAATATTCCACTGTGGCTAAAACCTGCTTTAGATAAACAAATTACTTGCCAAGACGCAGACTAATAAAGTCTATAAAAAAGGAATATCGATAAAAAAGCTGGGTTAGCTTTATTTGATTTTGAAAGAGAGTTTAGGGAAATTCCCTGGTATTCAATCATCTTTTTCACAGCTAGTACTAAACTCCTGCCATGCATGTTAGGCATTTTGCTAGGTGTTAGAAAGACATCACTGAACAAGGCAGCCATAACCCTTGCCCATGAGGCATTTATAATCTCAAGGAGCTGTAGGATTTGAGTCTATGCACCTTGAGAAAAGACTGAAGAAAACAAACCTAGATTTGTTCCAAAAGTCACTTAGGTAAGGGACATAGAAATAAATTCTTTATTTCCCCAGAAGAAAAACCATCCAATAACATAGATACAATTTCAGTGGCCCTACCCCATCCCTGTCAGAGTGGCAAAGACCCAGTGATATTCTCATAACAATAGCAGGGGTTACAATTTCCCCTCTCAAACATGATCCCAAGAGAGCAAAGCCCAACAGATGCAATGGCAAACAGAGCAGGTGTCCCCCTTGTGAAATGATACCTTCTGCAAAGGCGACATCACTCTCTTGCCCAAATCCCATGGATCCATCAGACAACCAGAGACTCTTCTTGGAGAGTAGGTACATTTGGGTGTTCAAGCTAAACTCAGCTGCTACCGGGTCGCTGACCTGAAACCAAGCGTAAAAGCCCTTTTACGTGTTGTTGATTGTTCTGGTGGTGCATAAATACATTATTCACACACACACACACACACACACACACACACACACACACGCACACAGCTGTGTACATGGACCTGCGGAGTCCTAAAGCCTGCACTGCGATTTTCACACCCAACCAAACTAATGAAGGGAATTATAACACTGGCTCTGTCTTTCTTGAGAAGGCAGACCTGGTGAAGTGAAATTTTTTGGCTGGGACTAAATAGCACTGCTTGAGTTCTTTTCCATTGGTGTAACAGGGTATATCAAGGTCAGTGGAAGGCCAGCTCTTAATAGAAGTTCTTGGACAAAAAGTGCCATCACCTGTCTTTTAATATATAATGGCAGTCAGGCCCTTTGAGGTGGCATGAACTATAGGATATTTACTTTCCTTGAAGATCAAGAATAAGATAAAGAAGTGCAGAAGAACTCTTGGGAAAATTCTCAGCCCTCAAGGCAGCAAACTCCAGGAGGAGACAAGATCACATAAGAAAAACAAAAACAAAAAACAAACAAAAAAAACCCCTTCTATACTTTTTAAAAAATTTTAATGTTTATTTATTTTTGAAAGAGAGAGAGAAAGAGAGGGAGAGAGAGGGAGAGGGAAAGCTTGTGCGAGCGGGGGAGGGGCAGAGAGAGAGGGAGACAGAGAATTAGAAGCAGACCCCAATCTGTCAGTCCAGAGCCTGAAGTGGGTCTTGAACTCACAAACGGTGAAATCATGACCTGAGCTGAAGTCGGACGCTCAACCGACTGAGCCACCCAGGCGCCCCAACCCTTGCATACTCTTCAACTCTGAGTTGCATACCCTGAACCAATGCCAGATAAAGGGCAGTTCTTTCCTCTTTCCTTCCTTTCTTGCTTCCTTCTTGTCTGACTTCCTTTTTTCTCAGCATGTGAGAATTAAAGTCATTGGGTGGATTTATTTATTTGTTTTTACTGAGAAGACCGTGACCTTAATAAAATGGGATTCTGTAAGTCAGGGGAAAATAACTCCAAAAGGCACACCTGTTGGAACCGTATGTCAAGGTCAAAGGCGACAGGCTCTCTGGGGTTGCAGGTGACTGGCAGGCGGTACTCTTGATTCGATGGAATGGTGCATGGCAGCAGCTTTACGGTGTAGGTCCCCGAATAGTCACGCACCTTTGAGGAGAAGAGAGGACGTTTATGTTCTTCATGTAGAAATCTGAGGTGGAGGCCAACCGTAAGAGATTCTTAAATACAGAGAACAAACAGGGTTGATGGGGGGGTGGTGCGGGGGAGAGGGGAAAATGGGTGACGGGCATTGAGGAAGGCACTCGTTGGGGATGAGCACCGGGTATTGCATGGAAGCGACGGACCATGGGAATCTACCCCCCAAACCAAGAGCACGCTGTACACACTGTATGTTAGCCAACTTGACAATAAACTACATTAAAAAAAAAAAAAAAAAGAATCTGAGGTGTAATCAAAGGCAGCAGAAAAGCAAACTTAAGTAAGAGCCTGAGTCACTTACGGCAAAGTCAGAGACAAAGCTCCATTGCTGTACTGGCTGGTTATAGGTGGGTTCACTCCTTATGAGGCGCAGCGAAAAGGTCAGGCCTGGATGGTCAGCCGACATGATCATTGAGCTCGTGAAGGATGCTAGAAAAGTGCCATTATAATAATGGTATAGTAGTTAAAAGAGTACATAACACATTAGAGTTTTCAAAGTAACTTATCGTACATTGCTTGCTTTTAACACCAAGCTTTCAAAGTCACAGTGTTGGTATAATTGTCCTCATTTTGTCCCCGAGAAACCGGGCTGAGACTGATTATGGTGACTCTCCCAAGATCACACAGCTGGGATGTGTGCCCTCTGATTCCTAATTCAGTGCCTTTTTCCACTTTATAATTCTATCAAGAGATACTTGTGCAGATAATTGTGCTCCAACAGTTCAGGGCTACTTTCCAGGGAGAGGCAGCAGGGCAATAAAAGCTGATGTGAATGCATTTATTGTGCACCGGGGCTATGAGCTGAGTTTTCGTCTATTAGCATCCACACAGCCGGGAAAACCCAATTTATAAGTGGAATCTAATTTTACTTAGATTGTCTGTAATTGTGTCTAAACAAAGATTCAGTTTATTAGAAAGGTAGACATGTGGAAGGGACCTGTAAAGACCAAGAAATTTTATTTTCCAGAACTGTCAATTATAATCAAGCAAAATGAGCCTTTTTGGGTCTGTTTTTCTTGAGGCTCAGTCTCATAAAACTACAATGAACCCTCTTTCTCTTCTGAATTTCAGCCCTATTCTCTCCTTTGTTTAGAGCTCAAACCCAGAAAAAGGAAGGAAGGAGAAGACAGTAAGTGAACTATTTTCCCCTTCCAATCTGACAACAGTTGTCAAAGGGACAATACGCAAAACCAATTTAGTGATATGGAGAATCAAATTAAAAAAGATGTCTAATGAAATGTCCTTTATAAAAAAAAAAAAAAAAAAAGGCCTGGACATAAGATTTCAGTGACTGCCTCCTCGTTGATATTCAAACCACAATCTGCTGTCACAGTTAGTAAAATGACATAGCCAATCCTTATTAAAGATAATTAGTTACCATGTCTGAAATGTAAGTATCACGCTGAAGTGCCACTTCTGCCTCTGTTACAAAGGTTTCTTACAGTGTCTAGAAAATAATTGTGAACGGAGAAGGGCTCGCCGAACAAACAACCTAAAATTCCACTTCTCATACAACAGAATTGAAGCACAGAAGGGGATTGTTGTTGCTAGGCTCTTTATCCAAGGCAGACTCCACCAAAAATGAACTCAGAATTTTCTTTTAAATTTACTTTAACCCTTTTGCGTTTTCTCCAAAAATCTACGTACATAATGATGACTATGTAGCTGATGAGAGGGAGCTGAGCAATTCTCAGGCACCCTGCAGGTAAGTCACAGTGATAATTCATTTGAAAGTAGGGTTTCAGACCTCCCACGGAAGCATGCTGAAACACGGTACTTGTGGGTGTGGGAAATCTGTATCCTGCTGTCTAGGGCATGCCTGTTAGTGGATTACAGGGCTTACCCGGATGGGAGAGTACAAACAAGCCGTGGAACTGAGCCTCCGTCTTGAAGTTCACGACCAAGCGCCCCTCTTCGCCGATGCGCATGCTGGTGGGATAGAGAGAACCTACATGGGGAGAGTGCGCAAGAATGGAAATATGGGTGACCTGGGACTTCTGATGGGCAGGATTTCTTCCAAATTTGAAGTCAGAACGGTCTCATCTTTAAACATTCTAGCCAAGGGGTGCTATCGGAAGAATTCTGAGTGATAAGAGATGCAAAAGTATTTTGTTTTGTTTTGTTTTGTTTTGTTTTCTGACAAGAAAAGATGTCTAGAAGGGAGGCAAAATAGAATCAGGGAACGTTGAGAGAGGTCACTATGAAATATACAGATTGATTATAACAGACCAAGATTCCCCCCCCGCCAAAAGCATTAGTCTACATAAATGAAGCTGTAAATTGAGGGACACAGTAAAATTGTGAAATGTTGAAGATTTGGACACAGAAGTGGGTTTGTGTTCTCCAGAATGATTCCGAATTTTACGGGCTTAATAAAAACTCCGGAGCTTTTCCAAGACTGTTAGCAGTGTGACCAAAGTTGGTTCCAGATAGAAGAAGGAAACTCCTGGGTGGCTCAGTCGGTTGAGGTCGTTTGTTCCAGATACTGAGACTTCGGCTTAGGTCATGATCTCATGGTCCTTGAGTTCGAGGCCCGCATCAGGCTCTGTGCCGACAGCTCAGAAACCTGGAGCCTACTTCAGATTCTGTGTCTCCTCTCTCTGCCCCTCCCTGGCTCACACTGTCTCTCTCTCTCAAAGATAAAATAAAAACATTAAAAATTTTTTTTCTAAAAGGGAAGAAGGAAACATGAGATCCTCATGTAATACTTGAGAACCCTTGCATGGATCCACATTAAAATGTACTTAAATATACATTTTCTAAGGCAAAATACAGAATTAAAACATGAAAATGTAAAATAACCTGGAATGACCACTCAGGGTGCACATATTACCTACCACATAGCTTTAAGGCGATTTTACTGTGCTTAAGGTAGCAAATTTTGATGCACTGTCAATAGTACTTTCCTCCTGGCTCATAGTAAGTAATGCAGGCATGATGCTCAGATAGGCATGGAACCAGAATAGCAGCATGGGCCTGAAAAGCAACAGTACTCATCCTACTAATAGATAATTAGCTTTATGCTTGTGGACTTTGAATTATACTTCTGACGTGGAGACTGAAAGAAAGATTTGCAGATGCTTATGGGCTCAGGAGGTAGTTGTACTTATTACACTGTTCCAAAACATTCAGCTAAAATATCATAGAATAATAGAATTTTAAAATAAAAAGAATACTGGAGGTCTGGCTTATCTTTCAGAAGAAACTGAGTGCCACAAAGGTTAAGGAGTATGTTCAAGATCACACAGCTAGTTAGTTGTGGAGCCAGAACGAGGATCCAAGATATCTCTCCTTCCTCCCTTCCTTCCTTCCCCTCTCTTCCTCCCTCCATCTATCTTTCTTTCTTTCTTTCTTTCTTTCTTTCTTTCTTTCTTTCTCTCTTTCTTTCTTTCTCTCTCTCTCTTTCTTTCTCTTTTCCATGCCCCACATGGAGCCCAACAAGGACTTGAACTTACAACCCTGAGATCAAGACCTGAGTTGAGATCAAGACTCAGACACGTAAACAACTGAGCCACCCAGGCACTCCCTGAGCCAAGAGGTGCCATTTCTTATGTTCAACTGGAACTTCCTCTATGCATTTTCTAGAATCTAGGAAACATGTTGACTGTAAAATGAACTGTAAGGATTAAATATCCATGAAATATATATGTTATATTTAGCAGGCACATATTACGCAAAATTTGGAGGATTGATACGATTTAGTTTTTCCATGACGAAATAATCTTAAAATATTTAATATAAAGTATAGTGAAGGTCACTTCCAGTAGTTTAAGCTAGAGTAAAAATTCCTCTTAAGTAATTCAAATGGGTAAGAAAACAAGTTTTCCAAATTATTAACCCACCTTGGAGTTCCGCTTCTGGTGGGCTGCCGATTCCATCATTCCACAAGATGGCAGTGTCATACACAAAAGTCAGACGGAGCTCTGACTTCAAGTCAAAATGTTGCCAGCCTCCTACCCCAACAGGAGAATGGAACACGTAGGAAACATACAGAGGCACTCGAAGGGTCACATAGGACTGTACTAGATTTAGGACCTGAAACAATAAAATTGTACCTATCAACATGATTCAGGGTTAATTAGAGGAGTCTAATTTTGTACAAGCTGTTGTCTCCACTCAGCTAAAGATTTTTAGTAGCCACTGAGGAAAGGAAGTGACAACATTTACACTACTGTCCCCTCACTTAACTATGGAACAATTAAATAGTTGTTACTACAGTACCTTCCTTTGCAACAAAGGATATGCGGCAGAAATCTTGAAGGTGAATTCCATTGTTTTGAGCATATTATGCCTGCACAGTCTTTTTTGTTTTGTAACAGCTTTATTAAGATACAGTACACATACCATGTAATTCACCTATTAAAGTGGACAAACCCACAGTATTTAATATATTCAGGGAGAGGTGGAATTTTCAACACAGTCAATTTTAGGACATTTTCATCACCTCCAAAGGGAATCCCAAACCCACTAGAAGTCATTCTTTTGTTCCCTCCTCCTCCAAATCTCTGGCAGCCACTAGCCCTATTTTCTGTCTCTATGTATTTGTCAATCCTGGACTTTTCATATAAATGGAATCATAACAACATGTGGTCTTTTGTGACAGGTTTCTTTCACTCATGTTTCCAAGGTGCATCCATGTTGCTGCACATGTCAATACTTTTATTTCTGAATAGCCTACCATTTTACGCATAAGCCACACATATTTAGCTGTTCATCAGTTGACGGTCATCTAGGTTACTTCCTGTTTTGAGTTATTATGAATAATACTGCTGTAAGATACTATTAAATTACTACATAAAGGAAGATAAAATAAAGCAGGAAACACCTAGAAGCAAATATGTTTAGTAATGACATGTAACACTTAATATGTCTCAAAAATAATTGGTTGAAATGAAGTGAACTGCTTGGAATTTTACACTTTCCTTCTTCAGGTATTTTGCAGGTGGGCTAGGACTAATATAGGATAAACTAATATTTATTTATTGAGCCCCTAGGTTCACAATAAAAGCCATTTAATACTTTTAATCTCCCTCATAATTATATTTATATGTATGTGTGGATGGTTGGATGGATAGATGCTTGGATGGATGGATGGATGAGTCATTGGATGGATGGATCGATAGATGATGCATAGAAAAAGAGAGAGAGGAAAGTTAAGGCTCAAAGAAATACATTTCTCACAGAATTCTTTAAGACTCCTCAGTGGCCCCTGCCATTACTGGAGCCCAGCCTTTGACCTGTGCTTTTCTACTCTATCACACCTCATCACATTCCAAACAGCTGTGGGCGGTCCTAAGATCACCTAACCAACGTTATCATACTTCAGTCTCAAACAGCTTTGCAGAATAGCTGGGCAAATATCCTCTTCTACACAAGAGGAAACAGACTTAAGTCAGATCATACTCTTGAGAAGTTCCAGCTGGGCTTTCTGATACCACTCTAATTCTCCTTCCACAATGAATGGCAACAGGGATCATAGACATGTGCTGGTGAATAATATGAATCATGAGAGCAGTAATTTATCACTTTATTATAGACTAAAAAATAAACTCCTTAAATCACAAAAATGATGACGTGAATTGCCAGCAAAAATATGTAAAAAGGAAACCATCATCCAAGCAAATGATTTGATTCCTAGCAGTGTAGTGGCTAGCATTCCCCATCATCTGCTAGCCCGGCCCGCAGAAGGGGGGCCTTGCAACCAAAGTCCTTTGAGATTATTTTTGTGAAGTGTCGATATCATTGCAGTTAATGAGAACTGGATCTTGTAGTGCAATTTTAATACTCAGTGTAAAGGAGAGTGATTATGTCAATGTATATTCCCCTGGAAATTAAGATTAATATTTCATCCTGTGATTTTAATAAACTTTTAAAAATTAGGCTTTAAGCATGAGTTTCCAATTAAACTTTCTAGGTGCTAATCATTTTTGCCAGTGTTATGTATCAAATGTTACTATCTTGGAGAGAACTACTAGCATTCACTTCCTACGAATAAGTTACTTGGCACAAAGCTCTCTAATTCTATTTTCTTTGATTGGTTCTTGTGGTAACTTAAGAGTTTGGCCATTTCTGGACATGGAATCAGCATCTGACTGCCTTTTCTTGCTCATCACGGCCAGGTCTTCTGTGTCTGCTTAGAACCGCTGTCTGGAGTAAGTGTAGCCAATGGAACAATGTCAATCACCCACGTCACCTCCTGTTCATTCCAGAAAAACTGAAGAATGCAATGGGGTCAACTTAACTTCTGGACGTCATCTTAATGAGTACTTAATTTTCTTTCTGCCTGTATGACAGGGCTTTTTAAGGTGTTTATTTATATTAGAAGAAATACATGTGGTACATGCTCTTCAAGCAACTGTAACATGACATAGGAGTTTATGGGTCCTTCCGGATGTTTTGAGTTTTTTCAACAAAATGAAATGATACTTTAACTTCCACATTTGAAGGGAAAATATAAAGTGCAAATTCTCTGGAAAAGGTAACACTGATATCAATTTCCACTACCACTACTAAGTGGCTAATAATGGGCAGCAAGTATATATTTGGGGAGGTATTGTCAGCTGAAGGGACAAAGGAATTTCTGCTGGGCCATGTCAGATGGGTAGGAGAGGGAAATAACAGGAAAGAAGATGAATACTCTAAAAGAAAAATTATACTCAGAATGCTGTCTAAGGTGGGAACTAGAGTTGAGGTAAATCACAGATTTAATTGTTCACTTATCTGGGAGGTGCCTGGGTGACTCAGTCGGTCAAACACCTGACTCTTGATCTCAGCTCAAGTCATGATCTCATGGTTTGTGGTGGGTTCGAAACCCATATTGGGCTCTGCACTGATGGCACAGAGCATGCTTGGGATTCTCTCTCTTTTTCTCTCTGCCTCTCCCCTGCGTGCACACACTCTCTCTCTCAAACAAAAAATTAAATAAACAAACTTAAATAAAAAAAAATCTTCACTTATTGGGGCATACAGCTTAAGCCATCCAACTTAAATATTGCCTTATTGAAGTAGGCAGTATATATACGCACTGCTTCTTATAGAAGTTGGCAGTATAGGGGCGCCTGGGTGGCTCAGTCAGTTGGGCGACTGACTTCGGCTCACGTCATGATCTTGCAGTCAGTGAGTTCGAGCCCTGCATCGGGCTCTGTGCTGACAGCTCGGAGCCCGGAGCCTGTTTCAGGTTTTGTGTCTCCCTCTCTCTCTCTGCCCCTCCCCCGTTCATGCTCTGTTTCTCTCTGTCTCAAAAATAAATAAACGTAAAAAAAAAAAAAGTTGGCAGTATATATTGTATTAATAAAACCTATCTAGATTTACTTTGTTCTTCTGCACCTTTTACTCAAGCAAGACTATATTCTACATGTGTTGAAATTAAGCCATGAAGAAGTCAATTGGCTTGCCCAAGATTATTCAGCACAATCAGCATGAACATTCAAGTATCCAGACCAGCACTATTCAATAAAAATATAATGTGAGCCACACATGTAATTTAAAATTTTCTAGTAGCCATACTTCAAAAAGTAAAGGGAGGGGCACCTGGGTGGCCCAGTGGGTTAAACATCCGACTTTGGCCTAGGTCATGATCTCGCGGTTCATGAATTCAAGCCCCACATAGGGCTCTGAACTGACAGCTCAGAGCCTGGAGCCTGCTTCGGATTCCGTGTCTCCCACTCTCTCTGCCCCTCCCCTGCTCACACACTCTCTCTCTCTCAAAAGTAAACATTAAGAAAAAAAGTAAAGAGAAACATGCTAAACTAACTTTAAGAATAGCTTACTTAGTCCAGTATATCAAATATATTACATTTTAATATGTAGTCAATAAAAATTTATTTATTTATTTATTTATTTATTTATTTATTTATTTAAGATAGAGAGTATGTGTGTGTACATGGCAGGGGGGCAGTGGGGAGAGGCAGAGGGAGAGAGAGAATTCCAAGCAGGCTCACGCTGTCAGTACAGAGCCCAACACGGGGCTCGATCTCAATGATCATGAGATCATGACCTGAATCAAAACCAAGAGTTGGATGCTTAACCATGTGAGCCACCCAGGCACCTCATGGTTTCTTTGGTTTTTTTTTAAGTGAGATTAATGTTAGTTCTGTGGAAAGCTGGGAAACTAAAAGCATCTAAAAAGAAAAATCTTGTTCATTAGTCTGTTATCATTGTGCACAGCCAAATTTTCTAGTTCTCTCCAATATACACACACATTTTTAATAGTAGCAATGTAATATCATTTATACTACCTTGTATATTGCTTTTTAACTTAATGTTGTTAGCATTTTCTCATGACAAGGAAAATTCTTCAGATACATGACTTTTGATGGCTATATAATATTTTTACCTTGTGGGTAATCGTAACTATTCTATTATTGGTCATTTAGTTAATTTCTAATTCTATCATTGTAAATATCCCATAAAGTTATCCTAAATACTAAGGAATCTGTGGACCAGTATTGACCCTACCTCATTCCAGGGTCTCCCTTATGCATCTCTGATCTCATAAGACTTCAGAAAGTCTTGTATGTGGACACAAGCCTAGGCCTCTTTCTTCCAAGTGTTCCTGGATGTGTAGACTGCTAATACTACTAATCCCTTGGCTAAAGATTCTAACTTGTTAAAACAATGATCTCCCCTGGGTAGCTAAGTACATGTTTTATTGAGACTTTAAGCTATTGAGATCGATGAGCCTTCTTTACACATTCACAAACACCACCATCTTGATGATGTAGACATATTTCTGGTAACAAAAGGAGCAATAGAAAGAAATTTCAATCCGTGAGAAATCCATACTAGTGGTAGTCAGATAACATTCTAACAATTCTACTTCAATTTTTAATCTTTGAAATAAGCACAAACCACATATCCCACATAAAGGTGGGTAGATACAAGATTGTAAAATATTTTTAAATGATCATTGTTTTCAACCTGTGTGGTTTAATTAAAAGACCTTGGGTAGGGGAGCCCGGGTGGCTTAGTCAGTCAAGTTTCAGACTCTTGGTTTTGGCTCAGGTCATGATCTCATGGTTTTGTGAGTTTGAGCCCCGCATTGGGCTCTGTGCTGATGGTGTGGAGCCTGCTTGGGATTCTCTCTCTCTCTCTCTCTCTCTCTCTCTCTCTCTCTGTCTCTGCCCCTCCTCCACTCACACTGTCTCTATCTCTCTCAAAAATAAATGAATAAACTTTAAAAATGAAAAAAAAAAGACCTTGGGTAAATAGTTTAATCAGTGCTTCCCAATATGGTAACCACTAGCCATGTGTGGCTACTGACCATTCAAAATGAGTCCAGTCAGAATTGAGATGTGTTGTGCATGCAAAATACACACCAGACTTCAAAGACAGTAGCAAAAAAAAAGTAAAATATCTCATTAAATATAATTTTAGAGGGGTGCCTAGGTGGCTTAGGCAGTTAAGCATCCAACTCTTGATTTTGGCTCAGGTCATGATCTCACAGTTGTGAGCTAAGTTTTGGATTTGTATAACTTTATCAGCAGGGGGCATAGACCTAACTGGCATGCATTCTCATGACCATGGTTGGGCAGCATTTTGGTCCCAAGCACAGAGAAGTACATTTGCCTTTCCTGCAATTATATCTGGGACCACATCCATTCCTGTCATTCACCCAATCAAATGGCATTTAATTCACTCAATTAGATGTCCAGATAAGAATCATGATGTGGTTAACAGCACAGGTTTACAAGCGAATTGAATTTGGGCCATTATTTGAATTCTCTTTGCTTCAGCCTTCTTATGTCTAATAAGGGGGAAAAATTCATATTTGTTTCATAATGTGAGGACAGAATTTGTGGAAATATGTATTTAGAAGAATGGCGGGCACAGAGTAGACATTAAATAATTGTTAGCTATTGCTATTATTATCATTATTGTTATCATTAGTACAATCATTAGGTATTTTCTCTTTTTCTCCAGAACTCAAAAGTAATGGGGAAAATTAGGGAAATATCTCAAAGAGCTACTATATTTCTTCTACTTTATATTTTCCTCTTCCTCACCTATATTTAAGTAATGTGTGTGTTGGGGGGAGGTGGGGAGAAGTAAAAGTTTAAGCCTAAGGAAGAAAGTAGGGGAAATGGAGATGAACATCTCTGAGCTCCACTCTAAGAGAGTGATCAACATGTCTTATTAGATTATATTAATGTTTAGTTTATACTGAGGCTTTTAAAATTTTATAACAAGATCCTGAAATTTCAGTGATTTATACTGAATCCGGTCATCTCTATTTATGTTGATTGTGATGGTGATACTATTAGATTTATTTTCAACAATTCTAAAGCAAAAAAAAACAAAAACAAAAACAAAAACAAAGCTTCTAAGAAGAAACTCCTATATGCATCTGGGCATCTTAGGAAGGTAATGCAAACCAGTTAAGAATTGGATGAGATAATTCTTCTATTCCTAGTGTTAGATACCAGAAGCCTTTCAGGGAGGTAAATCTTAACTTCAGCCTCCGGCTGCTAGCTTTCACCTAATGGAGCAGAACCGCTGACAGCTGAACTACAGAAGCAGGGCAGTGACTTTTCTGCCTGGCGGTGGTGATAGGAAGGAAAAAACACTGAAGTTAAAAAATTAAATAGAGGAACTGTGATTTAAACACACACACACACACACACACACACACACACACACAGAGCAAAGTATAGTCAATTTAGCTGAGCATTTTATGGTAAGATTTGGCTAGAGACATGAACACATTAGAGGGACAGAATTTGCATTCAGAATGGCCTTGGGGCAAAGCGTACGACTTCAGGTCATGATCTCACAGTTCTGCGTTGGGTTTTGTGCTGACAGCCAGAGTCTGGAGCCTACTTTGGATTCTGTGTCTCCCTCTCTCTCTGCCCCTCCCCTGCTTGTGCTCTCTCTCTAAAATAAATAAATATTAAAAAAAAATAATGCCCTTGAGACACTGAAGAAGTGGGCAGATGTAATAGGATAGGACTTCAGCGGGCAAGTGCAAGGTTTTCACTAGAGAAGGCTGTGTGGGTTGCAGATATAAAGGATCAAAAAATGCTGCCACTTTGCAGAAAAGATGGAAAACATTCTTGAGGGTGAAAATAAACTATAGCCTAGGTGAGACCCATAGAAAAGCTCCATGGTACTGAGTGAATGATAACAAAGAACTGGAACTAAAATGTAATCCTATTATATATCTAATTTTGTCTATGCTGACAGATCCTGTGACTTATGCAAGATCCTGAGAGAAGAGCAATGAGAAGGAAAACCGGAATGATTGAATAACGGATTGGAAACAAGTTCTGTGAGTCCCAGCTGAAGGAACCAGGGATATTTGACCTATAAAGGAAAAGGCTGACGTAGATTTGTTAATATGAGCCTTGATTTTTATTCTGGGGGAAGACTTTTTTCTTTCACGTTTCTTTCTGGTGGCAAAGACACACTGGGGAAGAGGGACCTGAAGAGGTAACACTTCCGAGGGCTTAAGTAACTCACCCAGGGACACAAAGCTAGAAAACCTCAGAGCCAAATTTAGGTCTACATGTGCTAGTTTCTAATATCCATGCTCTTTCCAGCATTCCGTACTGTCTTCCTGTTGGTGTTTTGTGAATTTTTACTAATCCTTGCAAGTTTCTGAATATTTTGCTGCTTTCAGAGGAGATGGAGATAACGTCTCATTACCTGGGAGTCCAGTAGTCCCCAGATGTAATCAATGCTGACCATTCCACATCAACACTAGCTGAATGTGTCAGGTTTCACAGCTTCGCCTCAGGTTAAACTGATACTGTTGTCATTCACATTTCTAATGCTACTACATGTTTTATACTTTAACACCACGGGGATATAGATCGGTCAAAATCCGGCCTCACCCTGGCGAAGTCTTGAAAGACATGATACATACGGGGTACCATTCAACACTTTAATGTGTAAGCCTGCTTATATAAACTCTTTGTTTAGTCCAGGTAGGACAGAGCATGGCTTTTAGTTCAAACACTCATTATGCTTCTAAACTACACTCAACATATTTTAGATTCTCTATCATAACTGCCAATGGAGATCTTGCCTCTTCATCATTTTGACAACTTTGTTCATGATGATGAGGGTAGGGATTTTGTGTGTGTGTGTGTGTGTGTTGTGTATTTTATGTGCAAATGTCTGCGTAGTATGAAGAAGAGTCAATAAACACAGAGGAGGAATAACAATAAGACTGTAGTACAAATGCTTTTGACTATGTTAGTGATGGAGAAATGAAGCAGACTGGGAGGCAAAGGGGATTTGAAAACTAGGCAGGAGAAGACGGGATAAAGGACAGAAAGATAGAAGGTGCAGGAAGAAACTAAGGAAGAAGAAAAACTGAACTCACCAGAGGATTGAAAATCCTCATCTTAGATGATTTATGATACATTACAGACATCTGTATGTATACACAATAAATGATGATGTATGCTTTGAAAAGAAATTAGTACTTGGAATTTTATAATATCAGAAGAGACTTGGACTTTATGGCAATAATTATACAGTGACCCTTTGATACAAAGACAATGATAATGATTCCAGAAGCAGACATGAATTTTCACACCAGTCATGACAGTGTCTCTTGTGCCTAATGAACTACCACCAAGATGGAAGCCTGGAGGTGGGCTTTAGTCCAAATCTGTATACTTGGACAGAACCAACTGGCTTTTCCAGTGACCGAAGCTCAGATGTTCAAAATCCATACCTGTCCATCCGTCCCGATGGTGCCTCCACAGTCAGTCAGAAGTTCTGACATGTCATAGTAGCTAACAAACTCCCATAAGCAGGCCTCCAGGTTCAGGTTTCGATAGAAGCGTAAGGTACTGGAACCTCTGATAGACGAGCTGTACTGGTAAGGATGCGTCTCTCCAATTATTTCTGGATTTTTTGTAGCATCAGTCAAGAAACCATGGTGGGTCTTCACCTCAGTATAGTCCAGAAGATTGGAGCACTGGTGGTTTCCAACTCTTGAGCCGTCAGGACTGAGGGTGAGCTCGAAGTTGGAAAGCTCTTTAGTGGAGATCACAGGGAGCATGCCTGCGAGGAAATGTAATCATGATGCCATTGTCACCAGCAAAGGGCTTAGAACACTTGTCGTTTCTTCATCCTCCAGAAGACAAGTGTTATAAAATACTGTATGGCAGTGATTACTCTCAATGTGGTGTCCCAGATGTCCCCTGGAATTTTTCAGGAGATCTGTGATACTAAAACTATTCTCATAATGATTCTAAGGCATTATTTGACTTTCCCACCATTATTCTCTCACTAGTGTACCGTGGACTTCTTCAGAGGGTACAGGTCATCACACATTGCCACAGATTGAATGCAGAAGTAGATAAAAGAATTCAGCTGTCTTTCATTAAGCCAGACATTAAATATATTTTAAAAGTATAAGAAAACCAATAAATTTTTTTGATTTATAAATGATAGTTTTTTTTGTTTTTATTTCTTTTAATCTTTATTTTTGAGAGAGAGACAGAGAGACAGAGCACGAGTAGGGGAGGAACAGAGAGAGAGGGAGACACAGGATCTGAAACAGGCTCCAGGCTCCGAGTTGTCAGCACAGAGCCTGACGCGGGGCCCAAACGCATGCACCGCGAGATCATGACCTGAGCTGAGGTCGGACACTCAACCGACTGAGCCACGCAAGTGCCCCAATTATAGTTATTTTTGTTAAAAGTATGTTTTTCATGCTAATATGCAATGGATTTATTTTTCACTGAATGACAATAACTCCTTAATTTTAATTTTAAATCTAGGCCATATTTACAGACATAACTCATAAAAACAGGAAGTCTTTGAGATCCTAAATAGTTTTTAAGGATGTTCTGAGACCAAGGGGTAGTTTAAAACTACCCCTATAAAATACAGGCCGAGGACTGGCAAACTTCTTCCATAAAGGGTCAAATAGTAAATATTTTAAAATTTGTGGGCCATCAGGTCTGTGTCACAACGGCTCGATGCGGCCATGGTAGATGGGAGGCTGCCATGGGAGACATGTAAAAGTATTAACAGAAGACTTTATCATGAACAATGGATTATAATTTCATGTAATTTTCACGCTCCATGAAATATTGTTCTTTTGTTTTTTTCCAAACATTTAAACATGTAAAACCATTCTTAGGTTGCAAGGTTGTTTGAAAAGAGGCAGCAAGCTGGATTTAGCACAGAGGCCACAGTTTGTTGAAGCCCGGTGTAAACAACGCAGCAAAGGACCATGAGAGAGGTGTTCTCCTGGAACCTTACCCACCTCTCATTCTCAGATTCTTCTAGAGCGACCCTTGGCCTCACAAAAGAACTGGTCAGCTTCTACCATGCTCCTGGAAGAGCTGTGGCTATTGACCAATGCACACAATGCACAGTCAGTTCTGGGAGCAGCATGAGGGACCAGCCTTTCTATTAGGACTGTTATAGCTTGTTTTTCCCTGCTGGGTCCCTCCTTCCCTTCGCACCTTTGAGTCACATCTCTAACATGAGCCTAGAGATGGGCTGGGCGTACGTGGGCCCCTCACTATGCTGTAAAGTAAAGAGGTGCACATTCTTGCCCACCTATCTCCCACCAACACAAATTTGGGTTTGTAATAAGCAGGAAAAACACACGTCTTTTTTTTTCTGAGAAAGAAAAATTCTACCTTATCGTTCCCAACACTGACCAGTTGTTTCCTCTCACCTAGCTACTTAAACTATAACTAACACACCAAGTGGTGAAATTAATATTAACAATTTATTTCAGGTATAAAGTCATTGAGGGGAATAGAACTTGCAAATGTTTTCTGGGGGCGCCTGGGTGGCTCAGTCGGGTAAGCGTCCAACTTCAGCTCAGGTCATGATCTCATGGTTTGTGGGTTCGAGCCCCGCGTCGGGCTCTATGCTGACAGCTCAGAGCCTGGAGCCTGCTTCGGACTCTGTGTCTCCCTTTCTCTCTGCCCCTCCCCCACTCACGTTCTGTCTCTGTTTCTCAAAAATAAATAAACGTTAAAAAAAAAAAAAGAAAGAAAACATTTTCTGTACTTGGGAAAATGTTCCCAGTGTGGATAAAGTTAATGACTCATAAATTCTGGCCACACTTTCTTATCTGGAGAAAATGAACACCATTTATAAATTGGATTTATAAAATTCCGGCTATGAAATAGCAAATACACACTGAAGGCTCAATGAGATGCTGAGATACTTTACCGGAATTCCAAGTTTAAGATTAAGAGTTTTTAAGGATGGACATATTTGTGCCATTTCATAAAAACTAGCACATTAACCAAAGTTTTGCTCCATCGTGTTTGGACAATGTATTAAATTTATTTCATTTTAAAGAATGCGTAAATCATCACACTTAAAAAAAACAGGATCGAGAGAAAGCAGAAACACTTGAAAGAAGCAGAAGGACTCGATGGTCAAGTTGCACAATGAACATGTATTGTCTGCTTGGTGATTTCGACCACTCAGTGACATGAACCAGGTATGGAGGAGCCCAAACCACTCCCGTGGCTTTGCTCACCCAAGCCACCTACCGTCTACGTGTGGCATCGTGACAGTGAGCTTGATAAGGTTTGTGTACTCTGGGTCCTCGGGGCCCGTGTAGCGCAGTTTAGCGGAGAATGGTTCTGCTCCCACCGTCCCTGGTACTCGGGGCTGACAAAGACCTCAGGGAAAAACGAACATGTTTATGCTAAAAGAAGAAAACAGACAACACCTAGAGAATGTTTTTAAACTAGGCACCCTTACTTTTTAAGTAATAAAATTAAAAAAATTCTCTGTGGACCAAAGCATTGCTAAGAAGAGCTATAAAAAAGCCGAAAACCCTGGTGTGAGAAGCAATCACAGCAGACAGTTTACTGGCTACTTCTTTACATGTTGGGTGTTTTATAAAGTTTGAGAAAAAATCGTTACTGTTCAATGTTTAATTATTCTGTTTACTGTTCAATTGTTTAATACACTGGGCATTCATTCTAGGTTATAATCATATTTACAAAGTCATTTTAATATAACATGTGAAAGCCGACAGGAAAAAATAACTACAGTTTAATTACATGAATTGGATGTTTACCATAGAATAATATACTTACTGACTAGTCATAAAGTATCGGTATTGATAATCAAAGCAACTAAAAATGCACTCACCTTTAAAACAAAAAAACCTAAAGTCTCCTTAAAATTAGGGAACAAAATGTATACAGTAGAGTTTTCTCTATATATGTAACTTCTTATGGTATGTGTATTATGAATTATAATTTATAATATACATACTGATACAAAATATACTGATACATATGCAGACACGTACTGAAACACATGACGATATAAGATTGTTTTCTGTCTAGCATCTATCTAGCTCTCAGTGATCCTCAAGAATGCTGACATGAAAATCTTCCTCCAATGTTTACTTTAAAAGAATTGTAATGTTTTCATTTTCGTAACATGGAACAAAGATGCGGGGTTGTAATTTCAAGACAATTAGGCAATATATAATCTCTTTTCCATTTGTACAAAACAAAGGAAACAGACAAATATTTATTAAGGTAGCAATAAAATCAAGGCAGTTGCCAGAATCTGGACTATTTTATAAAGAGGGGGACTCATTTTTTTTTTTTCTCAACGTTTATTTATTTTTGGGACAGAGAGAGACAGAGCATGAACGGGGGAGGGGCAGAGAGAGAGGGAGACACAGAATCGGAAGCAGGCTCCAGACTCTGAGCCATCAGCCCAGAGCCCGACGGGGGGCTCGAACCCACGGACCGCGAGATCGTGACCTGAGCTGAAGTCGGACACTTAACCGACTGCGCCACCCAGGCGCCCCGAGGGGGACTCATTTTAAGGCAGTGTTTAATTTTTTTTTTCCTTTCTGGTACTAACATAACAGTTTGGTTTTTAGAGGAATTTAAAAACCATATATTTTAGGGGTGCCTGAGTGACTCAGTCGGTTAAGCGTCCGACTTCAGCTCAAGTCATGATCTCGTGGTGAATTTGAGCCCTGTATCGGGCTCTGTGCTGACAGCTTAGAGCCTGGAGCCTGCTTTAGATTCTGTGTCTCCTTCTCTCTCTGCCCCTCACTTGCTCATGCTCTGTCTCTCTCTCTCTGTCTCAAAAATAAATAAAAACATTAAAAAAATTTAAAAACCGTGTATTTTAATTCTAACAGAAGAGCATGTTTACTATATATGATATCAATAAATATCGATCCTGAGTATTAACTGTGGGAGGTGGTACCTATAACATTTCTTTATGCAACAAATACACTTCTGAACCATTATATGCAAAGGAAGTTTTAGGAATAAAATCTTATAAACAAACTGTTACTTTCAATTTTTTTAACGTTTATTTATTTTTGAGAGTAACAGAGTGCGAGTTGGGGAGTGCAGAGAGAGAGGGAGACACAGAATCCGAAACAGGCTCCAGGCTCTAAGCTGTCAGCACAGAGCCCAACGTGGGGTTAGAACCCACAAGCTGTGAGATCATGACCTGAGCCGAAGTCAGTCGTCCAACTGACTGAGCCACCCAGGTGCCCCACCAGACTGTTATTTTAAAAATCTAACTTAAAAAAAAAAATAAAAATCTAACTTAAAAGTTCTTCTCCAGAGTGCAAGATTAGTTTATAAAGTAGAGTTCCTGTCTTTTCAGTGTTGTCTCCAGCTACATCCTGTTCTCCAGTGTCTGGGCTTCGGCCCTGGACCGCCCCCCCCCCATCCCCCACCCCCATAATCACAGAGTGTGGACACCTGTACATCTCTCTCCACCTGCACCATCCCTCCTCGGGCCGGGTCCCCAGCAAACTCCTACTTGTGCAGCAACCGGGTCATCGTATAGGAGCCACCGTGTCCAGATTCTCCCTAGTGTCCCTCTCACATGCTTCCCCATGTCTCTGTAGTTTCCGGATTATCCCAGGATTTTTCAGCCTTCTATCAGTAATTGCTCATGCTTTTCTTTCTCTGCTGTTTCCAAGATTCAGTGTAAGCAGTTTTTCTTTGAGGAAACCTTTCCTGACCCACCCAGGGTAGAACGAATCACTTTTACTGTGCCTTGTCCAGACTAAAGTTAATCTTTGTCCCCGGCTTGAGTGAATTCCTCGAGAATAAGCATCCTGATCTCTTGTTCTCATCACCAGCAGAAAGTATGCGTATGCCAGCCTGAAGTCTGGCATAGAACAGGTGATCAAAACACGTGGAACAAATAAATACTTATTTTCTAATGAATATTTTTATAAAAATGATGTCATTTTTTAAGTACTTGAAGAATATTTAGGCACCCGGTGGCTCAGTTGGTTAAGCGTCCTACTCTCAATTTCGGCTCAGGTCACGCGCGATCTCGCGGTTCGTGAGGTCCAGCCCTGCGTCGGGCTTGGCACTGAGAACACGGAGGCTGCTTGGGATTTTCTTTCTCCCTCTCTTTCTGCCCCTCGTCCGCTCTCACTCTCTCTCTCAAAACAGATACATAAACTTAAAAACAATTAAGCACTTAAAGAATATTAAGGAATGCATGGGGGCATTTGGGAGAACTAATAGCCAGGAATCAGACATTTGTGTATTCCACTGGTCGTCATGTGACAATGGCGGTGCAGTACCTTCTTCTCTGCTGATGGTTACGACAGGGCTCATCAGCTCCAGGCCCTCATTGCCATCGGCATTCACAGCACGAGCCGCACACTGCACCCGAGAGCCAGGCTGAAAGTATACGGAGTCTAAGGTGATCATCTTGGATGACGTAAAGAAGGTGTCAAAGTCCACTTCTCTCATGGGGCTGGTCACGCCATCAGGGCCAGCGGGAGCGCTAGTCAGCCATCGGTACCGGGTCAAGGTGTCGTTGATGTTCTCACTTGCACAAATGGAGCCTGTTTTGTCATAGTCTGAGTATTTAGGGTTGCAAGCCTGTGGGAGACAAGTGACTGTTAGGGCCACGGCACAGAACAGTGTGGAAGTTCTGCCTCTCAAGCTCTCTATCCTAGTGTTTTCCCTGCTGCTTTTTGCCATTTCTACCTGCTATTCATGCAGCCGGCACATTTCTATTCTAGCCCTAACAGGCATGTGGACTCTGAGCTTCCATTTCAAATAGCTTACTGGGCGTTTCTACTCTAACTTGATGCCCGTAAACTTGCTATGCTTTGCATCACCTCATGACCTGAATCATTCTTGTTCTCCCTCCCTCCCTCCCTCCTCTCTCTCATCTTGTCCCCCACTTCCGGTGGGTCAGTGAACTTGGTTGATTCTTCTTTTGCAATGTTTAAGCCGGTACCTTCCTTCCCATTCCCAGCACCACCTCGCAGCAGGCTGGGGGTCTTTCCGGGCAAGTGACACACTGCTGTGTGGGGACACTCCAACACAGCTCTCTTCTCCTGCCGTTCCTCTGCGCGAGAACCCCCTGCTACCCAACCGATGAAGTCCACGGTCCTTCGTATAACATGGAAAGAACTCTATAACTTGGGACCAAATTCTTACCTGCCTAGTTAATTCGATAAACATTTATTGTGTGCCTGTTATACGTAGATCATTACACCTGGGCTGTGGTCATATAAAAATAACATATAAAAATAAGTGCATTCCAGTTTTGCTCGCAAGGAACTTATAACTTAAAGTCAAGGAGAGGCAAGTAAAAAGTAATCATAATATGCCATTTTTTAGTGCTATTCCTGTAGATGAAGCTCGTGTTGCAATCACTTCCTCCTGGAATGGCCTTCCCCTGTCTGACTCTTATCTTAAACTGCTGAAATTCCACACAAGTGCCCCAAGCCTCTTCTCACACATGGAGCTGGGGCTTTAGCTGGCTTTCATGGTCATGATCACATCTTACCCTCTGGTAGAGCGACAATTCCTATCCATTTTTCTCTTCCTTAAAAATCCAATTTTTAAGTTTCTTGAGTGCACAGTTCAACCCTTATTTATTTTTCTATCAATGGCAGACCCTGAGATAACAAGAGATAACACACTGTGTACACATGAGTTAATAAACCTTTGTTGGATAAGGAAGAAAAATAGGAGCTTTATTTGACTAACGTTATGTTTTCCTGTCACCAAAGTTCAAAGCTTATGCCTTGTGGTATTTTCCACTTGGCATTTCTTCATGGCAAAGCCTATCCTACACTGGCTAACATCTATAATTATTTTAAATAGTCATTTTGCAATTTTTCTCAATTTTGTCAATTGCCTACTCACTGTGATACAGACGATGGGATAGCCAGACACAGGTCCAGCACTATCTTTAGCTCTGGAAGTGTCATCATACATCAGTAACGACACAATTTGAGGAACAGAAGGAAAAGTGACGTCTGCCATGCTGTTCATTTCTTCTATATACACAATGGCTTTGGTGACCTACAGGGAAAAGATAATTACCTTTGATTATTAAAATATTTGGCTCTAGGAGCTTCTATTGTACGGTACGATACCCATGATGCTTGGCACGTCCCTGGCGTCACAATGATGAGAACTGTCACACGCAGGGCCCCTGCAGAGTGACAGGCCCTATGTGGTTTGTTCTGGGTGATTCTGGCACCTTGGCCATATCTTCTGGCACCAGGGGAGGGTGCATGAGCCCAGGGAAGCCGGGGTTGGCCGGTGGTTCACGAGGTGTTTGGGTTCTATTTTTCCTCTCCAAATCGTGATGATCGCGGCTGAATCTGTCTTGGGTTGAGACATGGAAGACCCATGAAAGGGCCAATTAGTTGCTAGTGGGAAAAAAGCTGAGCGACAGGCTGAAATAAGGCAGATCCTAGGGGTCATATGACAGCATGGCCACGCTGACGCAGATGCCAGTGAAAAGCGAGGCTTTAAATGAGCAGAGACAAGAAGCACAGCCTGAAGCCCAGGCAGAGCGTGATGCCAGGACACCCTGCCGATAAATTTGCCTTAGCTCCTGAAGAACCTTCCGATATCTTATATATCACAGTTTCCAAATCTATATTCACCTGTGGATTTGTAAAAGAAGCTGTTGTCCCTTGAAGTGACCTGAATGAATCTCTGTTCCTTTCACCCCAAAGAGTTTAATGCAATGCTCCATAAAAATAGCAATAATCATTTTTAATGTGATCAAGGGTTATAAAAAATATATACGTGGGAAAGGTTTTCGGCCCATACTTCTTGAATTTTCAATATGACTTAAAAAAAAAAGCCAGGCACTGTAGCAGAAATACCATCAAGCAGGAAAGCTTATAAAATGATAACAAATACTGAAGGGAAGAAATCTGCCCAATTTGATTTTGTACTAATAGTAAATTAAATAATCAAAGAAACAGTAAATTTAAGCGTAGATATTAGAAACATTGGTCTGTGCCTAAAATTATTCAGTTGTAGAGATTAAGGTTCAAATGTCAACATTCTGTGGAAATTATGTGTATCTTGAAGAAAATTGGTCGGTGACACAATTTAAGTGAAATGAGCACAGAAAACCAGTATTAAGACCATAACATTTTGGTCGCTGAGGCTCCGGACATCCATTTGATAAAGCTAGGATGAGCGGAATTTTGAGGGACAGCAAACTGTGACGTGGATTAAAATGTACATTTTAATGAGCTGCAGCACCGAATTTACAGTCTTCTCTTTATGCGGAGATGATGCTCTCTTTCTGGAAATGAATCTCAAATTCAATGGCTGCCGACTGAAATGGAAAGGCTAAATGGGCAGACGTGGGGCTCAGTGACTGTAGTCTCTGAGTTTCTCTACACATGACTTTTCAAAAGAAGAGTAATAGGAGCAACATTTATTTCTGAGGTGAAAAGGGGATTATGCACATCTCCTTACACGAGGCTTGCACAAAATTCCATTAGTCTACTGTATACCATGTGAGGCTTATATGCATTTTCCCCGATTAAAGTGCAAGCCCTGAATTTGTATCCACATTCTCTTACCTGAGTCTCTGCAATCATGTTCTCATCGGGTTTTAGGTGAACAGTGAAGGCCTCTCTCATTTCTCTGATCCCATCGAAGATTACTTCAATGTTAACAAGATGCTGCGTTTCTCCCTCCTTAAACTCAATTTCTACAAATGCAGAATCACAGATTGAAGTCCTTTACACACGAATATGTGAAATTTTTGTCAAGCTTTTTTGACAGTGACTCACAATGAGGAAAAACACTTCACGCTGTGGCCCAGTGTCTGTGTGTGTGTGTGTGTGTGTGTGTGTGTGTGTGTGTATGAATAAAATGGAATCACAAGTTTGAAAACATCATTTATTTTTACTTCAGGTCTTGCACTTCAATGTTTTCCATTCTATTCAATTTCATCCAAATAAAATTCTAATCAGAAGCTACTATATTTGTTTGTTGGCCCACAGTCTGAAAAAACACAGAGTAATGGAACAGAAGATCACCAGTTCTAATACTGAGGCGTAACCAGAAAAACGGACTTCTTGGTTCCAGAATTTCTGAGCCAATAGGATCCAAGTTAAGTGACTAATTTTACAAATATTATGAACTGTGAACAGCACTTGCATTAAGTATGTATGGATTATATAAGGTGGATATAAAATTGTTCAGCTTTTTAATATTGTATCAAATTATATTTTAAGAAGACTTTTTTCTGTTGTTGGCGTTAATCTTGGAAACTTAGAAAATTCTTTTTGAGAGATGCGAATGGTATTCTTCCCCTCAATCCTGCCCTCACTAAAAACAAATTTGTTTCATTGTCATGAAAATGAAACCCAGTTATGAGAATCCTTTTCAAAAATTATTCATTTCAAAATTCTTAAAACGTTAAAAATTAATTGATTTTACTGAACTCAAGAGTCAGCAGCTACCCATATCATGAGACTTGGATAAACGACTTCGTTGGTTTTCCTGTACCTTTTGAGAAACTGGCTCAGAAGAGAAATAAAAAGTTTAATGCATATCATTCCAATTAGAGAAGATAGCAGATGCTGTTTCCGACGTAACTGAAGTTCAACCATTAGAACTCTAAATTACAAATCCTTTAAAGTGTGGCAAAGGAAAATGTGTCTCCAATGTGTTTCTTCTGCTACTTCTATTTTTTTAAAAATTATGAAAAAGATTGCTTTTCTTTAAAATTGAGTAAGCCAGATCCCTCTAAAATGAGTTCTGTTTCTATTTTTTTTTTCAACGTTTATTTATTTTTGGGACAGAGAGAGACAGAGCATGAACGGGGGAGGGGCAGAGAGAGAGGGAGACACAGAATCAGAAACAGGCTCCAGGCTCTGAGCCATCAGCCCAGAGCCTGACGCGGGGCTCGAACTCACGGACCGCGAGATCGTGACCTGGCTGAAGTCGGACGCTTAACCGACTGCGCCACCCAGGCGCCCCAAGTTCTGTTTCTATATATAGCCATCTTCCACATTAGCCTTAGCGTGCTCTTTGAGTCTATTAGTCTTGGGTTTCTCAGACCCTGAGAGAATTTAGGGTTCTTGTTCCGGAGGATGAAAAGATCTGATCATCTCTGGCCCATCAATTTGTTTGGTCTGACTCCTGTGACATTTCATTATAAAATTAGTTTTTGAAACCAAAAATATCTGGGGATTGCACAGAAAAATACAGATTTTTTTTTTTTTTTAAGTTCTTTTGCACTTTCCTGCTTGGCAAAAGTCAGCTGGCTATGATGGTGCCGGGTTTTCCCAGCAGGGAATGGACTTTATGGTTCAGTAACGCCTCCAACGTGTCATTTTCCCTCCTACGTCACTTGCTTCACTCTTTTCATCACTTGGTTTAGCCCTTATATAAGCAGTCAAGTTTTATAACCTCCAGAGCTACAGAAACCTAATTTCTAAGAAGTTAAAAACTTAAGTATTTCTTTTAAATATTTAAATGACTGTTTTCTCACCATACACTTGCTAGATGATAGGTAAGTTTCCTTGATGACTCAATTACTTTAGTCTTTATCTGTCACTTTTGACATTTTTAGCACAAAAAAAGTTTCAATTTTTCTTCTATATTTGTTATTTCTGTTTGTTCATTAGGGACTGGCCTCAATTTTGACCACAGGGGGAGAAATTAGAATATGGGTTAGAAGAGACGACATTTTAATCGGAAGCTTTAGAAACAGCATGTTTACAATGGGATAAAAGAGGCACAAGCTGATTCACTGATATTTAACCTTTTTCTGACTTCATAGGTCAGTTTACTACAGAGGTATAGTTTTATTTCTGCTTCAGCAAAAAAATTTGTTTTGTTTCCTTGAAAAACATTTTCTGTTAAAGGTCACATTCTCCATCTTTAGGAGGTGTTTCCTTTATGTAAAATCTGCTTATTTACAGAAAAAAGACTTATTTTAGATTTTTATAATTTTGTAGCTAACCAGTTTTTTTCTTCTCCTTTTGGGTTGTATGTGATTTATTTCAAATATAATATAATATAATATAATATATATTTAAAATATAAATATATCATTCTTTGCAAAGAGAAAATTCTGAGGATAACTTTGAAGCCTTACAGTAGTCAAACATTTACCATATATGCAAGGAAAATAAGCTTTTTGGTAGAGGATGCTTTTTTTTTTCCTATTGTCTTCATCAACTTTATTACTGACTCAGAAATCATTGTTCATCATTTTCCAACCTTCTTTTTTTTCACAAGTTAGGAGATCAAGGTGAATGCCTGATGCCGTATGATCAAGAACTAAAGATTGGGGACGCCCGGGTGGCTCAGTCGGTTAAGTGTCCGACTTCGGTTCAGGTCATGATCTCATGGCTCATGGGTTGGATCCTCGAATCTGGCTCTCTGCTGTCACAGCAGTGCTCCCTTGGATCCTCTGTCTCTTTCTCTGCCCCTTTCCCCCCACATCAAGAATAAATAAAAACATTAAAAAAAGAACTAAAGATTGTTGGTAGCAACAGGTAGGATACTAGAAACAATGTGGATAAGTAGAACTCCACATGATTCACAAACTTACCTTTGACAAAGAAATCAATTTATAGCTATTCTGTCAGCAAATAGCTATAAAAAGAGAGAGAAGAACTGATTTGTTTTAATTACTCATAAAAATAAATGGTGAAATGGTCCAAAAATTTGAAGAAAGAGAGGGCTGGATGAAAAGCATCCATTACGAAATCCTAAGGCCTGGAAAATTCATGGTCTCTTTGGTTGGTATTTCACCGGCCTTTTTCTGCCCTTCATTAACACAAAATTTTGTAGCTTGAAGTTTTAGATTGTTGGTGTTCTATAAACTAAAAAACTATCTCAGCTACCATGCATATTTTCATCGTACTAGAATATTCTAGAATCGAACTTATTTAGTATCTGATTATCATAATAAAGGTAACACCTATTAAAAGTAAAAGTAGACTTAGAACATAAAATCATTTGGTCTATTCACAACTTCCCTAAGTCCTCACACATAAACCCTGTAAGTCAAAAAGGAAAATTCTGGAACTAAATTCCACTGCCTTTGTTTTTCTGGAAGAGATTAATGTAAAGGGGTATGTCTATTTTTGTTTCAGTTGGGTATTTCTCTTCGTTTTCTCAAGGGCACCAGTGCCAATAAATAGTGTGAACACCACCCACCTGGAGGCAGGCCCTGGGAACGCCCGTACCTTCTGACACAGGGTGATAGTCTTCTCCAGAAGTGGCTGATCCATCCTTGGTGTGGACTCTCACGATGGAAACCTTCGAAGTATCTCCTTGGCGAATCACTGGAATTTTTATAACCACCGACTGTCCTGGTTCTTTGGGTTCACTGACACTAAATTTGGTTTCTCCAAATTTAATGATGGCCTCTAAAATTGTGAGAAATGTGGATAAATTAAAATGTAAGGGGAGTACTTTTTCTTCATTTCTAATGTTTCTTTCTACATGGGAAGAACTTAATTACTATTACACTCCTGGCATCTCTCCGTCCCCTCTCCAGTAATTATTGGTGAGTGGGTTAAGAGAAACTGAGTGTGTGAAGTCCAGTTCCTTCCTTGGGAATTAACCAGCCCCAGAGAGCATGTACTCTGGGTGGCCTCTATGTGCCATAAGTCTTACAGGAGTGGGTCTCTGAGAAAACTGATAATAAATTTTCTCGCTGAGGGAGAAACTGCTGGTCCAGGGCTATTTCTACCAGGTGGGAGGTATGAACATTCAAAATTCGGCATTATATATAAACCATATTCTCCAACATCAACTTTCAATTTTAATGGTTGATTTGGCTCCCCATTTGTCTTACTCTTTTTCCCTATTTCTCAATTGCTTTAAAACCTTAGTCAGAAAGAGGCGGGTGGTACCTGAGTAGCTCAGTCGGTTAACCATCTAACTCTTGATTTCAGCTCAAGTCATGATCTCATGGTTCCTGGGATCAAGCCCCGCATCAGGCTCTGTGCTGACAGAGTAGACCCTGCTTGCTTGGGATTCCCTCTCTCCCTCTCTCTCTCCCCCTATCCCGCTCATGCTCACTTTCTTCCTCTCCCTCAAAATAAGTAAATAAACATTAACAAAAAGCAAGAGGGGGTTATTTACTGAGCCACCAAAAATATCAACATAGAGGGATTTCAATTTCCAAATTACAGCTGAACACAAGAAATAACGTCTTACTATCAGCATCATCTTGGATCCTTATCAGAGTTTCATTTTGTTCCCCGACCGCAGCCCCGAAGGGGGAGTTGCTGTGTGGGGTGCCAAGAACCAGGCGGAGCTCCTCTACCTCCTCATAGAGTTTGTCGTCCATCAGCTCAAGGACACAAGGCTTTTCAGTCTCACCTGGCACAGTGATAACAACAGCACGTCAGTTACATCCCATCCCATCCCAATCCCATCCCAGGCCCTAAAGGACAGACACATGGGCTGCTAGAATACAAGCACCGCAAGGGCAAGGATGTTGCTTTTTTTCCCCGCTGTACTGACAGGGCGAAGAACAGTATCCGGCATGTCATAAGCCTCCAATAAATATTTGCTGAATGAATGATTAAATGTTTGAACATATGCAACGAGAGCTCCTACTTGCATGGGAAATTTCTTTAATGTCTGTTTTTAAGTTCTGTTGCTCATCTTAGAAAACAAGGATAATGAGCAAATACCAATTTTATGTATGAATTTCTTGCATCGCGATCAGGAAGTAAATTTAGCAGCCTTGTACCGGACAGTCAGAGTTAATGTGACCACAGTACTAGTTTCTAGTACAATTATGGGATCAAAGTGACCAAACATTTTGAGGCTCTGAATTCACATTGAACGTGTGACATCTGTTTCCTCTCCTTTCTATCATTTGAACCCTATCTCCCAGCAGTGGGAGATATCTATATAGCTGATATGCCCCTGGGTAAACAATACAGCACATCACTGGAAACTAATTAATAAATTAATACGACATGAAAAAGACATTCGTTCAATCTGTGACAGCCTACTCTGCCCTATTCACATGGTGCACGTAAAACCACGCCATAAGCTTGTGGACGTCAGGGACATGTATTTTCCTGGTACGTATTTCTCATCAAAAACTCGGCTTCCTCAAATTCCACAGAAAAATGTCAGGCCCAACCTTACCAGGGAGGAACGTGATGATGGAGCCATCAGTGTTTGGACGTTCCTCAAAGTCCGCCATCACCTGTGCAGACCCCTGGCGTGTGTAGCATCTCACTGAAGACCTGTAGTGAATGTCTCCATTCCTGTGGATCATTGCGACTATCTGCCCATCATTTTCATTGCCAATATACACCCGTTCTTTGAATTGCATCTTAGGCACTGCAAAAACAAATGGGCATCAGGATCAAAGTGGACAGAGATCTCCTTGAGGAAAACGGCATTTCAGAGAACCTGGCTTAGTGGCAAGAATAATGGAACGGAAGTGAGAACTGAATTCCAGTTTCCACGCAGTCACTTGACAATGTTTTGGCGTTAAGCAAATCACTTTAAATAAATGAAGTGTTTTGATTTCTCTTATCTGTGAAATTCTGCTCTGCCCATTCCATGGAGTAGGGAGATGCAGTGAAATGGTAAAAAAAAATAGACAAAACCAGAGACTTTGAGATATCTGTATTTATATATGTTGCTTAATCATGAGCTTTTCAGAATTACTGAAATTTCTGGGTAATTTCTGAATTATCTGTGAATAACACTCAATATTGTGTATATAATTACAAGCAGAGTTTACCCAGACTATGTGAGAATAGTTGATAATGAATATAGTATTATATATGTGTATGTGTGTGTGTGTGTGTATATATATATATATATATATATATATATATATATACTGTTTTTGATCCTGAATATTATGTATATATTTTAAGTGATACCTATGATGGGTGAATTAAACATAGGCCTCATTAACAATAGGCTACATTCTTCCAAGCAACGCCACGATCACCATGGTTGAAACTTATTCAAAACTCCCTCATGAGGATGTGTCAGAGAGCCTTACCATGTGTCCAGCAGCTGCACGACTTAGAACTATAGTTTTGGCACCTTATTAGGGAAGTTTCAAGTGTCTAGAGATGATAGAAGTCTTGTGTTGAGAAGTGGGAAAAGACCATTACATTCAAGGGTCTGTGCAACCCCATGTGGTTCCATCGAGATACTGATGACAATCTCACTTCGTTTTTTTAAATTTGGAAAGAAGGCTAAAAGTTTTCTTCTGAGACTACCTAATTTTAACAAAATGGTCAGAAGGAGAAAGGAAGACATGGTCAGATAGGGTATTGTTATGGGTCGAATTGCATCCCCTCCAAATTCGTAGGTTGAAGTCCTATAACCCACAATCTGAAAATGTGACTTTCTTTGAGGATATGGTCTTTACAGAGGTAATCAAGTAAAAATTAGGTCGTGAGAATGGATTCTAATTGACTAGAATTGGTGTCTTTATAAGCAGGGGAAATTTAGACACAGTGACATACATAGAAGATAATGTAAAGGCACATAAGGACAAAATGGGTATCTATAAGCCAAAGAAGAGGCATGGAACAGATTCTTCCCACACAGCCCTCAGAACAAACCAACCTTGCCGACATCTTGATTTTGGATTTCTAGCCTCCAGAACTGTGAGACAAGAAATTGTGGAGTCTATACTACTTTCTTATGGCCGCCCTAGCAGACTTCCACAGGTATGCGAACCCCAGTTCATCATTTTACTTAACATGTATATAAACTCTAGCCTATCATTTTACTCATCATTGTCAATTAATAAACACTCACAATCTGAGACAGAATCATTTATGGACACTGTGGCTTTGCTGGGCTCGCCAAGGGCAGCGTTCATTGGCATACGAAGCACCAGTTCAAATTTCTCAATTCCTTCCAGCACTGGTTGCCCGAGATCGTCCAGGATGGTAACACGAACAGTCTGCATGTTGACTCCAGGTGCAAAATCTAAATTACGGCTGATTCCCACATAGTCGGTTCCAGCTATACGAGTAACAAAAGAATGATTCAGTCAGGGACTGACTAAATTAAACAAGATTATGAGATGCAAATTATGTAGACCTATTTGTGATTCTTTAAAAAAATATATAGACCAGTATTACATTGCAAAATGTACATTTAATGAAATGCAAAAGGTTAGTATCATATAGGTTTTTGAGATAGTAGAACAAAGACCAGGTTCTGAACTTTATTTTCTTTATGTCTAATGAGCTATTTTAGCTTTGGTTACATAATTCTTCTGTTTTTATTTTAGAATTCTCGAATAGAGCTAATAAAATTCAGGTCTGAGTTAATCAGCACATCAATCATATATATGATTATCGTAAAATTACCTATGAAATACATACATTTAAAGTTTGTTAACATCAGCTAAATATCTATATTTATTTTCCAAGGCTACAAGAAAATATCCTACTTAGGTGTGTTTGTCTGTTGGTTAAAGCAACATGTCAGATATAAGCTTTTGTCCCTCTCACTCTACCCATACTCACCCCAGGAAAAGAGAGAAGCCAGCTTTTATTCTCAAAAACATATCTGGTCTTTGGCTTATTATTTTTCAGACCATGGGGTGCAAACCTAGTGTCAACACCTCAATTTATGTCTAAAATAGTTACAAACAAAACTGTCCGTCAATCTTTAGGGAATTCATAAAGGCTGAGAGTGGGTGACAAGGTTTCCATATTATTGCTTCTTTGTTTTCATACCTTCTGTTCTCCTAACCCTCATTTTATATTCTCTCTACCTCTGAATATGCAACTGTGAGTGTATATGCCCTTAATTCATTTTTTTGAAATCTCTATCCAAATGTCCTTGTGGTTCTTCCAGTATTTTTCTTTTCCTCTGCTTCATCTTTAATTTTCATCTTTCTCCGATTTGAATTTTTTCTTAAAAAGTGATGAATTCAGGGAATCAAATACTTACTGGACACTGACTACATGCAAAGTATTATGCTGTTTCCACTACATTAAAAAGGTTAAAACTTCAGTGTGACTTTTAAAATGATATGGCCCCTGCTTGCTTTGTGGGATGAGTGTGTGATGCGTGCGTGATGTACGTGTGTGTGTGTGCACACGAGAAAGACAGAGTGTGTATTGTTGGCAACTTAGAAGAAGAAACAAAGGACATTCCTAATCCTATGCTTACCCGAAACTTTATGATCAACTCTTTGGAGATGTACATTCCAGAATAAAAGTAAGCATGGACCAGGTAGGGTAGCTTATATACTGAAGCATGGAAAAGCTTTCGGATCTGAAGTATTTATGGGGACATCTGGTTAAAAGGAGGAGGGAACCAGGTCGGAGATGCACATCTTCAAGATACTTACCCTTCATTAGATTTCTGTGAGAGTGGCTGGCAAGATCATTCTTGTGCACACTGATGCCGTAATATGCAATGATGTTAGATTTGCAAAGTGTAAATCTAATGAATTAGAATCTAATGAATTAGAGAACCAATTCATGCAAAGAAGGCATTAGAATTTAGAGTCTTTGAGTTCTGTGTTTGTAACGAAGCCTCTGATTTGTGGCTTTAAAATATTTTTTTAAATGTTTATTTATTTTTTGAGAGAGAGAGAGAGAGAGAGAGAGAGAGAGAGACAGAGTGTGAGCAAGGGAGAGTCAGAGAGAGACAGAGACACAGACTCTGAAGCAGGATCCAGGTTCTGAGCTGTCAGCACAGAGCCTGACGCGGGGCTCGAATCCACGAACTGTGAGGTCATGACCTGAGCTGAAGTAGGATGCTTAACGGACTGAGCCACCCAGGCACCCCTGATTTGTGGCTTTTAAATGTATTTTCTCACAGTAATAAAGAGAGCCTAGACTTATCTCCAAATAATAATAATTTCAGAAAAAGTTCCATTCATCCAGACTGCTTTAGGAGGAATGCAGTATTTTAGCTTTAAAGTCTTTTGCTTCATGGTGAGTTGAATACTGTAGAGCAATCGAAAGAGCTGCCATAGGAAACTGCTCACCATCAGCAGAGGGGGGATCTGTTTTCCGAGACCTCACGGTGACACTGGAAGGCTTGGACAGGTCTGTGCCCGTCCTCCACACCCGCACTTCCACGTAGCCGGCGCTCTCGTCCACGGAGTACTCGACATCGCCGAAATAGAAGACGGGTTCTGTTAAGAATGAGGCAGTGCCCTTTGGATTATTTGTATTTTTTCCATATCAATCCTTACCGACAGAATTCCAGACAAGAGAAAGCTTTATTGAACTGACTCCCTTAGATCAGATTTTCTCCTTTCGGTAAGAGAACATCTCTTTAATCTGTTGATTTATATCGTTTTCAGGGCGAAAAGCCTTTGTTGAAAAAGAAAAAAAAAATTATGGTTAAGTGCCTAATGGAACGTTCTCATCCTGAGGCTCGAATTACTTTGTCCCCCATATGTGGGATTATAAGTGGCTTCTAAATGTATTTCCTGGAAGGTCAGCTGGTAAAATAACCCCCAAATGAAACAAAACACATGGGCTGAATTGTTGTAAGTTTGGTTAGACGGCTCATTGTATCATCTTTTCCCAAGCCTTCAGCCCGGAGACTAGTTGCATTATGACATTTTCTGGTCCGTTACATTTGGTCATAATCTGGTGTAACTGGGTCTATCATGACTACTGCAGAGTTAGCACGTACTGGCATAATTGGACTAAATATATATGATTACCCACCCTGAAGACTTCAGGAAGACCACTATAGGTTACCTATAACTCTGTAGGTAGAGTGGGGTGCCCTAAGCCAGCTGAAGTTCCACTAGAAAAATAATCTCATACCAAGGTATTAGTCTTAAACATGTATGAAAATGATGTGACTTAGGTCATTAAGGTAAGACGCATGCTCTGAAGACTGTATTTTTCTCTGGTTTTGGTGATGAATTGATCTAATCATCATTCTCTGTGTGATTCTGCTTGTGACCAACAGTTTACCTTGCGAGACAGCTGACACAAGTCTGAGGAACAGCGAGAGATAGCTGAATAATGAAGAACACTGAGAGGTCATTTGTGTTCTGACTTGTAAAAAAACTTACTTTGAAATATTTATAGGTCATAGGAAGGTACAGAAATTATAGGGTATATACTTACTCACTGTGAGCTTATTTTAGAATCAAACTTTGACAAAGATAAATGAATTGAGTGTAGACACAGAATAGTAAGATTTGAGACATTTTAGTCATTTGTGTCTGGTTTTATAAGACTCAAAAGGACTGAGTCTAGAAGGTCATAGGGCTCATCAGTGTTCCTTAAAAACAAGACCATTAAAGAGCTGACCGCTTGGGGCGCCTGGGTGGCGCAGTCGGTTAAGCGTCCGACTTCAGCCAGGTCACGATCTTGCGGTCCGTGAGTTCGAGCCCCACGTCAGGCTCTGGGCTGATGGCTCAGAGCCTGGAGCCTGTTTCCGATTCTGTGTCTCCCTCTCTCTCTGCCCCTCCCCCGTTCATGCTCTGTCTCTCTCTGTCCCAAAAATAAATAAACGTTGAAAAAAAAAATTAAAAAAAAAAAAAGAGCTGACCGCCATGTTTCTGAGCATCTAACTGAATTACTAAACACCCAATAATCAAGCAAAACCCTACAATCATGGCTTACAGTCAAAGGAAATCCATTTTGTGCCCTGTTTAACTTGAGCATAAATTCTTTATTTCTCTGACCCAAATAAATTACCTTTGTTAAAACCAGAAAATAATGTTTTTCTTTGTTTCTTCATGTGGGGGGAGGGGCATACTTATCCAAGTTCCCCTGAACTTTTGGATAATACAAAACCAGCCTTAGATATTTTGTTTGCATATTTTGGTTCAGGGGGTGATACATCTGCCCAGGGCATACTTTACCTCCTTCTCATCCTTCTACAACTTGGATGGTGTTAGGACAAGTGAGTGTGTGTGTACATGCAGGTGTTATCTTATTAACCTCAGTCAAGGCAGACCTCAAATACAAGCCAATAAATTCCTTACATTTCTCACACCTAAGTAGGGGCCAAAGGTGAAGACAGTCTGAAAATGCTTATTCTGACCGAACGGCCAAACCAGGCACATCTGTGTTTGTATGTATGTTTTATGGAGGTCTGATCATCCGTATCCAATGTGATCCCTCGGTCTCACATGGCTGGCAAACCATATCATCATACAAACTAGGTTTCCAAGTTAAGGGAGAGAGTTGTGAAATGCAGTGGGGGAGGGGGGTGTTCCTATTAAATAACAGCATCTCTCAGCTTCCATCCCCCTCTTCCTCATGGATATTGACTAGAAGTGGAACAGATTAAATCATGTGAGGGAGTCTGACTGTTAAACACAAAATGGGCTACATATCAGAGACAAACTGGTGTTCTGCATGTGTGTGTTCAGACTCATTTCATCTACAATATGTTGTTATATGACGGTTTAATGCAGAGTTCATATAAGGAAAAACTGAATGAGTCCTATGTAGCACTCTGAAAATTATCCAACTTGTCGATCAGAGTGAAGATTAATGATAACAGTTACCCTATTAGAAAACGAATCACATGTCTGACACATATGTTTTACAGGCATGTGTGTGTGGTGTGTGTGTGGCAGAGAGGCAGAGAAGAGAAGGGATGGGAGGTCCTGGTCCATGCAACAAGCAATAAATAATATGATTTATGTGAACGGTACAAACCATATTATCACAATTGCTTATCGTACAGTACAGTGTTCCTTCCAGCAGGAAGAAATTGGGCAAATGGAAAAAGGTTTTAACCTTAAATCTCACAATTTTACTACAGTAGCCAACAGAAGGCATTAGAAAAGGTATTTATTTCCTTAAAATTAGTTTTGTGAAAATCAGTAGATTTATTTATGTGATTTCTTTCCCTCTCTGTGCTTCACTGATGATAATTGGAAAACGGATCTATTAATCAATTGTAATCATTGCAGTTAAAGTATAAAGTGATTAATACAATAAGCTTATAACACATTCAATAGTTTTTATAAGAAAAAACTCTTGTGAACTGCTTAGTTTCTTAGGATATGAATAAAAATGAGTGGCTAGACATTACTACCTCTCTACCTTTTCACTGTAGTTGGATGAGAACTGAAAAGAATAATTGTTATTGCTATTTCAAGTTCTCAATACCTTGTAAAAAACTTCTACAATTTAAATATTGTTTATAACTGTTACCATTTGGACCGAATCTCATATACTAATAAAGGAGTTAAAAAATCCTTCAAGCAGTGAGTTGAGTTATAATCACTCAAGATAAATGGCAAGATGTTCCTGGAACATTTTAATGCATAGATAATAAGCAAGAAAAAGGATGCAAAGAATCAACAAATGAAGGTTGTCAACAGCTGAAGGATACCTACGCAAAATCCAGAAGAAGTGCTTGTCCTGGAAAATTACTATCATTTATAAGTAAGATTTTAACTCCCTTATCTTTGGCATGTTTTGTTTGCATGTTTTATTTCTAGGAGCTTGGTTTCCCTCAAAAGTTAACTGCAAGGGGGCACTTGGGTGGCTCAGTTGATTAAGCATCCAACTCTTGGTTTCGGCTCAGGTCATGACCTCATGGTTTCATGAGTTCAAGCCCCACATCGGGCTCAGTGCTGACAGTGCAGAGCCTGCTTGAGATTCTCTCTCTCTCTCTCTCTCTCTCTCTCTCTCTCTCTGCCCCTCCCCTGTTCACACTGTCTCTGTTTCTCTTAAAAATAAATAAACTTAAAAAAAAAGGTTAACTGCAGATCTTTGTCTATTAGTTTGGTAAAGGCCCACGTTATGTCTACACGTACTATAGAAAAGCCTATGTATTCTGTAATCAGATCTTAAATAGACACTGTGCTGAGTAGGTCATAGTCTTAATGGAAAAAACAGTGAGTGGCTGACATTATTACCTGGAATGAGAGAATAATCAAATAAAGCCACATATCCGACAGCCCACGCGCCAAAATATAAAACAATTATTCCCCATCAGTCCAGCACCCACAGGTGACCCTCCAGAATACATATTTATTCCCTCTCCAGTGAAAGGTAAGTTATTATCCAAATAGTGTGTGAGCAGTGCAAGGGAGGTTTTAAATTGGTCTAGTGAAATAGTGTGAAATTTATAAAGGAAGTGAAACCATTCTCCGTATCCTTTGTGGTGTTATGTTTTTAAATAAAAGGGCACAGATGAAGGTATTGAAGATCACAGAAGAGTCTATTTTAGCTCACCAAACAATAACATGCTCGTGAAAAATTTATCTTAAAAAAAATTAACACGCTTTTCAGGGTTGGGGATACTTTTGTCACGAACAGCACAGATAGGATCACGTCTGTTTCTTACAAAAGTAGTTGATGAGGAGGCCTGGCAAGCCAGCCAACAGAGACAAAGGGAAAATAACTCAGGTTCTTCCCCACAGGGAAAAAGTAAACTTTTTTTTTTTTTTTTTTTTTTTTTTTTTTGCTAAGTCTGTGGTATCTAGATTGATGTTTACAATTACATTGTGTCTCACGAGATGAAAGAAATAGGTGCCAGTAGTAATTGCTATCTGGGGCCAAACCTTATTTACTCACGTGTACATGGACCCATGTCAAGTGAGCTTTGTAGTTCTAACCAACATGTTTGCTCAGAACTGAACAAAACAAACGCTTTCATGCTGTCTTTTGGTTGAGTGGTGAAAACAATACAAAGAAACCTCCCCAAACTGTTTCCAACTCGGGTCTCTCTCTTCTGAGTTCTGGACCCTGACAACTGGCTGCCTCAACCTGCACTCAACCCCGTGCACCTCAAGGCAAGCTTCTGAACAGTCAGCAGAGTCACCTCCACTGCCTGCTCGTGGTTTCTCTTGGTCTCAGGTGCCACTTCCCCAGATTCCGCCAGCCCAGCTGCCATTTTAATTTCCCCAACAGCCACTTAACCAGGCTCTTAACCAAAAAGGTCATCCCTCAGAGCAGATTTCACCATGGTAAGCCAGCTACAGAAAATCTGTCACTAGTCACTACTCTTTGCTACACTACCCTCATAGTTTTGCACATTTCTTTTCTCCCTCCTCATGGGGATAACCTCTGCTCCTTTCAGGCTTCTGCTTAGAAGTTACTTGTGCTGGGAAGCATCCTGTCTTCGCCATCAAATCCCCCACTCTCTCCACAGTTGACGTCTGTCTCTGAGTTCTCCAAGGGGAAGAATTAAGCCTCCTTTATTCACTGGCATTTCTCCAACACTTAATGTTATCAATGCTTGGCAGTAGGTGCTCAACCAACATTTGTATAGAGTGAATGAACATCAGTAAAATTGGATTATTGGTTTTCAGACCAAATGAATCAATACATCTTTGTGGTGGGTCAGTGAGAAGACTACATTTCTAGCACCAGGTGAGTGGGAGGTTTAAAAAGCCTCTGAAGAAGGAGCAAGTGGTGGTCTTTGCAGTAAAATGACTTGGTTAGGGCCACCTTTTAGATCTGGAGGAAGTCCAAGGGGAAAGGAAACTGAGTCACAATGAACACACAGAGAAGGTAAAGAGAATTCCCATTTACTCCCTGACTGGCCCCTTCCCATATTGCACCAGTGTTTTTAAAAACCCTTACAGTTGCCAGCCATATGCATCTTGTTTTAGCTCTTTTCAGTGTCTTTAACAAATAATGACTATTTGTTGAATATCCCACTAATTGGTTTGAATTCAATATCTTCATCCTCACAATCACCCTATGTGGTATGTACTGTACTTGTCTTGTTTTCACAGGTAAGGAAACTAAGGATTAAGGAGATTAAGAGACTTGTCCAAAGTCACACAAGAAGGAAATGGTGGATGCCTAGACAAAGCCTAAGCTCTGAACTAACTTAACTAAGGAAGACAGGAGTCATAAATACAAGAGGTTTTCAAGCACCGAATGATGTATGGAGGTGTTGGATCACTATACTGTACCCCTGAAACTAATATAATACCCTGTATTAAGTATACTGGGATAAAAAAAAAAGGCTTTCATAAGATTTTGAGGGATAAGATTTTTACCAAGCAATTCACTATATGGAGTTTATCATACAGAAATACTAACGTAAGTGTGTAGAGATTCCTATGCAAGAATGTTTATTGTACTCCATTTGTATCAGGGTGCAATTGGAAACAATTCTCAAATCTATCAGAAGTGGACTGATTAAATAAATTATAGTTCATTTGTAAAATGAAATACCAGGCTATGAAGGTGATTTTACGTTCTTTCTTAAAAAATTTTTTCTTTTAGGTAAAAAAGCTAGTGGAGACATTTACATCTGCTTAAAGGCAGCTTTGTGATTTTGTATCTTATATTCTCTAATCTAGCAGTAATGATAGATTAAAAATGAAAGGTAATATGCCATTTCTTTTTGGTAGCTTTGAAGATTTTCCCCTTTATTGTTAGCATACTCGATAAGGAAAAGGAGCGCTGTGCTCAAACAAGATAAACATCTCTGTGAACTAAAAAGGTAACAGAACATCACAGTGGTGAGTGGGGCCAAAGTGAACGGTTCTGCTCGTCTCTGAAGTCTGGAGACAGGCTGTAAATCTACATTTGAGTCATAGAAACCGAGCGAAAACATAATTCAAAAGTGAGGGCAAAATATAGGTATTTCTTAGGCAACCAAGATGAAGAGGTTTTACTCCTTTATAGATGCATGCTGAGACATTGCTAAAAGCACACAAGAAAATAAATAAATTCAAAGGAAGAAACTTACAAGCAAGAACCAACAAAATATGTCGGTAAATCCTGCTATTAATTACAGGCATGAATAATAATCATACCTTACATTCTTCTATAGCAATATTAACTAAAGTCCAAATATGATTTAAAGCAAAATCATTAATAAAAGAGGAACTCTGTATATGAAAAGACAGTTCACCAAGATTATATAATAATTTCAAATTTGTATTGAAATACATAAAGCAAAAATTGACAGGATTACAGGAAAACATTGACTAATCTACAATTATAGAGGGTTCTTTAATTGCACAACTCAGAAAATGATAGATGAGTCAGAAAAATTTGTAGAAATATCGAAAAAAAATCACAATGTAATCTTTGCCTAATGTATATATGTATCCCTGCTCCCTAAAACAAAAGATCAGTATCCAAAATAAATTAAAACTCCCATAAATCTATAACAAAAATTCTAATAGCAAATGGAAATACTGGATTATATATAAACATATATACATATATGTGTGTGTGTATATTAGACTTTTTATATACACACACACACACATATATATTATAAAGTTATATAAACATTTAAGTCTCAGAAGAGGAAACTTCCGTTGTCATAATGCAAGTAACCTTAAAATGGGACATTATTTAATACTCGTAAGGTTAGCAAAACCTAAACAGTTCAACAGGATGAGAAAACAGACATTGTCAGATACTGCTGGTGGGAGTACAAATAGATTCAATCACTTTAGAGAGATTTCGCAACATCTCGTAAAATGGAAATTGTACATCCAGCATGAGCCATCAATTCTACCGTTTGGTAAATATCCTACAAAAATTCTGCACATGGATACATAGAAACATTTGCAAGTATGTTTAATGCAACATTATTCATACTTAAAAAACAAGGGGAAAACCCAAATGTCCCTGAGTAAAGGAGTGGATAATTAAAACTCATGTAAATGGAATGACTAAGTTGTATGCCTGAAACTAAGGTAACATTGTATATCAACCATACTAAAACAAAACAAAACAAAACAAAACAAAACAAAACAAAACAAAACAAAAACCAAGAAGCCCAAACCTCATCTAAATGCATCAAAGTAGCAGATCTTGAAAAGACTGTGCGAATTAAAACAACAACAACAAAACAACAACAACAAAGTTGTAAGATATGCAAACCCAATTCATGATCGTTGCTGCTTTGGGAGGCAATGGTAATTGAAGACCAGAGGGGTCTTCCATTTTATGAAAAGTGTTTGATTCCTTTAAAAGATCTGAAGCAACTATGAAAAACGGTAGCCATTAGTTTTAGACAGAGTGCATGTTATGTTGTATTATTTTTTACATTTCTGTAATAAAAAGTCTTACATGGTAGATATAGAATGGTATGCGTAACACGATTCATCTTATTAAAATGTATGTGTGTATTGTTAATGCACAGAAAAACAAGAAAGAATATACGTCAAGCTGCTAACTGGTTATTTCCTAAGGATGGGATTATGAGGAAATCTGACGTCCTTTGCTATACATTTCTTTGTTCTTTTTTTTTAATGTTTATTTATTTTTGAGAGACAGAGAGAGATAGAGTGTGAATGGATGAGGAGCAGAGAAAGACGGAGACACAGAATCCGAAGCAGGCTCCAGTCTCTGAGCTGTCAGCATAGAGCCCGACGTGGGGCTCAAATCCACGGACCACGAGATCATGACCTGAGCAGAAGTCAGATGCTTAACGGATTGAGCCACCCAGGTGCCCCTGCTATACATTTCTTACATACATTAATTTATAGTACACCTTTTATTTTTTTCAAGTTGCATCCATTATTTTGTAAATAAGAAAAGCAAGGAGGAGAAAAAACCTGATGAACTTTCTCCTATAAATAACATTTTCAAAAAATTAGTTTTAAATAATTTTGTACTTTTCTGTACAAAAAGTACTTTCTGTACTTTTCTTTCAAGAAATACTTTCAATATATAAACATAAATTCTTAAGAATGACCTCATATCTAGTCTTTAAAAAGCATTTTCAAAATTCTTGTTGAAAAATAAAGTTCAAATGTGTATTTAAGGGGAAAGCTTAGGAGTATGTATCAGTTTAAAGGCATGTTTTGACATTTCTTTTTCTTGCCAACTATAATTTTCTCAGAGAGAATAAAGAAAAGTCAGTACATGTCTAGAATGTTGATAATTTAAGGATTGAATCTTCCCAAGATTTCAGCTGAGAATACATGGTGAGCCTTTTTCTAAAATGATAATGTTTTCAGAGATTTTACTGACAATCTAGTTTCACTCCAAAACTCTGATTTTGTCTTTTCCAGGGTCTATATAAGTTTAAAATAAAATTTAAGTGTTATGGTCATCTGAGTTTTCCACCATCTAGTAGCATTTGAAAAAGTCTTCCTGAATGTCCTTTACTTAACAAATATTGTTGAGCATCCTGCCTTCTAGCAGAGTGGTTTTTTTGGGTAACTTTTTATTTTTGTTTCTATTCTAAATGATATATTGCATAAACAGAAAGGGGAAGGAAAACTGGTCATGACCCACTAATTGATTTCTCAACTCAAGGGGTTGCAATTTACAATGTCCTAAACACTCCTCTTTATGCGTGGCAATGTTTCCTAAAGGTGGTCACAAATCTGTATTGCAAGGCCCTAGCTGCAGGTGAGGGGGGGGGGTGCGGTTTAAATGTAAATTCTGGGGGTCTCACCTTAAATTGACAAAATCAAAATCTCAAAAAGTTTAAACTGTCCTAGGTGAACTGCATGCATATTCCAGTCTGAGAAACTCAGTCAGGAGGATGGTGGGTGGCATTGCGGGGGTGGTGAGGGGTGCAGCAACTGTACCAGGAGACAGGAGCTGTGGTTCAGAGGTTCTCGAAGGTGTGCTGGAGGCAGCAGGACAGCACCCCCAAGAAGACAAAGGTGAGCGTGTGGGCTGAGTAGGTGTTGACAGCAGCGAAAAGGAAGGACGTCTCAGAAGGATGAGGAGGAAGAAAAACCTGAGCATGCGTGGTGGGTTAAACAGAGGTGTGGCTCAAGTATATGGAGTTCCCGAGAGAGCAAATGATGAGGGCCAAGGCTGAGGTCAGAGCCGGTGGTGGCTGTGCCACATTCTTGCATGACAGGCCAAGAACTATGGAAAACGGGCAGCCCCTGATCATTTGCAAGCGGAAGCAACACAGTCAGAACATGATTTGCAAAAGGGACCCCAGTGGATTGAGGGCAGCAGGGAGATGATAGAGGCTGGAGAACAGTTAAGAAACTACAATGGAGGGAAGAGTTAGTGAGGTCTGAAAGTGGGGAAATGGAGAATTCAGATTCAAGAAGGGCTTCAAAAATAGAGTGGCCATGCTCTGTGATCAGTCAAACGTGGCAGGCAGTAGGAAGTGGATGAGTAGGGCTATCTGGCTTGGTCAACAGGCCAGCTTTTAATTGTGAAGGGTATTCACGTCATTCACAATGCCTTTGCCAACCGATTGTTCTGTTATTCTCCCTACTTTCATTCGCTATCCTTCTCGACACTCTTGGATGCTACATTTCTTCAAAAACTATGTATCAGCGTGCTCCTATTCACGTCTGATCCTTCCTTTAGGGCAGATGAAAATTCCCAGTTATTTGTGGTGAAGAAGCCAGATGAGAGCATCCTCTAGATTTTCGCAGAGATAATATATTTAATTAAACCTAAAGTTATGAGTGCTAGGGTTATCAGAGGCTCTTGACAAACACTAATCATTATTTCCATTACATAATACAGATACTTCCTAATCATATGTATCTTGTGACATCTAAAACCGATGTAATCGTAAATACTAGACAACGAAATGATATCGATTACGTATGTGAAAAAGGATATTTAATTACAGCATATGTGTGATAGAAAAAGATCTGCCAACTACCTACATGTTCATCAATCAGGGGTTGTTAAGTATGTTATAGCCACACTGGGGAATACTACGTAGCCACTAAAAAGAATGGGCAGGTGTATATGGGCTGGCAGAAAAAGGTTTTTGCGATATATTGCTAGGTAAAATAAGTATATCATGAGATAATATGTATAATATGATCATGTAGTATTAACAAATATATATTATTTTCAATGTGTCCGAACTATTCTAAGTGCATATATACAGATTTCATTTAATCCTCTTAACTACCCCTCTGAGGTAAGTACCATTATCATCTCCACTGAGGAAGCTGAAGTCCAGACTTTTAAGACCAGCAGTCAGTAAGTGGAAAGGAAATCACACCATCTGCCTCTAGAATCTGTGCTACCTGCCACTCGGTATAGCAATAATTACTTCTAATCAAAGTGAAGATAAAATGCATGCATGTAAGTGTGCACATAAAAAATCCACACATCACACTTAAGTGACCTCAAGAAAGAGGTGTGGGTTTGGTGAGGGAGATGACCAGACTCTCACCATTTAGTTGATGTCCTTCTTTTTAGTACTCATGTAATAATTGTCTAATAAAAATACGAATACTGAACAAGGACTAATCTGCATAATGTACCTCCTTTAAACACAACCGCACAATATTGTTAAAGGAAAAATATTGATCAGAGAACAAAAAGTCTGTCCACTCCTTGTTAAAATCCTTAAAATATTTTTTACTCTTAAGAGGTTCTGGCCTCTTCACCAACTTGCTGTGGTATTTCAGTGCTGTGGATGAGTACACTCTCTAGGGAACTGGTCAGTTATTTCACCTTCAAAGAAACCATTATCTCGGAGTCCCCAGGCCCTGCAAAGTTATCTTTCCTTTCTTCTGTGTAACCTACGTCCGGTTGACAGCTGTCAAGCTGCCTCTGACTTTTCTCATACTGCACCATTCATGTTATGTTCAAATGACTCAGCCAGTCAATTCATCTCCCCCATTGGATCCTTCCAAAGGCAGAAATCATGTATTGTTCGTCTGTAAACTCCAACGGCAAGCATGGAGCCTGGCATATGAGGGGTCATCGAAAAATGTGTGGAGACCTAAGCTAAGACTCATCACTGCTTCTAGGGCTCGTAATCAAAAGTAATCATCTTGGCTCCAAAGCTCATCTTGTAAGTGAGGAGACACCGATTAATATTATAGTTAATGTCACAGTAATATTATAATTGCCATATTTATTGAGTGTCTGCCCCTGCAAGTCACATTAGAATGTCTGGAATCATGTTTCTTTTTTCTCTGCAAATCGTTAAGAAAGGTGAACATTGTTAGAATATTTTCTTTAAAGGCGTGTAGTGAGAATCTTCTTGAGTGACAAGAAAGGAACACAATATTCCATGTAAGAGAAAGCTAGGCTATTATAGATCAGTCTTCCTTAGTTGCAAGATAACTTTCTTCATAAAAAAATCATCATAGGAAGGGGGAAACAAAATGAAATATCATTTTATGCTTAAACTGTCCACAACTTAAAAATTGTTACTGCTCCAAAAACCACCGATAGGCATCCATGGACATTTTCGTTCCTACTGACTGACGTGAACTTTATAAGTGAGATTTCAGAATCGGAGGAGACTCTGACATGCAGGGTGATTTATGTGGGAATCCCAACAGCTGAAGGAAGAAAGATTATGACCAACAGAGTGTCGAACACAGTCTGTGTGAGGTCTCAGGAATAAAAGCATGTGGTTGACACTTGAGAAATAAATAATCTCGACCACAGACAGGCTCCACAATGGACACTTGGAACGTGCCTGCAGGCGGCAAAGGAAGGGCCTCCAGAATAAATAGCTACAACTACTCCATTTGAAGCCGAGGGGAATGTGCTCCTTTATTCTAAGAAGCCTTCTTCCTTGTCTCTCCTTGTGAGTGTTACCCAGAAGCAACTCTGCCTTTGCCCCATTGCTCCTAGTGTACTGCAGGAAAAGACGTCCTAAGAGTTTTCCATCCCTCTGTATCTTGGTGAGGAAGACACACACCAACCCCTTCCACAAGCCATGGTGCTGGTCTCCTTTTAGGCACTTCCGAAGGCCGGACACCGGGGAAGTCAGCCTCGCTGGTGCCTGGATTTCTGGTCTGCAGCCCAGTTGGGCCTGTGAGCAGTCACATCACTGAGCTCGCGGGCCTACGCACATTCTCTTGGTCCCTCTTGGGGACTGCTGTGTTTCTTGTCAATATGACGCTAGCTGGTGGCTATTCTCATTTAGCGTTCACACAACCTGTTCAGGCTTACTTCCCGAATTCTCTTTTGAGAAGAAAATAGTTGCTCCCTCTCAAGGAAAAATAGTTAGATCATTTTTGTCTTGCAAGTCGTCTGCAAACTAAGGACAAACCATAAACCAAGATGATAAAAATGTAGACATGATGATTTTTCATGTGACTTCTTATATTCAGATAAAACGTCTTCAGTAACATACATGACTCCTAAGGTAGCACCGTGTTTAAACCTTCAAACTTGTGTTTTGTTTTAATTTATAGAGAAGGAAGAACTATACTTTTTTTTTTTTTTTTTTAAGTATAGTTAAAAAATAAAGCCACCTCACATCCTAGGCTGTCTCTCCATATATCCTGAGTTAGGACTGAGGAACAGTCATGGCCGAAAGGTGTGATTTACGTGCTTAAAGGGTTGCTGAGGGACGGGGTCGGTAATGGAACTGGGCAGCTAAGTAAATGGCTTATATGGGGAAACTTAAAAGCCAATTCAAGGCTATTAGTGTTCAGATAAATACAGTGTCACTAAGAAGCTGTCGAACGTCTATACTCTTAACAGCTGACTATAAACTGGAGCACACAGTTGTCCAGAGCAATGGCTATGCCTCCTTGTGACCTTTAGGTGGGAGACTAACTTTGGTTATCAGAGAAGGACCTCAGAAAATTCAAGTGAACTACAAGGTTCATATTTTGTCCTTAAAATGTACAGATTTTGTTCTTGCTGTAGCATTTTATAAACACATGAAATGTATTTTTTTAAATAAATAGAGCTCTGTTCTTTTTTTGTCTTTTTTCCACCTTATAAAAAATAGTAAGTGATGTTAAGACTATTAAGAAAGGTAGCCCTGGTCAGCCTGCTGTCTCTAGGCATTTATCCTTTCATTTATTACATATTTATTGAACACCTCTTATGGCTGAGCACTGTGCTCCATGCTGGACATACTGATGGAGACACAGCCCTTGTCTTCAAGCAGTTTCTGGTCCAGTAGTTGAAACAGACAGTAAAAGCTGTCATGACAGTAACAATAATGGCAGCTGAACACAGTGGTGTTCTAAGCACTTTACATATACTAACTTATTTATTCTTCATAACAGGCCTAGAAAATAGGTGTTAATGTGAAGAAATTGGTGCTGAAAGGTGATATATCTTATAAGATATAAGAGCCAGGATTAGACACCAGGCAGTATGGCTTCCAAGCATATCCTGCCTCCATGAATAAAGCAGTTCTAATTGGTTGAACTGTGCTACCAGATTTTGCTAATGATTTATGGTACAGATGATATCTATCTCCTCGCTCTTTCTTCCCAACTTAAATGATCATGAATAATCTTTCCCTCAATGCTATCACACCTTAGTTCACAGCCACAAGCACCACTATTTGACCTGCAAGTTTTTCCTTTCTTCCCTTCCCTTGAATAGTAACTTGAAAGACTCTCCGTTATCTTTAACTTTTTCAGCTCCCATTCACATTGAAACTTATTGGTGCATGGTTTAATCCTCCAAAGCATCCAGAAATTCTCTCTCCAAGTTGACTGGTGCCCTTCTCTTTGCTAAATTCAACTGCATATGGCCAATCTGTGGTTTTTTTTTTTTTTTTTTTATCTCTGCAAACTTTAATGCTGGGGGATCATACTTGTCTTCCTGAATCTCTTTATCCTTTTTCTTCTGTAATACCACTCTCCTCTGGCTATTCTCCCATCTTTCCCCTGGTCCTTAATTGTGGGTGTTTCCTTTTAAAGGACAAAACTAAGAAAATGGCCATTAAGCACTCAGCGAATTACCCTCACACAGTTAAGTGCCAGCCGTGCTACTAAGTCATTATTCTTATTAGCAGTTGGATTTTGAGGCATCGTTGTGAGTTAGCCAGGTAATGTGTGAGCAGGTAGAGTGGGAGAGCATTCCGAGCGGAGGAAGCAGCACAGAGCTTCACACATTTAGGGACTGCAGACAAGTGGGCACGTATGGTACATCGCACAGGGCGAGGTGGCGGGGGAAGGAGAAAAACAGAAAGCAACGGCCAGGCCACACAGGACCTTGCGTGCCAAGCTGAGGGGTTGGAACCTTATCCCAGAAGCTGCCACTCGACAGGCGCTCGGTTTCAAGAAGGGGAAGGCAGCGATAAAATGCACGGTCAGGGGGTCTGGAGGATGGATAGGTTGGGGGTGGGCAAACCGGAAGCAGAGAGACTGGTTGACAGCCACTGCAGGAATCTGGGCAAAGTACGAAGCTGGCTGCACAGCTGGTGGCGGTTCTCATGGAAAAGAGAGTAAAGGTACAGTATTCAAGGATATAAAGGAGGCAGATCAGGAACGTGGGGTGGGGAGTGAGAGAAAGGAGTCTAGCGCTGATCACATTGCTTACCATGATTAGAAATACAGGAGAAAAGCCAGGTTAGAGCAAGAACTACCAGCCCTGCTCTATTTCATTTGTGTTTTCTTGATTTGCTTTCTTTCAGAAGCGAAGGCACTAGACCTATGGTAACTTGTGTGCCTCTAATACTTCCCCTTTACTGTCTAAAAAGAAAAAGGAGAAGATCCCAAGCATAAGTGAATTACTGAGTTTTCTGTAATTGTGACACAAGGGCTTGATGGAGTTTCCCTCTTCACAGAAGTGTCAAGGGATGCGATGTTTTGAACAAGGTAATGAAGCTTTCCTCAGAGAATTAATCAAACATCTTCTCCTGCTCATAGTTTATTTTTCCCCTCAGTACACTGAGCTAGATCCAGTCACACTGGAATTTACATGCACCGACATTTTAAAGAACTTCAGAATATGTCTTCTGGACAAACATCAGTTAAAACGTGCTCGTTAGATTTGTTAGGCAGATTGTGATCCTCTGGAAAGTGGGCATAAAATTCGGTGTCTCTTTCCACCCTGACGCGTTGTGTGGGGAGTATTCCCTCAGTTCACTGAGCTGTGGACCATGCGTCCTAGACCAACACCTACACTATTTACAATCGGATCTTGTATTTATAAGGTTCCCTTGCGGCAGTGAGAATGTGAAGTGTCCTATGCCTTTGGCTTTTTCAAGCTGTCCCTGGCAATAAGTATGGTCTTGAAAATTATCCCTCTGAGTAAGTATGATTTTTGAAAGAAAAAGAAAAAGAAAGGAAAAAAGGAAGGAAGGAAGGAAGGATGGAAGGAAGGAAGAAAAGAAAAGAAAAGAAAGAAAGAAAGAAAGAAAGAAAGAAAGAAAGGGAAAAAGAAAGAGGGAAAGAATGAGCTTCTTGTTGGCATTTTGACCACAGTGGCATACTTCCTAGGACCATGAAACAGACTGTTTGTGAAACACCCTCAGGGAAACTGAAGCTGAGATATATTTCAGCCCTAGGGGGTGTAAAGAGAGCCCTCTTTCTCTCTCACAATGCCTATATTCTGACTGTTCGGACTTTTTAAAAAAAAGTGCTAGCTAATAGAGCTCTACCAACCATTTAATTTTTTTTTTCCTGGGACTGTGTTTAAATTCAGAGGCTGCTGATCTGTACAGTGACTTGGCTCATTCCAGACAGCGTGGTTGTCTCCACAACTGAGACTGTCACAGCCTGAGGGGACATGTGACAATGCACATCAGTTCGTGAGCTGCCAACTCGCATGACTCAGTCTTCCCAGTTCTCTGTGTGGAGGAGACCTGGCCTTTCCCGACCGGGGCCACACTGGATGCTCCTTTGAAAACTCCCGTTACATGTGGACCTGGTCTCATCATTTGCCATGTTGTATCTGTTGGCCTCTACAGACTGGGCCCACCTTGTTCACCACCGTGTCCTCAGAGCTTTGGACAGTGGCCAGCACTTAGTAGGGTGCAATAAATATGTGAGGTGAGGGCAGGACAAATCTCGCGTTGCTTTTACCCTATCACAGCATCTGGCACCTTGGAGATGCTCGGCAAGTATTTCAAATAAATAAACGTATGAACATATATGATTCAAATGTTTGTTCTAGTGTGACAGAACGAGGACCTGTTTATTAGAAAAAGGATGAAGAAGGTGTTGATTTCTCTAGAAGTGTGAAGGAAATTTTTCAGCCGTAATTTTAAGTGCTTAAAGTGGCCTAAAGAGGAATTTTTAGTTTCACTATATTTTATATTCCCAACATAGATTATTATCACAATTATTTGGTATAAAAATGATACAGTTCACTGGTTTTAGCCAATGATATTACCCATATTCTTTACTGGGCAATATTGTATCTCTCTAGGGTCAGTAAAAAGGTTCTCTACCTCATTTAAAGGAAGATTTAAGGTTACAAGAAAGGGAGGTGTAAGATTTATAAACTAGGAATAAAGGGAGAAAAAAAGATCCAGAAGTCTGCTTCAGCAAGACAGAATGAAGACCTGCTTCTTAGGGAATTCATAAAACCTGTCTGCATCCTGTGAAAGGTAACGTCTCTCTGTAAAGGGAAAGGAAGGTACACGGAGAACCTGGTGACCCTGTAAAGAGTCCTCATTCCCAAGAGAACTGCTTTTGGTTGGTGGCAGGTTTTATAAGGAGGCAAACTCTCTAAGAAGTTTCACATCGGTACAGTGACCAATGAACTGGAAGATCAACAGTGTCAGAAAGTAGTACATTATGTTCCAATTTTTTCCTGAATCTTTCATTCCAATACCGTAAAAGGAGACGCTGCTGTCTTTTAATAATGGAATTTATGGGGCGCCTGGGTGGCTCAGTCGGTTGAGCGTCCGACTTCGGCTCAGGTCATGATCTCACGGTGTGTGGGTTCAAGCCTCACATTGAGCTCTGTGCCTGGAGCCTGCTTCGGATTCTGTGTCTCCCTTTCTCTCTGCCCCTCCCCTGCTCGCATTCTGTCTCTCTCTCTCAAAAATAAATAAACATTAAAAAAAATTAACAAAAATGGAATTTATGAAGTACATGGTTTCCACAATAGACCACAGGTACACAGAGCCTTGTCTGGACTCAGTAAATAAATGATCACACGTCTGTAAGTTCATTGTAGGATTTCACAGACTCTGGCCTCTCCCTCCATCATGGGACATGCAGGTCAAGGCTCTGAAGCCCTGCCTTCAGCCAAGTTGCAGCTGTTGGTGTATCAGCATTTTCTTTGTGATTTATGATTTCAACAAGAGGATACACTAGACCTCTGCTGCTGGCGAATAATTAGCAATTTCTTATGCTAACTTAACATTTATTAAGAGATCTCTTCTATTTTCTTTTGCTGCCTTATTGTAATACCTCTCTTAATAATTTTAACCGTAAAAAAATCTGAAGTCTAGTATCTGAGAAGTCATTTCTCAGATGTATGTGATTTTTAACACTAAAATGGAATTTGTCTGTGACTGAGATCTTGAGGTTCCTACAGATGTTTATAGAGATCTGCTTCCAGGGTTTCGGTGATCATAAATCAGCAATATTTACCCTCTGATGTCTACAAGACGGTATTCCATAGCCAGCATCCACTCTCCCGGGTGGAAGAGATGGGAGTCAGGCATTCAGTGTTAACCAGGAAAAAGACCAAACAAACACACGACGGCATTTGTCCATAAGGACTTGACAAGAGAGCCGGGCGCCGATCCTTCCAAGTGCAACCCCTTCCCCTGGGCCGGTTGCTAAATGATGTGGAAAAAGCAATGCTGTTCCTTGTCCGGCTGAAGTACCGGAATGCACTACTGTGCTTTCCTAACGATCCTTGAGGAATTAAAATTGGTAAAGGGGGCACCAAGATAGCTTATGTACATAGCTTATGCCTAATGTCTGGAACTGTCAACATTTTAATTATTCCAGGATTCCCAGGATGCTGTTTGCGTATAAAAGCATCTGGTTTGCTTTACCTTGTCGGGTTCTCTATTAGGATACCTCACACTCTCTTCGAGCAGTCCAGTGTAGAATCAGAAGGCAGCGGTGTATATTCCATGAGGTGGGAAGCTTAATGGTTAGTGCCACGGACCCTGCAGTCAGCCTAGCTGAGTCTTTACCAGCCACTTGAGCAAGCTACCTAGCCACTCACAGATGATGACACTGAGGCACAATTAAACCTTGCTCCTAGCTCGTGTGTCTGTGTGTGAAACAAAATAATTCAAACAAAAGCCTCAGCACACCTAACAAGGGGCTCATGTTAGTTATTATTATTTTATGACGTATATGATATCTATGAGGCCCTAAGAAAAAAAGACAGGGGTTAGTTGAATATTGTGTGGCCAGCGTGGTCCTATTCGGTACCACAGCCTTACCCTCTTAGAGCCACCCCCGCCAAACGCATGCCTGCAAATTTACACTCCATGAACTCGAGAGCTTATTTCTGGGCGGACTGGCTCTGTGCCCCGGCCCCGCTCCCCGTGCTCACTCTCTTGCGGCCATAAGGTCATTCTTCAGTGTAAATTATACAAAATGGTTAGCTGTTCTCGTAGAGAGCTCTGGAGCCTCTGTCTTTTCTGGTAATGGGGGGGTGAATGCTTTCATGTGCCTCGCGGGAGAGATGCAAGTGGCTGCTTGCCAAGTGTGCGTGTGTGTGGTGGACGGAAGCCCTTCATGCCTTCCCTGCTGCGAGCAGTGCATTGTATCAACAGTTCAGGAAAGACCAGGGGAGTTGGCAACAGTACACTACCCAAGTCCTTCAGAGCCGCTGACCATAACAGGGTGAGTCAAATGTACTTCGGTTGCTAATGAAGTCCCTTGGGACCCTGGTTCATTTGCCGTATTTTAATACATGCCCCTGAGCCTCAGCCCGCTGTGGGGCTGTTCCCTGTCTACGGCTGGCCTGCTGGGCTCTGGGGCCAGCCAGGTTCAGAATCAGGTCGACGGGACCGCAAACAGGGACGCTGAGGGTCCAACCAAAGACCAAGCCTCACTTCTCTGGACCCTCCTACTCAGATTTAGTGAATGACCCGCTCATTCACATCCACAAACGCTCTTTTCCTTACCCTCTCCCACTCTGGAGTTTGCTAGAAATGAATGAAACCTATAATTTTTGCAACACCCTCCAGAAACCATTATAATTAAAAAAAAATGATATGAAGTAAACTTTTTATCATAGATGGCTTCAATTTAACTGAAAAGTATAAAATGAAGGAACTAAACCACACTACTTTAATGTTAGTTATTTTAAAAAGGGGCAACATTTAAAACCAGTTTAAAGGGCCTAAAAGTGTACTTATTGTTTGGTAATTCCAATAACGTGCGTCATTTTGCACATTCCTGCAATTTTCTTGTTATATAACAAGGGATACTTAATTATTAATTTGCATGTAACAGCTCCCCCCCCCAAATCTGTATATTATTTAATAGACATACATTCTAATGACCTTTCATTATTCTCCTTTACACACTTGACTTATTGGAAATACATGTGAAATTGTACTACATGGTCATCTATCCTTTCACCCTCCCCTCTCTTTCTCGTGGACCTCCTGCATCCTTCTGACTTCAGTTATGACCATCTGGTGCACAACACCGCATGCAACCCAAATCCTTAATTCCGGCTTAGTCAGTTCCATATTTATGGAGGTCTATTGCCCAGTTTCAATGGCATCACATAGCTAACCTGAACTTGGGGTGTTGAAACAGAATTTCTCATCTTCTTCCAACCTCCTTTCTTCCAGCTGGTTCCCTCATCTAACCTCCTATAATGAATGGTACACCTCCCTACTTTGAGCCTGTCAAGCACAAAATTTTTTAAAAATTCCCCTCCTCCCTCTGACATGCATGAGGTCCAAGTCATAGTAGGTATCTATAACAATAGGTTGTTTCCTTTCTAGCCTCACCATCTCACTCTACACTTCAGGTTCCAATTCTGTTCACATACATTGCTTTCTAGTTAATAACCTCCCAATACAGCTCTGATTATTGCACGCTCTTGTTCAAACACTTCCGGTGCTCCCTACCCAATAAATTCAGAACTCCTTATCTCATTCAATGTCACCCCCGGTATGCTTCGAACTTCTTTTTCAGACTCATGATGCCCACCTTTCTTTTCTTTAGCTACGTTTTAAAGTGCTTTCATACAGATCATGTTCGGTCTTCACAACAATTCTGCAAGGTAAGAAATCCAGGTGATAACACGCTCATGTTTCAAATGAGGAAAACAGACCCAAGAAGAAAAATGGAGTGTTTAGGATTCCTTGACTGGACAACAGTAAAGTGTATCTACAGCCCTGGTCTAAGGGTCAATCAAAGGAGATGGGTGCTCAACCTTTCTCGGAAAAGGCCAAACCTGGCCAAAATGGACGGTCCCCTGCTCTCAAAGCCTTTCCCTCCCTCAAGCTTTCACTCGTGTAATCTTGGAATACTTGGCTCTGTTCTCCATTCACCTGAATCTTTTCTGCCTGTTAAAGCCTTTCTCTCTTCCTCTCCTGACTCACAGAGTGATCATGCAATTGCCTTTAATCCCACTCTGCTTTCTGAGTCTTTTTTTCTGTTCCAAATTATTATTGAAATGAATCATTCTCCTTTAACATTTTTATGCACGTAGGTTCTTTTTCTTACCAAATAGACCATAAGCATTGTGAGATTCTGGTCTTTGTCATAAATGTCCCCGTAGTCCCCACTTGTCACACTCTGTAAATGAATAACAAACATTTACTCTGTGTGTGTATATGTGAGATTCAATTTTTTTTTGTACAGCAGGATATTTCATTTTTGCTATTTTATTCTATTGCTATTTCCAAAGTGTGTAATATTTACATCATTATATCTAGAATCCTTGCCATGTGAAAAACCTGGTATAATCTTTATCATTCTGGCAATACCTTTCACTCACTGAACACCCATTGGCATTCACTAAATCCTTAGTTAGCATCATCAACTATTTTATTTTTTTTTAATTTTTGATATAATCATCATCAACTATTTTAAATAGTCTGCTAATGGCTGCAATGCATTAATATTCTAAGCAGTTAGAAACTCATTTCCCATGTCTTGACTTTTAATATTGTTCTAACTCAAGCATTACTAAACCAGAATGTGACTTTGTTTTGTCAAGCTGTTACTTTAATTGAACTTGGCCATTCCTGACAATGACTGGCCTGGCATTACTTAATTGGAGCTTACCCTAATCAAATAATGGTATTAGAGAAGAAAAACGATGGAGACCAGGTCTTTCAGCTCAGCACAAATGAATAAAACATATTTCACCCACATTCCATACCACGATGTATTTTTCTAGTATTAGAAATGTTTTTTTTTTTTTCCCCGATAAAGTAGGCTTACTGTTGAGAAAGCTTTTCTCATGTCAGTATGCTTTTGAACAGCATTGAATTGAGTTACGTTTACCATAGGGCTCACCACGCTGCCTCTTACATGTTCCTGGCTCATATCTAGAATGGTAATTTGTCTAGGGTGGTCGAGGAAGCCAGTCACTTTACCGAAAACCCCTGCGGGCTGTCACACAAAAGCAGAAAATGGAAGCTTGAATATTCCTTAATTAACTTCCAAAGACTGACAGCAAAGATTAGTGAAATACTGCTAGCCCTGACTTAATACTCTTCCCAGTGAACAAATGCTGTAACCATTCCTGAAGTTGTGCGCATTAAGGACATTGATGGAGGATGTTTAGAAGAGCTGCACAAAAGGACGGCATTATTCTTGTGTCAGTGTTTAGCTCATGTGGAAGTCTTTCCCAAACACAAGGAAGGCGTTAGCTTCTTAAAGATTCAACACAGATTTTATCAGACGTATTGCTGCACTTTGAACCCCTGCTCTACTCTCAGACCACAGAGAGTGACCCGTGGTTCTGGGTGAAATCCTCAGATACTGGTACCTAAAAAAGTTGCTTTCGGCGTAGTTCTTGATGCTCTACTGTGCAGGCACCGAAACCCCATCTCATTACTTACTTGAGGAACCATCTAGCTTTGGAGAACCAATTCACTTTCTAAAATTCTGATTGCTCTGAGTTACAAAGTTACAAAAAATTTATTTCTTATTAGTCAGGGAATGGTTAGATGATTTGCCATCTGCTGTACCTGTGCTGTACCAGACACAGCGGTCGGAGCAAAGGGTGTTGGAAAGTCGGGATGAATATTTCATCCAGACTACGTAACAGGCTGGAACATTCTCCCTACTCCAGTTACATAATTTTTAATGAGTGAGAGATTGGCCACCCTCAGAAACAACACACCTTCCCTCCCTACCAGTACGGACCTGTGTTTATTCTTTTCTAGATTCCATGTCAATGGCCTCCCTTCAGTTATGTCACTAGGTATTACTTACATTTTAATCCCCTTCATGAGTTTCAGGATTCATTATAGCCTAATGACGAAGCACATCGATTCTGAGTTAAATAGACCTAAGTTTAGGACATATATCCAACACTTTACATCTGCGTGTTCTTAAGCAATTTTTTTAGCTTGAGTCTAGTTTTTCCATCTGCCAAGTAGAAGAGATACCTACCTATTCCACAGAGTTGTTTTTAGATTTAACTAGGTAATTCATGTAAAATTTTTGGCACATAGTGAGTGTTCAGAAGTGACAACTGTTGGTATGTATCGGTATTATCGTGCATGCATATAATTTGCCTTTCTCCCCATTAAGCCAGCATTATTTCCTCTCTCCAAGATGAAAGTACTTTAGGGCTAGCAGTATTGTTTTCATTTATAAATATGTACATGACAGGCAAAACATACTCATAAGACGTCAACTTTTAAAATGAAAAAATATATACGTAAAATTAATATCCCCATTTTACTCATGGAAACTGAGTATTAGAGACATGAATAAAACTTTCTAACACTTTCTTTACTGGGATTGTCGTACCCTTCTAGGGACTACCTTTCTCTTTCCCGTTCTCTCCTTAGCATTCATGAAATGCACTCTGTTTTTTAAGATAAGAGAACTGAGTAAAATATGCCCATGTTATAAATCATACGGGAGCCATTAAACAATCTTATCTTCTCCCATGACTTTGTTATTATCAACAGAGATAACATGTAACAATGTCTCTAGAGCATAGTTCCATCCTAATGTCCAGACCCATATCTCCATTCTCCTACTCCATGGGTAGTACTTTGAAATCACACAGGCTCTTCAAACTAACATGTTCTAAATGGACTCATTGTTCATGTTCTTCCTATGCTCACTCTATCTTGGTGAACTGGACCAGTCTTAGCACAACTGCCCTAGCTAGAAGTTAAAGCATCATTCTTCGGACTTTCCTGTCCAGTCAATCACCATGTCATGCCCACTCTTTCCCAGCATATCTCTTGGATGCCTCCTGGTCCCTTCATCCTCATCCAACCAACCTGTTCAGGCCACTGCACCTATCACCTGCATTTCTCCAACAGCTTCCTGAGCAGCTCAATCTATCCTCTGCATTTCAGGCAGAGTGATATTTCTAAGATATGAATCTGATTTTGTCATTCTACTTAAAGCCTGTTAGTCATTCCCTATTTCTATTTCAACAGTAAGACACAACTTCTCTACATGGCAGCCTGGTCCTCTGAGATTGGCCCTTTCTCCATTTCTCCAATCGTCTTTGTTATTCATACCTTTGGGCTGTAGAGTTTTGTTACGTCCACACTGCCCCCTGGACTCATCACTTGCACTCAGCCTGTGCACTTGAGAGTTACTTCCCCGGAAACATACTTCCCTTCTCTCTTCCCTGGGGTACTCTGGTACTGCCCTCAAATTCCAGCTAGGACATCATGTTTTTTTAAGAATCCTTTCCTGGGGCTTTGCGGTGGCTCAGTCGGTTAAGTGTCTGACTTTGGCTCGGGTCATGATCTCTCAGTTGGTGAGTTCAAGCCCTGTGTTGGCCTCTGTGCTGACAGCTCAGAGCCTGGAGCCCGCTTCAGATTCTGTGACTCCCTCACTCTCTGCCCCTTCCCTGCTCACGCTCTCTTTCTGTCTCTCAAAAAAATAAATAAATATTAAAAACAAAAAACAAAAACAATCCCTTTCTGAACCTGGGCTGGGAAAGATGTCCCTTCCTGGCAGAACATTTATCACATTTATTTTATGCTTGCATGTTCACTTATCTGTGTATCCCCCAAAGTGTGAAAAGCCCAGGGGTTTGGAAGTTGTGGTTCTTTTGTTTGCTTTTGCATCCAGCAGTCGCTAGAACAGAGGTGCTCAGTTTACATGTCTTTGAATGAATACACAGTAAACAATACGACACGATCCAGAGATTCCATCTCTCGAGTTATGCTAAGAAAACTTTAAAGTGGAAATTCTCTTCTTTTACTAAAGCAAAACTTGTGCTGTACGTTATTAGGTTAAAAAATGTTACATCCTTAAGTTAAAAAAAATTTTAAGTTAACAAACTTTGAACTTCTTTAAAATAGATGGCACCGTCTTATTTGTGTATAGTTAATTACGCATTTTCTGGGGAATAATTCTGTTGGTGGATGTGTTCAATATGCGCTTTCCTTTTTTCTTCATTACAGTGAAAGCTTTCTGAGGGCAAAGGAGTAATTTTTTTTTTTCTATGTCATCTTCAGAGACCTTGTGGTGCTTTTCCCACAATACAGGACATCAATGAAAGTTAAGGGGTTAAATAAAAAAATAAAGATGCCAAACCAAAGGGTTTTGTCCTAACACAGGAAGATTAATGGCTTACAGTAGCAAATATATATCCTCAAGATATTTTGATTCATGGAAGAAAGGAAAAGACATTTTCATTTCCATATTTCTCTTTGTGATATTTGTGTGGAGAAGTATATGGTAGTATTAAGATGACTTTCAGGGGCACCCGGGTGGCTCAATTGGTTAAGTGTCCGACTCTTGGTTTCAGCTCTGGTCAAGATCTCATGGTTCACGGGTTCGAGCCCCACATCAGGCTCCATGCTGACAGTGCAGAGCCTGCTTGGGATTCTCTCTTTCCCTTTCTCTCTGCTCCTCCCCCACCCTTCAAAATTAACAAATAAACTTAAAAAAAAAAAAGATCTTTCAACAGAGAAACAGAAAGACCTCTTGTTAAGTGATGAAAATTAAGGTCAGCTACAGTATGTTGGGGAGTACAAAACGGACATGGGAGATACAACTTGGCTGAAAGACACTAAGTCTCTTACTGGAAGATACTTTCTGGCTTTGAAAGTCAAGCAAATTGTAAGGATAGGAATTAGCCAGATGAAACAAACAGGGTGTTTTCTGTTGTGTGTGTCTTTTGTACTTTTGCATTTATTCTTCACGCATGTGCAGTTTTCCGGATGGTGGCCAACGTGAGGAATGGAGGAATAGTCAGTGTAACAAACGAGACAGGTTCGAACCAGAAAATTCACATGTAGAAAGTGAGGCACTTGATTCTCTCACTTGACTCCTTTCCAATCTAAAGCCAGACGAATCAACAAACTTAAATCTCATTCATAAACATAGGTGCAAAAGTACTAAATAAAATATTCTCAAATTTAACCTAGCAGTTTATAAAAAATAGGTCATGAAAGAGGAAGTTTATTCAAGCATGTACATGTGGCTTAAGGCTAGTGCATCTAAAAGTGCAAGTCATAGTGTGAATAGGCTGAAGGGAAAAAAAAGACTACATGATAATTTCAATAGATGCAGAAAATTTGATGGGATAAGATTTGACTTACTTCTGCTAAAAGCTTTTGTCAGATTGGGGGTTTTCTTAACCCAACGAAATGTTACTAGAATCCTATAGCCTACATGATTCCAAATGGTGGGACATTCTAAATACTTCCTTTCAAGTCAGAAAAAAGACCCAGAATGTCAGAAAACAACAAAAAGATATCCCCATGGATGCCTATTCCACTGCTTCTATGCAACATTATAGTAAAAGTCCTACCTAGCACAGGAAGAAACGGAGAAAGAAAGAAAACGGTGCTGCTAATAGTTAAGGAGGAAACAAATTGTGATGAGTCAATGAGAAGGAAAGGTTGAGGTCCGAGTGCAGGTCCTAAGCACTGTAGGTCGATATTGTTAATCTCGCCAAGGGTCGATATCTGATGTAGTAATCAGCACTGATTTTACACACATCAGAAAATCTCACTGAACGAGTACTATAAATGATCACTTAGCCAGTGGGATGGTCTCTGAAACACTTCACCCAAAAGAACTTTGTGGGGAGGCAGCAGTGGATAAGTGAAGCGTGGAAGCCATCCTCAAACGGTTTCTTATTGCACTGAATACAAGCTCGATCCCCACAACTTCCACGTCAGGGTGGAGATTAAGCCTCAGGAAGAGTTTGTGCCATCTGCTGTGCGTGCTATGTGGTCCAGGGAATAATTCCTTCTGATAGGTCATAGTAGTCTCAGAGCTGAGCTTCTGAAGACTTAAAAAGAAAGCGGTTGAAGAGCTGTAAGCAGCGTTCATTTTGCTAATGGCATTTTGAAGAACTGTGGAGGGAGAGACTCACCACCCAAATGGGTACAGGATGTGCAGAAGTGGTTTATTCTGGAGACTTGTCTCTAGTCTTTTTTCATCTGGATTGTCCTTTCCTTTCCTCCTTAGATATGAAGTTCTTTCATTTCTTCCGCTAATTTCCTGGACTGTCCTATTCTTCCTTCTCAGTCTGACTTTGTTCTCTTGAGACCCGCTCTCTCTGTGTCTACCTCACTGTCCTTCCTTCCTTCCTTCCTTCCTTCCTTCCTTCCCTTTTTCTTTCTTTCTCTCTCTTTCTTTCTTTCTTTCTTTCTTTCTTTCTTTCTTTCTTTCTTTCTATTTACTTATTTTTAACATTTATTTATTTTTGAGAGACAGAGAGAGCGAGAGCATGAGTTGGGGAGAGGCAGAGAGAGGGAGACACAGAATCCAAAGCAGGCTCCAGGCTCTGAGCTGTCAGCGCAGGGCCAGTGTGGGGCTCGAACTCACAAACTGTGAGATCATGACCTGAGCTGAAGTCGCAAGATCAACTGACTGTGTCACCCAGGTGCCCCTCTTCTCCTTTCTTTTCTTTCCTTTTCCTTTCTTTTTTTTCCCTTCCTTATCCTGACCAGACAGACCGTTATATTTTTAAGAAAATAACTGCAATATTTGTTGAATAACATTTATAAATCTTGCTTTTAATTTAGAAATAACTTCAGTCTTTAGAGGTTTCTCCACTGTTATACCACCAGCACAGTTGAAGCAATGCTTTATTTTTTTCCCTCTTGTGCATTATTGGCTCTTGGGTGAGCAAAGGGGAATGTTCCCATCCTCCTGATGGTGGTAACATTTTGCTGTCAATCGTTTTGTGTTGAGGGGAGGCATGGACTCGAGTTTAAGAAAGATTAAATTGGTGGCAGTGGGAACAAGGGTTTGCATGGGAAGACATACCAGGATGTGAAACCTGTGAATTCACGATTATCTACATGTGAGATGGAAAGGGTCTCTCTGGACTAGAGTAGTGGTGTTAGAGGTAGAAGGGAAGAGACAGAAGAGAGAAAACAGAAGGAGACATAAAAGGGGTTGGGGGAATGAAGAAATGAAGATGGTTCCTGATAGCATTCCTGACAGTCTGCTGGTCCAATGCTTGCGTGGCGTTCTGAAGCCTTAAAATCAAAGCCTGTGGCCCCAAACCCCCCAGCCCTATTCTGGGGCAAACAGCTCTTGGAGCTTTAGTTACCCCACTCAGAATACCACTTCTGCTGCCTATACCAGGGAATGGAAAGCTCAGTGAAGCATTCGTAAAATAATAAAGTATTTTACAAATATTATGTAATAGTAGACATCATACCAACGGTTTCCACAAACTCGTCACCCCTAGATACCAGTGACAGGGTAGAAAAGTCATGTATTTGGGGCCCCGATAGTAACTTTGTAGTGTACTAACTTTGTAAATTCAGGTCAGCCTAAGTCAGTTGGCCTCTCTAAGACTCAGTCTTGCCATAGTAAAACAGGGATCATGACATCACCCTTCACCCTTGAAACGATTTAGCTCTGTACCTATGAAAATGCCTGGCGCTTAATAAATAATGGTTTCTTTGTGTACTTTTATTGTTTCCCCATGTACATCCCACAAAAATCCATATGGGAAAGATTTTTTGCCAACAAAACAAACTGAGCTGAAGTAATCGTTAATTATATTTACTATTTCTAAATTAAATCTCACGATCTTTCTACTTACATTAACAGAAATAGATAAATATCTAGATAGCAGATAGGTGTTTAGTGTGGACTAGTAACTCTGTTTTGGCTGCCTGGCTTCCTCTCTAAGACCATTTAAAAGAAAATTTCTGTACTTTATTTAAATACAGAATAGAATTGCTTATTAGTTTATAGACAAATAAGCTAAAGCAACTGGACATCATTTAAGTGATAGCAGAATCAACACTTTCTTCAAATGCCTCTTGATAAAATCATTCCTAATTTTTGTCACTAGTGGTTTTAAACGTTTTCATTAAAAAAAAAAGAAATGATCTACTTCACGGGATTGTCAGGAGGATGATGTACAGAGGACCCAGGGCTGTGTTTGGCACAGACTATAAGCTCACAAGCCACGTTACTATCCTTTTAACTTAACTGTCTCTTAACTGTCAAAGACCCTCCCTGGTAGGTTATAATCTTTTTCCTGAGTTTTCATGTTATTCGGAATGAAAACATTTTGACTCTCTTCCAGCTCCTCTCCAAGCCAAAAGATTCATCCACCCAGCTTCTTCCTCTTTAATCGACTATGAGGGAGAGAAAAATATTCCAAGTACTGGGTGGCGGTGGGGGTGGGGGTCCTCTCGGTTTGCTGCTCTCTCTGTTCCTCAAGAGGTTACTCACAATCGTCCCCCTGGTTCTCTTTTCTCAAGGCACAAACTATTTCTTGAGCTGGGATGATAAGACCTTCTCCGTTTTCTATTCCAAAAGCGGGATTATTTCATGATAATTGAGTTTCCCTCTAAGATAACCTCCCACCCTCCCTTTTTGGTGCAGGGAGCTACCTGTGGGATTTTATTTTCTATATATTATCTTTCTAGCTATTCATTTATTTTATTTTATTCATTTATTTAATGTTTATTTATTTTTTGAGAGAGAGACAGACAGAGTGTGAGCAGGGGAGGGGCAGAGAGAGAGACGGAGACACTGAATCCGAAGCAGGCTCCAGGCTCTCAGCTGTCAGCACAGAGCCCAGCGTGGGGCTAGAACCCACAAGCTGTGAGATCATGACCTGAGCCGAAGTCAAACATTTATCTGACTGAGCCACCCATGTGCCCCAAGTTATTTGTTTATTAACAGCCTTGTCTGACGGGTTTCTTTGTTAAACAAGTTCAAATACTGAGATTAATACTGCAAACTATAAACTTTTATTTTATTTATTTATTTATTTATTTTTCCAACGTTTATTTATTTTTGGGACAGAGAGAGACAGAGCATGAACGGGGGAGGGGCAGAGAGAGAGGGAGACACAGAATCGGAAACAGGCTCCAGGCTCTGAGCCATCAGCCCAGAGCCCGACGCGGGGCTCGAACTCGCGGACCGCGAGATCGTGACCTGGCTGAAGTCGGACGCTTAACCGACTGCACCACCCAGGCGCCCCCAAACTATAAACTTTTAAAAGCAAGACAAAACAGGGGCACCTGGGTGGCTCACTCGGTTAAGCCTTTGACTTCAGCTCAGGTCATGATCTCATGGTTCACGAATTCAAGCCCCGGGTCGGGCTCTGTGCTGACAGCTCACAGCCTGGAGCCTGCTTCAGATTCTGTGTCTCCTTCTCTCTCTGCCCCCTTTCCCCACTTGCACTCTCTCTGTCTCTCAAAAATAAACATTAAAAAAATAAATAAATAAAAGCAAGACAAAACAAACAAAAAGGAAATAAATTAAATTGATTATGGCTTCCATTCTTCCTCATGAGACTGGAAAAATTTCATCACCTAACAGTAAGCAACATTATAAAAGAAAACTGTACAGAGGGAGAAAGCGTACATAGGTGTGACTTTTGCCTTTTAAAAACATTAAATCAAGAAAGCCAAATGGATTGATGCGGCCAACTTTGAAACTTAGTCCCACTACGAAACCAAGCATAATACGAACGTGCATAATTCTCTCACGCTCTTACTTTTCTGTCTAGAAGGTTGTGCCTGATGTTCTTCCGCCTGTAAATTAGCACTTACCATCATCTTTGTCAGGGACGATTGTAACCCGAGCCCTTGGGTATTCTGATCCAATCCTCCCGCCCATGGGCACGCTCAGAAGGACATGGAATGTTTCCTCCTCTTCATACAGGGAGTCGTCAATAACAACGATGCGACACGTTTTTTCACGCTCATGTCTGTCAAAGTGGATGACGCTGGTGTGGTCTTCGGGTCTGGATATGTAATCTGAGTAGGACAGCACCGACGTCGGCACAGTTCCGTCTGCCGTACCTGGGGACAGAGAATCCAAAAGGTGTTTATGTAGAACATATTACACAAGCGTGTTTCCAGAAATGATTATTTTCACATGCAACATCTTCACGGTCAATTTGTATACGTGAACCTCCCTGGAAATTACCATAGCACCTACATGGTATTCTAGCATTACGCGTCACCTTCACAGTGGTCTCAAACATACAAAGAGTATTACATTTCCAGTGTTTTCTCCTCTACTTCTTGCCACTGGTCTTTCAGAACAACACGATATTACAAAATAATAGCTTCTACTATTCAAATGCTTACTGTGTGCAGGCCAAGTGCCAAGTGCTTTACATGCATTGCCTGATTAATCCTCTCAACCACGCTATTGGGATTTACAGAGGTTAAATCACTTGCTCTGGGACCCAGAGCCCAAGGCTGACCCTGAAGTCTGTGTTTCTGACCACTATTCTTTATTATCTTCCAATTCATACACACACACACACACACACACACACACACACACACACACACACATTAATGGGAATTTTCACGAATGCTCAGATATCAACTGCACATATGACCTTTTGACCTTTTCTTTTACATTTTTAGAAAATCTACCTGTTTTCTAGTTACTAGTATTTAGTATATTAATGAATATTATATATTAATTTTAATTTGGTATTACATAAAATCATCTTTCAGAGGAGGCTTACTAATGAGCAAAAGAAACATTTTGAAATTCGGTTGAAATGAGTTTCAAACTAGTTTACAATGATTTTCTTTTGAGTATGCATTTCTTTGTCTCTGTCTCTCTCTTTTTCAAATAACCCTCTTCCACTTGATCAGGTTTGGGTGGAGAAAGGGGACTTCAATTTCTCACATTCCAAATGGCTTTGAGTGTTGGGATAAGCAACCACAAGAATCAGATGTATTTTGATAGGTAACAGCAGTCCTTCCAGGCCCTCTTGGAAGAGGTCCCCAGAAGTGTAACAGTGAAGGAAGACTTCTGGGGAAGTGCAGCTTTTTTCTTTATGAAAACTGGAATAATAAAACATACCCCTCAAGGCATAATGTTCTGGCTCCAACATGTCAAAGAGGCTTATTTCTATGTCTTTGCAGGGACAGTTCAGTTCATTGGCAAGTCAAGCTACCTTGTTGCGTATAACAGACCACCATCAATTCCTGGCTCACGTCTCCACTTCTTCGGATGGGAATGAACAGCTCACCCACATCTTCTTCAACGGAGTATTCCGACTGGGGAATAAATACAGTCGACTCTAAAGAGAACACACAATCACAGTCACTATTACTTTTATCTGAACTTCAGCAATCCTGTGCAAATTAACATTGCTCTAATCGTCAACTTTTCCACTTGCGTATTCTTTGAGAATGCCACCGTGTGAAGGGAAGGAAAGAGAAGAGGGGGGCAAAAGAAGGTATAAAGCATGCAGGCTCTGGGCCAGTGAATTCCTAGCCTCGAAATAAGACTCAACATTGCAAAAATAGATACATAGATAAAAATCTCTGGTAATTGCTTTTTTCCTCAATTAATAAATGCTGCTGACATACTTCCTTTAAATACAGCTTTGTTCACTTGACAGATCAACACCTTCCAATGGTGTAGACAAATTTTAGAGGCAGAAGAGACCTTGGAAGTCACCTTGTCCTACCTCGTACTTTACAGATGAAGAAACCAGAGCGTTGAACTTATTTGCAAAGGCCTCTTTCTGGCTAAGTCAAAATTAAAACTCAAACCTTGTAATGTCTAACTCTAGTCCCTTTTTTTTTTTTAAGTTTTTAAAAAAATGTTTATTTTTGAGAGAGAGAGAGAGAGAGAGAGAGACAGAGACAGAGGCAGACCATGAGCTGGGGAGGGGCAGAGAAAGAACGAAGAATCTGAAGCAGGCTCCAGACTTTGAGCTGTCAGCACAGAGCCCGACGCTGGGCTCAAACCCGTGGGCTGCAGGATCATGAGTTGAGTGGAAGTTGGACGCTTAATCAACTGAGCCACTCAGGCCCCCCAACTCTAGTACTCTTTTTATCTCAAGTCTATTTATCAGCTATAAGGACCATACGTGTGGTTTTCTTCCTTTCCTAGACAAATAACAATGCAGAGTATACAATGTTATATTTTTATAAGTCTAAATGATTCATTTTTAAGGTAGTTGAAAGGCACACTAAATAACAGAATGACATAATTAAATTGTTGAACATACAGTTCAATGTGAAGCTATGTTTAGTTCAGGATGACATTTAGTTCAATAATTTGACATGATAACTCCTAATAGATACTTTGGTATTTGACTGGGAGTCTGTTTCACTGAAAGTCTCACAAACACATAAAAAAAAAACGCTTCATGGTTATTTTTAAAACAGTACGCCACTTTGCTTTTCATGATTATAAAAGACCACTGGAACAGGAGACACAGGCCGCTCGAGGTCCGTGTTCCGTCCTCTCCACCCTGCCCTGTCCCCCAGGAGCTGACTACTATGAACCACATCAAAGGTTTCCCTTGTGCTCTGGCTTCCAGTTGGGTCAGCCAAAGGGAAGCACAGGCAGGACTTGGAGGTCAAGAGCAGAATGGGGTCTGTGGCATTCATTCCCCTGGCTCCCTCAGGGTTCAGGGCTGACCGCACCCCTTCCCCCAAGTAAAGGTCATGGTGCCCGCTGAACTCTCTAGCTCACTCTCTGGGCTCAGCTAACGTCTTCTTCCCTTTCCCTCAGGCCTAGAGGTGGTAATGGTGCCCACTCTTATTCCTTGGGGCACTTTACCATGCCTGATGGTTTCCTAATCTTTGACCTCAATGTTGTAAATAGTCATATTATTACATTCTTTTAAAATTACTTAATTTAATTTAAGCTATTACATAAAAAAAAAAATGAGTATGTGGGGGTGCCTGGGTGGCTCAGTCAGTTGAGCATCTGACTTCGGCTCAGGTCACGATCTTGTGGTCTGTGAGTTCAAGCCCCGCGTCAGGCTCTGTGCTGACAGCTCAGAGCCTGGAGACTGCTTCAGATTCTGTGTCTCCTTCTTTCTCTCTGCCCCTCCCCCACTTACTCTGTCTCTCTCCTTCTCTCTCTCTCTCTCTTTCTCAAAAATAAACATTAAAAAAAATGAGCATGTGGTTTATTTCCTCTGAGATTCTCACTGATACACCAATTTAAAAAATGGTACCACTAAAAAAATGACGGGTGGATATAAGGTCTTATAACTAATTATTCTTTTATCAAACATTGGTTGGGTGACTTTTACTTGCCAGACATTCCTACTAGGCAGAGGGGATACGGAAGGAGACAAAATTCCTGATCTTACGGAGTTTTCATTTTATTTGGGGTTGGGAAAGAGGAAGAAAATAAACAAATATACAAGAATATGTAGTATGCCAGGAGGTAATGAGTTATGTGAGGAAAATAGAGTGTGCTGAAGGGGACAGGGGCTAAGGCAGGGGAATGTGCCATGGTCGGCCTGTGTTATATGGGAAAGTATCTGTGACAGAGTCACATTTGAGATGAGACTTCAAGGTGGTAATGAGATGCCTTACATACATAGTTTAGAGAAGAGAATTCTCGGCAAAGGAGTGAACAAGTGAAAAGGGCTTCAGGCCTGGGTGTGCCAGGTGTGCACGAGGAATGGCCAGGAGGCCAATGTGGTTTGAGTAAGTTGGGTAAAAAAGAGAAGGCAGGACATGGGACCACAGCAGCAGCGACGGGGTCGGTGCCGGGAAGACCACTCGGCACTTCAGGATCGTTGGGAGGATGTCGGGTCTTACTCGGAGTAAAATATTGTGTAAATAATCAAAGACCAACCAACGGGATGAAAACAAGCACGGGCCATTTATTCACTGCACCATAGCAAAGGAGTCGGCCACTATCACTTGTCTTTAGCAGAGACTCAAAGGCAGGCCGAGGGGTGAGAAAACTGTATAGCGGGAACAAGGGAAGGCTGCAGGGGCGCCCTGGCTGGAGGCTGTGGGTACAGGGAAGCTGTGGGCGAGCCAACTAGAAGCGGGGCATCCTATGTGACTAGTTAGGGGTGCACATCCGGTTTCTGTGGTCGGTCTTAAGTTGAAAATGAGGGCAAAATGAAGGAAGCTGTCAGTTATTGATCAAATTTTGACCATCTGGGGCTGACTGCTATGGACAGAGGCTGTGGTTTGGCTTCCCAGTTGCTGTAGGCTGTGGGTCAGAGTTGTATTTTAATACGTGGTCTGTCCGTTGTCTCTGGGTACACCCATCCAGCTCTCAATATAAAAGCATGAGAAGGCTTTAAACACGGGGATGCTGTAAGCTGACATATCTTAAGGACGTTATTTTTGGCTGCTGTGAGATAAAGAGACACTGAGGGCCCAGGAGCTGGCCAGGAGCTCAGTTAGGCTTTGCAGCCGTCTAGGAGAGAGATCACAGCAGACGACCAGGCGGCGGCAGTGGAGCTGGGATAACACGGCTGTGTGCAGGACATACAAAGGAAGAGCCAAAAGAATTTTCTGACGGGTCAGATGTGGTATGTGAGAGAGCAGAGGAGTCAAGGGTGATTCCAAGCTTTGCTATCTTGACCGGCCAGAAAGATGACATTGCTGTTTATAGAGACTGCAGGAGAATCAGATGTGGGGCGCAGATCAGGAGTTTCATTTTGGGCATATTAAAATTGAGGTCTGAATTTTGGCTGAGATGTCAAATGAGCCAGCTGAGCATACAATCCTGGATTTCAGCGGACAGGTCCAGATTGGAAATAGAAAAATAGAAAAGTGAGAGGCACCAGCATTTTGCTGTAGGTGAAGTCTGAGTCAGAATAAAATCAGTTAGGGAGGGATTGTAGATAAAGAAGACAATGGATCCAAGTACTAACCTCGGGGCAGTTGGAGGTCAGGGAGATAAGGAAGGCTGAGCAAAGGAGGCTGAGGAGGGGTCCCAGGGATGAGAACAACCGAGGGAGTGTGTGGATACTGGAGGTCAAGTGCAAAAAGTGTTTTCAGAAACAGGGAACGAAGGGGCCCCTGGGTGGCTCTGTCGGTAAAGCGTCAGACTTCAGCTCAGGTCATGATACTGTGGTTCATGAGTTCTAGCCCCGCATCGGGCTCTGTGCTGACAGCTCAGAGCCTGGAGCCTGCTTCAGATTCAGTCTCCCTCTCTCTCTGCCCCTCCCCCACTCGTGTTCTGTCTCTCTCTCTCTCTCTCTCTCTCTCTGTCAAAAATAAATAAAAAACATAAACACCAGAGAACAATCAAATGTCTCAAGTGCTGCTGACAAGTCAAGAAAGCTGAGAATCGATCATTGGATTTAGCAAAGGGAAATTACTGGTTACCTTTATAAGAGCTGTTTCAGTGGAGTGGAGGGGACAAAAGCCTGAAGGAATTGGAGGAGAGAAACTGAGAAGACAGCAGGCACAGACACTTAAAAATGTTTGCTGTAAATGGGAACAGAGTGACATCTAGAGAAATATCTTGTTTATTTATAAGAGGAGTTTTTTTAAGGGCAAAATTATTCCTACTAGTATGAAGTGGGATTTTACCAAACATAAAATTTCAATATAGAAATCATCATAGCGCCTCATTAGAAAAAATACACAAGGTGCCATGAAATATTCAAGTCGGGTCTTCAATGAGTTCCAATGAGTTTCTTTTCATGGAAATTAAGTCTGGTACCACCTAGGTTTTGGCAGTCCTCAGGTCATTTACTCCAATGGCATTCGTAGAAATATTACAGAAAGTTTGGTTTCTTTGTTGGGCGTCGGGGGAGAAAGTGAGTGGGGGAGGGGCAGAGGGAGAGGGAGAGAGACAACCCCAAGCAGACTCCACCAGTGTGGAGCGCAACTCAGGGCTCATCTCACAACCATGAGATCACGACCTAAGCCAAAATAAAGAGTTGGACGCTTAACCGGCTGAGCCACCAAGGGGCCCCAGTTTTGTTTCTTTATTAAAGTTTGCTGCGGACTGAATGTGTCCCTCAAAATTTATGCATCGAAGTCCTAACCCTCAAAGTGATGATATACGGAGGTGGGGACAGTTGGGAAGTAATTAGGTTTAGATGAGGTCATGAGGGAGGGGCCCTCATTTTGGGATTAGTATCTTTATAAGAATAGGAAGATCTCTCTTTCTCTCTCTTTCTCTCTCTCTCTCTCTCTCTCTCTCTCTCTCTCTCTCTCCCCCCAGGTGTCCAGAGCTTGCTTTTAGCTCTGAAACTCACTCCTACACTTGGTCTGAAAGAGGGTAAACAGGTCCAGCACCACATTTAGGTCTTTCGTTGACCTAATGTGGGCAGAAATGTGCATCTATGGGAGAAACTAGAAAAGGCGAGATGAGGAAAGGCTTTCCTGCTAGGTTTTTCCAGTTTATCATATCATTTTTCAACTTCATTTTATATATACAGGAGAGCTTATACACAGACTGCCTCAAGTAAGCATAACTTTTTAAAACCCCTGAAAGTGGCATTTGTTTTTTTATCAGCCTTAAACATTATTAGCTCATATGTATGGGATTCTTAACTATTTGCAAAGCCCTATTCTAAACACTTTACATGAGGGATGCCTGGGTGGCTCAGTCGGTGAAGCGTGCCGACTTAAGCTCAGGTCATGATCTCACGGTTCGTGAGTTCGAGCCCCGCGTCGGGCTCTGTGCCGACAGCTCAGAGCCTGGAGCCTGCTTCGGATTCTGTGTCTCCCTCTCTCTCTGTGCCCCTCCCCCGCTTGCACACTGTCTCTCTTTTTCTCTTAGAAATAAATAAACATTAAACACTTCACACATACCGGCTAGTTTTATCCTGGCAACAATCCTTTCACATAAGAACTATCAGGATTGTCATTTTATCTCTGAGGACACAGAGGTTCAAAACCGGCCGAAGCTTAGGCTGGTAGGTAGTGATACCCATATTTGAACCCAAGAAGTCCATCTCAAAGCCCAAGAGAGTAACTGCTATGATCCACTTGTGAAAGAAGAGCGCTCGGAACGGCCAGCAGCTGCACTTAGGCCAGAAGGCCCAACTGAGCTTCTAAGAGACATAAATTACTGCTAAAAAGCGGGCAGGGACAACAGAAGCAGAACAAAGGAAGCTAAAAACAAGTATTTGAAAATTTGTTTAGACATCTAATGTATTCATAGAATTCTACATATAAACTTATAAAAGTGTTATGTAAGGAACAAAATCTGCATGATGGTCATACTGACAAAGTTACAGAAGTTTTATATAAGTTACATGCATAAATGTACAGTAATATGCTTATGAATATGACACCTGTATTACGTAATATAGCAGCATATCATATGTCAGATCCCAACTAGCCCATTAGATGGAAACCATAGCAGTCTCTGGGAGGGTGTTCTTTGAAAGACAAAGCAAGAGTGGTATTATAGAAATAGCAAACTCTGCTAAGTAAATAGAGATACGTAGACAAAAATGACTACAGGCTCATCCTCTCTAACCCTTAACACTGGCTTTCCCATGTAGTAGGTCTATGAGTGACTTTTATTTCCTTTTCTTAAAATTTTTTTTAATGTTTACTTATTTATTTTGGGGGGGGGGGGAAGAGAGAGAGAGAGAGGTTACACGTGAGCAGGGGAGGGGCAGAGAGAGGAACAGAGAGAATCCCAAGCAGGCTCCACACCATCAGCCCCCGTGGGACTCGAACACATGAACCGTGAGATCACGACCTGAACTGAGATCAAGAGTCAGATGCTTAACCGACTGTGCCACCCAGGCACCCCTGGCTTTTACTTCTTTAAATCTTTCAGAATTCTTGACAATGAACATGTGTTACTTTTATAGTTTCAGATTGGTTTCATTATTCTGTAAGTGCAAAGATGAAGCTGAGTAAAGTGAATGCATTGGTCATTAGTCACTGCAACTCGATTGTAACAAGTGCTTTGATCTGCAATTACAGTTTTTATTTTTAGGTTTGACTGTGCTGTAACTTTGGCCAAAAATGACTTTTGTTCTCAGAAATAAAATAGTTGTAGTTACATTTGAAAGCTACTGTTCATGCCAGTCTTTTCTCAATTATACTGAACAGATTAAAAAAAAAAACAGATTCTACTAAAACCAAGATGGAACAAATTATCTTCTAAAAATCTCTGCTACAATAGAACAGAAAAAGCAAAGGCAGTGCATGGACAAAGGCACTGAGTGTTTGTTGTCTTTAGAAAGTCTGGAACATTCAAAAGTAACACAGAAGATATTCCGGTACCTCCTCAGGCTACCATGCTGTCCTCAGCCTGCTCGACAAGTGGCACTGAGTAGGAAGTCTGTCCCTGATACGTTTGATCTTGGACAGTTCTCTTACATTTCTACGGTCTGTTTTTCACTCTCAAACAGACATAGTAATTAGTACAGGCTAATTCAACAGGGACTTGAAAAAGACACAAATGAGAGTAATGAAAACATCTAAATAACATGCTTACAAAAGTGTTTTTTTAATGGAAGGGTTTTTTTTTAATGTTCTTTATTATTTATTTTTGAGAGACAGAGCACGAGTGAGGAGGGAGAGGGGGGACAGAAGATCAGAACTGGGGTCTGCGGTGACAGCAGTGAGCCCATGTGGGGCTCGAACTCAGGAACCGTGAGATCGTGACATGAGCTGGTCAGGCGCTCAACTGACTGAGCAGCCCAGGCACCCCACATGATAGTAAGTATTACAGGCTCATATCAGGATGCCGTGAGATCCAAAAATTATCCTTTAGCACTAGGCAAAAGTAGGTAAGAGTGAATCTTAGGGTAATCTTTGTGCATATCGTTAAAAGTTTTTATTTTGTGAATGTAGAAACTTTCAGGAAGTTTTACAACACTACAATGGTTTTATTTTACACCACCTTTTTTCATATCCACCTTTTGGTGCCAGAAATGTACAGATGTGTGCTGTAATTTTAGCCGGTATTTCAAATTGTTTGCTTCTCTTAAGACAATGACCCGTGCTTCACAGCAACAGGATTCAAAAAGGAAAAAAAAAAAAAAACTTCCACTCTCACTGAAATTGAATTTTTTCATGCTTCTTTCTCATTTTGGTGTCATAGCTGCCGTGGATTACCATTTCATTAATTCTGGACCTTCAAATTTGGCTAGCCAATGATCTCCCTATGTCAACTGTGACAACAGTACAAACTTTTAGAAAGAATAATTAATGTTTGTGTTTCATGTTACAGCCTATGTCATCTGAATTCTACTGCATGAAACAGGTTGGCTCACTCAGCACACAAAAGTTTGCCTTTTCTTTGTAGCCAATAAGATTAGCATTCTTGACATAAAAGTTCTACTTTTCTTTGGAATGGTATGTTTATTCTCTACTGTATATTATACAGAATTAACCTAATCTCGTCATACAGAAAATGATTACACAGATCAAATATTTAATTCCCTAGGTTCATGGTTGATTTTTGGTATCATAAAGGTATCAGAACAAGCCCCTTTCAATCAGAAGTTTGCAGATACTTCAAGTATGTACATAGTAAATAATTGCACGAAATACTTAGGGACTTTAGACATCTATGTTCGGTATCTGTACTCGAATACCTATATCTGAGGTTGTAGTCTCCTAGTAAAGTACAAAAAACTAATTTACTCTGGTTATAAATTATACAAGGTAAAAAAGGAATGGGATCTTAATGTAAAATAAGTTTTAGCTCTTACCTATTTTCCTCTTAACAGAAATGAAAATGCTTAATGTTAATTAATATCTAGATGCTTCTCAGAGTGAGAAGAAATGGTGTTATGTCTGACAGTTAGGGAACCGAATAAACAGGAAACCGAGAATCTTCTTTCAGGCTTCTCCTGTGGGTGCTGATTGCTCCTTTATCACAGCACATAACATTGTACATTGTTAGTTATAATAATTTTGTGGAGTGTAATCACCTAATGATACCCTTTCAAAATTAGTATGCCTTCTTCACTGTAGCACCCGCATCCCTACCTCTTAGCAGAATTCCTGGCATGTAGCAAAAACTCAATAAACAGCTGTTGAATGTACAGATACATAATGCTGAAGCAGTCTTGAGTACCTTTCTAGAATACTTGGTTTTGTTCACCTATACTAATATATTTTTGGCTTGATATATAAAGGGAAAATTAATAGAATAAGAAGAGAAGGAATCACTTTGTTCTTGGGTCTGTTTGTTCGTTTTATATACAAGAATGGGTGAGACAATGCTGCTGTTGGCAAAGCATGTGGTTTAATTAGGATATTATTTCTTTTCAGTCACAAGAAATGACAGAAGACTGCAAAACTCAGAGAATAGAGAGAAGGGCTTCGTAGAAAAAAAATCGATATATATTCAAACACTGATTCTGGCACTTATTAGCAGAGGACTTTGGGGAAATACATTCTTTGAGCCTCAGAGATCCAATTTGGAAATTGACATATCAATCACAGGTTTACATGAGATATGATTGCCCAGCTCCTAATGCAGGGTCTGGCTCAACCGTGGATATTCAAATATGGTAGAGATTGGCATTGTGATTACTATCTTACCCTTGGCCTATGGAATAATCCTTTTGGAATTCTCTGGGTTAGGTTAGAAAAAAAGGGCAGAAGGAGTAACAGTGACCCGAAATTTCTTCAAAGCCCTTCTTGTCTTATGGCCATCTGCTGTCTGCTGTTGATTCAGTCCAGCCTCGTCGCAGAGGGTCTTTCCACCACAGCTAATGGTTACCGCCCTCAGATAAAGGGTAATCTCACCCATCTCTGACAACGCTAAAGGCAACCAATCGACCGAGTGGTCGATTGAGGCAGAGATTTAAGGATGGCACTATTTCTCAGGTTCCTCATCCAGATAACAAGTTAAATGGTTTATGCACTTTAAAACCCCTCCCGGGGCGCCTGGGTGCCTCAATCGAGTAAGCATCTGACTTTGGCTCAAGTCATGATCTCGCAGTCTGTGAGTTCAAGCCCTGCGTCAGGCTCTGTGCTAACAGCTCAGAGCCTGGAGCCTGGTTTGGATTCTGTGTCTCCTCTCTCTACCCCTCCCCTGCTTGCTCTCTCTCTCTCTCTCTCTCTCAAAAATAAATAAATATTAAAAAAAATTTTTTTTAAACTCATCCCAACTGGAACGGCATTTGTAAAGGATGGAGACTGTGGAATCAAACTGAAACAAGGAAAGATAACAGTGATAGACGACTGAAAAGTAAGGTAAAATTCTTGACAATAAGAGCAGATTTTCCATGGGAGTGCCTCCAAGGCCACAAGAACCTGGGACAAGGGAAGTATGCCAAAGAGAGATTAACATCTCTGTTTAGCAGTCTCTTTTCTTCTTATTCTAGTTTTCCTCTTTGTACCGCAGACTCCAATTTTTGAGGACATTGAATTGATTGATTTACTCAATAAATGACTAAATGACCCCATTTGTCTAGAAAGCTATTGATCCCTACAATCATGGCAGAATGGTGTGTCCCTCTTTTGTGCGCCCATAGCACTTTGTTAAGTAGAAGGAAAAGTTCTCCATTTTCAGTCCTCTTTTTTCATGTGACAAAATATGTCTGTTCTAGGGGTGCCTAAGTGGCTCAGTCGGTTAAGCATCCAACTCTTGGTTTCAGTTCGGGTCATGACCGTATGGTTTGTGGGATTGAGCCCCACGTCAGGCTCGTGGCTAACAGCATGCAGCCTGCTTGGGATTCTCTCTCTCCCTCTCTCATTCTGCCCTTCCCCACTGTAGCTGGTTCTCTCAAAATAAATAAACTTTTAAAAAAACTGAAAAAAGATCTCAAAAAATACGTTTTAGACAAAAATGTGGGCTTCTGAAGTCCCATCTGACAGTTGAGCTGTCCCTGCATGGCCCCTCTCTCACTTGCAGGGCAAGTACCAACATGGCAATAAGATTTGCATGTGAACTGTAGGAGATTAGCTCCCTTCTATTCATGGCCACCCAGGGTGTCCAGGGATGAGGAATGGGGTGCACTTGCTCCCAGTGGTGACTGCCCTTTGAGGCAGGCTGCCCTCTTGCACACAGGATACAGGAAGACATAGTGACTGGACCCACTCCTTAGAGAATGGTCATTTCTATTGATCATAGAGCTTGGCTTTCCAGCCAGAAACCAGGCTGTGTTCTTGGAGCCATGTGTTCCCAGCCAGACATTCAAAACATCTGGAGGCATGGGACATATTACAGAACATCCATATGGGTACTGAATAGTACTTGAGGCTAGATAAGTAACTACTTAAGTGTATGTCGTATCTCCGCAGTAGATGTAGATACTCATGTATTGAATAAAACGCATAGTCAGGGGCGCCTGGGTGGCTCAGTCTGTTGAGCATCCGACTTCAGCTCAGGTCATGATCTCACGGCTCGCTGAGTTTGAGCCCCACGTCAGGCTCTGTGCTGACAACTCAGAGCATGGAGTCTGCTTTGGATTCTGTGTCCCTCTCTCACTCTGCCCCTCCCTCGCTCATGCTCTGTCTCTCTCTCTCCCAAGAACAAAACATTAAAAAAATTTTTTTAAACGCAGAGTCATTTAAAATCTTTACCTAAATCACAACTATGTAAGTTAAAAAATATAAATGGATAGAGTATTATAAGAGTATAATTATGAACTTGTGAGAATTCAGGATATATGTATGTATATGCTTGTGTGTGTGTGTGTGTGTGTGTGTGTGTGTATGTGTGTGTAGAAAGAGAGAGTTTATGTTAGTAAGTTGTTTGTTTTGTTTGTTTTGCCACAAAACATGGGAGCAAGTATTCTAAAATTTGTCACATGTAAAATTGAGAGTATTCTATAAACACCAAATAAAATGCCTAAAATGGTGCATAGGTCTATAAGTATGGAGGTAATAGGGAGGGAGTGAAAGAATGTATATAAAATGTGTTAACTGTGCTGTTTGTCGGTAGTGAGTATGTGATGAATTTCAATTATTATCATTATCAGTAGCCGTTATGGGTAAGTAAGGAACTGGGAAAAGCTCTTTTCTTATATTAACTGGCTAGTAAACAAACAATTTCCAGACTAAAATGAAGCAGTGGGGGTTATTTCCTTTTCTTGCTGCCATAACACTTTGTTTATACTTTATTGCATCACATCACATTCTATAGCAATCATTTATTGGTAGGGCTGTCTTTCCCATTAGACCATAGGCTCTTTGACAGAAAGATTTCTATCCTATTATCTTTGCATCCCTAACACATAGCGCTGTACCCAGCACACATACGAGCTGAACACATTTTGAATGCATGCAAAATAGAATCTCATAACATGACCTAGAACTAATACATAGAGGGGGAGGTTAGAGGCATAATAGTTCCTAGGGCTAGCAAATTTCTATGTGAAGAGTTACAAGAGAGTGTAGAAAGAAACAGTTTAAATTTTGAAATGGTAGGGAGAGTGACCCTTTAATGGTGGGGAACAAGAGCTCTTTAATCTCTTAAAATGAAATCTAACAATGTTATTTGTGACACTAGAAATAACAACAGTAGTATTGTGCTTTATGTTTTATAGAATTCTTTCACATGAATGATGCAACATGAGACTCATTAATTTTTTCTTATTTTGTGCATTAGGAAACTAAATCTTAAGAAAAGGTGTTTGATTTGATTAAGGTCATAAAACTAGAAATGGTAGAATTGGGAATCAAACTCAGATCTTATAACTTTAAGACCAATGGTCTTCAACAAGACATGGAATATACCAGGCATTATGAGACGCTTGTCAGTTATCATAGGAATGATCATGGCCTGGGATGACTAGGGCTGAATGTCATCTAGAAAATTCTATAACAACTTTGATGACCATTACATTAAATGACATTATGGCAAAGTTGTGTGTGTGTGTGTGTGTGTGTGTGTGCGCGTGTGCGTGTGTGTGTGTGTTGTATGTACGTATTTTAATATTCCACTTCTCAGATCTACTATGAGTACAGAGTATAGAGTGTTACCCTATTCTGAGAAATAGAAAGGGACGGATGAGTTTAAGTGACTTATTCCTTAAGGTAAACAATGACAATTATACCAACTGGCAAATAAAGTATCAAAAAATGGCTTCAGGGGTGCCTGGCTGGCTTAGAGGGTAGAACATGTGACTCTTGGTTTCAGGGTTGTGAGTTCAAGCCCCACACTGCACCTAGAGCTTACTTAAAAAAAATGAAGAGAGAAAGAAATGGCTTCAAACAAACTCTAACTGATGGGCCAGTTCATGTGTATTAAAGCTGCCATGGCTGGTTCAAAAGAGAGAAGCTTTATTATGCTACCACTTATTCAAGACTTAAGACTCGAAGAAACTTTAATTATTCATTCCTAGATAATGCAGATAAAACTAAATGTAATTAAATGCCAACTGTTCTTTAAAGGAATTAGAAGCATAATTGAACTTCATATTTAACTAAAAGAGAGATGTTAAACAAACAGACCCCGAGCCCAGTTCTCTTATGCTCTCTCTCTAATTAGGTTCAGTCTTTTAACCCAGAGATTTCCACACAGGTCTCCATTTCAGGTACTCAGTAGATTGTATCTTCAGAGAAAATTTAAGAGTTTTCTGACTGACAAAATAAAGTAGGCTGGCAGTTAAAAAGAAAGTCACGTCTGGCTTCTGACAGGATTTCAGCTTTAGAAGACTCTCTCCAACCTTTGAATAAATGCCAGCCCTCAGAAAGCCATTCAACCTTTTTCTTTCTTTCTTTCATTTTCTTTTTCTTTTTTTCTTTTTCTTTTTTTTTTCTTTCCTGAGTGCACGAGACAAGCTAGCACTTAGAACGATGGCAAGGGGGAGGGAATAGGTCAAATTACACATGAAAGCAGTGAGGTTCACTTTTACCAACATCAGCCAAAGGTGTGCACTGACAAAAAAGCATAATCTAATAGAAATTAAGAGGAGTGATTTAAGACACGATTCGCCAAAGAGTGGGGATAGGTCTGGTGGGTTTTATGTAACAAATGTGGAGGCGCACAGGCAAGTGAAAACTGTTGGCTGATAAAAATTCTAACACTTGAACAATCAAGTGTAACATGGGGAACAAATTAATCCCAAACGGTCTGATTCTTAAACTCTTTGTTTAAAGGACACTTTAAAAGACATTTAAAAGACTTTAAAAAGTAATGAATTAATTCAAGAAAAATGAGATGAGCAATATTGATTCCAAAGAACAAAATTACAGTAAGAGAAAGAACATGCTGATAATTCATATGAGCTTATGTAGTTCATTTACTTGAAATGATATAGCTTCCCTTCTTAGTTTTTGGCTTCCCTCTCCCATCAGCATACGTGAGAATATGAAACTATTAGTCTAGAACATTCTCCCCATAGAAAGTCCAAACACTGAATTTAAAACTTCCTTTGTAAGGTATTTTGTCATTAAAAACCCAACAGCGACGAGACAAACAAGTCGACAGCTCTCACCATCTCCAGGGTCAACAATCTCCACCGTGGTCACCGCAGGGAATTCCAGAGCAGCCAGCACAGGCTCTGAGAGAACCACCTGGAAGGTCTCCGACTGCTCGTGTTCTCCATCGCTCATGATCCGCACTCTCCAGGTGGCCCTGGTCTGGCCTGGGTTGAACTGCACTTGTTTCTGTGCTTTGCCCTTGAAGTCTTTGTCTTTTTCTGCAGTCCCATCTCTTGTGCCGATACCTGCACAAAAACATGGTATCATTTTCTTAGCTTCATTTTTAATTGGATTTTTAAAGTTTGCCTTGTCGTTCACCTTTTGTGTGTTATTTATTCTGCCTGCCACTACGTCCAGCTTTGATTCCATGAGCTGGACGACTGGGGTACAGGTGCCACAGTAAAAGGGTTCTACTGTAGGTATTGGGGGTTCATGATTCTGTTCTATTCTTACCTCATGATGGCTTTGCTATATATTCTTTGAACTGTGTTTGTGTTAGAACCTCTTGTAAAGCAAGACTCAGTAAATTAATATTCATGTTGCAAATATTCTTATTCCTACAGTTCATTCAGTCTTAAAAGCTCTTCACTTTTTAATTTTTTTTTAATGTTTGTTTATTTTTGAGAGAGAGACAGACAGACAGAGCATGAGTGGGGGAGAGGCAGAAAGAGAGAGGGAGACACAGAATCCGAAGCAGGCTCCAGGCTCTGAGCTGTCCGCACAGAGCCCGATGCGGGGCTCGAACTCATGAACTGCAAGATCATGGCCTGAACCAAAGTCAGAGGCTTAACCTACTGAGGCACCCAGGTGCCCCCCAAAACTCTTCACTTTTACTTTTACATGTGTTATACTGCATGTGCCATATGATAAAAACATAAGAAAAATTCTCTAACTAGAAAATAAGGAACTCTGTGAGTCAAGAATTCTTTGATAATCAAAGTTGTAAATGGCCAATAATAAAAAAAAATTACAATATTCTCTCCACATTTACTGGGACTAAGATCCTTAAAAGAATATAATTCAGTGATTGTCAATATGACCACATCCAGGTTTGTGTGTGTGTGTGTGTGTGTGTGTGTGTGTGTGTGTATGTAACACTTCAGAATTCCATGAAACCATGTGAACAGAATTGGAGAGCTAAATATATGTGATTGCTATGAGCAGTATGTCGGGCTCACTCTGATGGTTCAACTCAAGGTCAATTGCAGTTAGCTGGGAAGGCTGAAGGACTTCTGAGTCTCTCACTACATTACAAAAGGATCTTCACCATCACTATACCATGTTCTCAAGTCACAGGTTATCTATAAACAGTCAACAGTTAACAAATCCAATGTCATCGAAAAATTGTAAATTGCAGTTAGTACTTGTTCTACTTTGTACTTGTACTAGTATATCCTTAAGTGCTGAATCCAAACCTCTTAGTGAGCCATGTTGATAGAATAATTTTCAGATAGGGGCATCTGGGTGGCTCAGTCAGTTAAGCGTGTGTCTTTGGCTCAGGTCATGATCTCATGGTTGTGAGTTTGAGCCTCGTGTCGGTCTCTGCACCGATAGCTTGGAGTCTGGAGTCTCCTTCAGATTCTGTGTCTCCTTCTCTGTTTCCCCCCTGCCCCCTGTTCATGCTCTGTCTGTCTCTCTCTCTCTCAAAAAACATTAAAAAGAATAATTTTCAAGTAAATTTCTTTAAATATTGGCATTTTGAGAAAAAATTTGTAGGAAAGACAGCTTTAAAAGGGGGGAAATAAAATCTTGTGATTATTAGAATAAAGCCTGAAAATAAAGTGTTTGTAGCATTTCTTATTTAATTGAAAAAATTACCTTATTTTTAAATAATGGTGCTTACGTCAGATGAATCTGAATATTTTCATCTGACTGTTAGTTTCATCTTAAAATGACAACGAAAATAAATATTTCATTAAAATATTTTTGTCTTGGGGCCCCTGGGTGGCTCAGTCGGTTAAGTGTCTGACTTTAGTTCAGGTCATGATCTCACGGTTCCTGGGTTTGAGCCCTGCATCGGGCTCTGTGCTGACAGTTCAGAGCCTGGAGCCTGCTTCAGATTCTGTGTCTCCCTCTCTCTGCCCCTCCCCTGCTTTGTTTCTCTCTGTCTCTCAAAGATAAATAAATGTTAAAAAAATTTTTTTAATAAAATATTTTTGTCTTATAGCTCTCAGAAGCAACTGAGATAAAAATATCTCATTGTTTTTCAATAGTAGGTAAAACATGATTTTTTAATATCAGGAGGAAAAAGGGCACAGAACCAGGCATTCCAGCACTATGTTTCCTGTTGAATGTTGCAGACTTCCCATTAGCTCTTTGGTTCCTCATGCACACAGACAGGTTGTCAACACCTCTTGGGTCCGCCATGATTCACTGCCAAGGTAATGGATGATGAGAGGAATCATTCTCTATGAGGTTCCAGCACACATGCTGCTCATTGACCCATCTATCCACAGTGGCACGGGCCAGCAGAAGAATTTGCTATTTGCTCTCTGATAACCACTTTTGTTTTGTTTCACCAGCAATGCATTATTTTCTTAGAGATTCAAAAGGCAGTTTAAAAACAAAAAGGAATGGGTATAGGGCCGCTCAGTCGGTTAAGCGTCCGACTCTTCGGACTCTTGATTTCAGCTCAGGTCGTGATCTCGCTGTTCGTGGGTTCAAGCCCCGCATCGACCTCCGCACTGATAGTGTGGAGCCTGCTTAGGATTCTCTCTCTCCTTCTCTCTCTGTCCCTCTCCCATGTGCACTCTCTCTCTCAAAAGTAAATAAAAGAATATTTAAAAAAAGGAATGAGTATAATACAAAGAATGTCTATTAGTTCCAACTAGTCATCCTTACTAAGTGATAATCAAGTTATCCAACCTGATAAAATGTAGACGGTCATGCCAAGTTTCATGGTTGCTGCTAAAAACGCATATAATTTTTTTAGATGGACTTTGTAAAATATTCCTGATTGGATGTAAATTATAAATAGGCAAGATCGTTGATTTGCCAAGCGAAGAGGAATGGACTTCTATTTTGTGAAAAAAGACTTACGCCTCTCAAACATGAGGTAAAATTAAGACGGACGTGTCATATTTTTAGAGGGTAAAATAAGACTTAGATGGAATACTAAACTTGCTTTGGGTCAAAAATAAAGATTTCCGGGGCGCCTGGGTGGCGCAGTCGGTTAAGCGTCCGACTTCAGCCAGGTCACGATCTCGCGGTCCGGGAGTTCGAGCCCCACGTCAGGCTCTGGGCTGCTGGCTCAGAGCCTGGAGCCTGTTTCCGATTCTGTGTCTCCCTCTCTCTCTCTGCCCCTCCCCCGTTCATGCTCTGTCTCTCTCTGTCCCAAAAATAATAAACGTTGAAAAAAAAATAATAAAAAAAATAAAAAAATAAAGATTTCCTTTTTATAATTAACACACAGTACCTACTCTGAGTGTAGTGTTAGTCTATCCTGCTACAGGATACAGTTACTTACTATCCATGGACCAGCAGCATAAACAACATCTGAAAGCTTGTTAGAAATGCAGGATTCCAGGCCTTACCCCAGACCCACTGAATCAGAATCAACATTTTAGCAGCATCCAGGTAAATCTTAGATGCATTAAACCTGAGGGTAGGTGGACACATACTAAATATTTCATACCTCCACAGGGCCCTTTACATAGGTGCCCATTTTTTAAAAAAATTAAAGAAAAAAATTTTTTAATGTTTTTATTTTTGAGACAGAGAGAGACAGAGCATGAGCAGGGGAGGGGCAGAGAGAGAGGGAGACACAGAATCTGAAGCAGGCTCCAGGCTCTGAGCTGTCAGCACAGAGCCTGACACGGGGCTTGAACTCATGGACTGTGAGATCATGACCTGAGCCGAAGTTGGACGCTTAACCGAGTGAGCCACCCAGGCACCCCTAAAAAAATTTTTTTTTAATGGTTATTTATTTTTGAGAGAGGGAGAGAGACAGAGTGTGAGTGGGGAGGGGCAGAGAGAGAGAGGGAGACACAGAATTGAAGCAGGATCTAGGCTCTGAGCTGTCAGCACAGAGCCCGACGTGGAGCTTGAACTCAAGAACCACGAGATCATGACCTGAGCTGAAGTTGGACGCTTAACCAACAGAACCACCCAGGTGCCCCCTAGGTGCCCATTTTAACAAAGGATGAAGAAATGGTGTGTAGACTGTGGAGGACACAGAATAGTCCACGCTTTAATCTAACATGGTAGATGAGAGAGCAAAGTACACACAACGTTCAAAACATGCTCTTAATTGGAGATACAAATATTCAGCTGGTAAATCATACCTATTATAAATAACATTATTAGATGGGGCAAAAAGAATTCTAGAAATCAAAAAGCTTATAAATTGGGCTTAAGTTTATGCTTTTATTTTTTCAAAGAGAACTAATTATTAGACAAACCATATTCCTTTGATTTACTAAGCAAAACCACAATTGCAGCTCTTCCTCTGGTGTGGAAAAATGGCATGGAGGGTAAGCAAGGCACTTTTGGAATGAGAGAACAGATGATATCCTACTTTGGCCACGTAGTGGCCATGGGACCACAGGCAGGTTATGAACTTCCTCTGTTATGGGGGATTTCAGAAGCACCATAGTGTGGTAGTTAGGAAAGTTACCCCTGGGGTCAAATCTCAGCTCTGCTCCTTAGTAGCTTTGGGAGGATGACAACCTCTCTGTTTCTTTACCTGCATCATGGGGGATATAATGACACTCCTCTCACAGGGTTGACGATGTAAGGTATTGGGAACTGGGGCTGGCACATAAGAAGAACTCAATACATTTTAGCCATCATTATTGTCACTTCATAGTCCAGTATGTAACACAGTGGCCGGCACTGAGTAAGCCACTCAAGAAAATGTGAGGTTGAATTAGCGAGTGAAGTAAGTCGTAAGGAGAAAAAGACTAAGGTAACGTACTTAGTGTGCCTAACGAAGTATCTTTTATTTAGTAAATTCACAATAGCTGGTAGCAGTAAGATCTTTGAAATGCCAACACTCTTATGAAATGCAAGCACATATTTAATTTGTTAATGGATTATACTGGTTATAAAATTAATAATCATCTCTGAGAAAACACTTACATAAATTTCATGTGATCCATGGCCTCCTAACTATGCTCCTGAACTTAAGTGATAGTCTGCCTCTAGATATCATGCAAACGATCTAATTCTAGAAGCTTGTAAGTGACAGTGGAGGTTTCAGGAAACAGTAACATGAAACACATTCATTGCAGAACTTCTTCCAGGCTTCCCTCCTCTTTAATCTGACTTCCATTCTCCCTCCCAGCTTGAAGTCTATTATCTCTTCAATGATTGATGGGTGTGGGCCACACACAGAAGTCTTTCCAACTTCCTATCTCCCCAGGTTACTAAGTAACGTGCGAGGTTAACCAAGTAGAGCTAAGAACCTTTGTAGAATGGCTGGTGCTCATCTCCACATGCAGGAAATCGTAGTTCGCTGAAAAAATAATGCTAGGAGAAAAAAAGAGCCCCTGTTTGACGTTTCAGGATTCGGCTTTAAAAAAGAAAATGAAGAGAAAAATGCGAAAAGATAGCTTTAAAAATATCTCTCAACCATTAACTTTCCCATTACTTTCAGTGGAAGTGAGTAATTAAACATACCCACCAGGAACTCCGGCAAAATGCAAATAGATAAAGGCATCCTTAAGAATTGCTGAGGTTCTCTGTGTCTCAGTTATTATTTCCTGCATACTTTCAAGCACAAAGTCCGGTTAAGGCTAATCTCTCACGGACAATAAGGAAGACAGGATCAGATTCCTGGTCTGCAGAGCACGTGTGTGTGTGCAAAGAAAACATGCTTCCAAAGAGAGAGAGCACCAAGAGCATTCACTATGCTTTAGAAGGTTAGACAAAGAGACTGTAAATGGCAGCCAAGAGGAGGCATGTGCAAATCAAGACGGAAGCAGAGCAAAACATGAAAAAAAAAGGGGGGGGGTGGCGCCTGGGTGGCTCAGTCGTTTGAGCATCTGACTTCGGCTCAGGTCATGATCTCACGATCTGTGAGTTCGAGCCCCATGTCGGGCTCTGTGCTGACAGCTGAGCCTGGAGCCTGTTTCGGATTCTGTGCCTCCCTCTCTCTCTGCCCCTCCCCCACTATGCTCGCTCTCTCTCTCTCTCTCTCTCTGTCAAAAAAAAAAAAAAAAAAAAAAAAAAGACGGAAGCAGAGCAGCACAAGGTCCGCAGGTGGACCAGCTACCCTGGAGCCAATAACCTGATGGGGTCAGCAGAGAGTGACCCTCTTACATGCTTAAATCCCTCTTACATGCTTAAAAAACAAAAAGCACTTAAAATTTTTTTTTAATGTTTATTTATTTTTGAGAGACAGAGAGAGAGAGAGAGTATGAGCAGGGGAGGGGCACAGAGAGGGAGACAGAGGATCCAAAGTGGGCTCTGCGGTGATAGCAGAGAGTTGAATACGGGGCTCAAACTCACGGCCCATGAGATCATGACCTGAAGCCAGACACTCAACCGACAGAGCCACCCAGGTGCCCCCAAAACAAAAAGCACTTTAAAAATAAGGAGTAATTAATACCCAGCATCCAAATATCAGGGAGGAGTCGGGTGGGGGCAGATTGTGGCTGTGGCAAAGGTATTGTGTGTGGTACGTGTGTGTGTGTGTGTGTGTGTGTGTGTGTATAGGGATCTACTCTTTAATGCTTTTTGAATTTCATGGGCCAGTAAAATTTCAAGTAATTGTTTTGCAGACAAACACAGGATTAGCAAGCTTTTATTTTTTATTGCCAACATTTTCCTAGATTCCTATCTTAGCTGATATTCTCACTCAGTGAAAGCTCTTTTACCTCATGAAAATTCTATCAGCCTAGATGTTATATGTTAGCTTGAACTGGACTTGTAAAAAGGCTTTAGTCTTTGCTTTTGACTTTCAGTTTTATTTAAAAGAGTAAAGCAGCAGAAAATGATTAGTATTTAACGCCTGAGCATTGGTTCTGAAGAAAAGTCACAATGTGCATCTTTTAAGTAGAGCTTTTATGTAGAGTTGGGGTTCTTGGACTTTTGTGACCTACCAGAGCATTCAAATGCAACAAACAGTAAATTACATGTCAATGTCTAATAGATTACTGAATAGTTTTTCACCCCTTATTATTAAAGTTGCCCTCCTATATGTTTTACACTGGCATTTCTGCAGAGTTTTATATTATGGTTAGATTACACATTCCCCTAAACCTCTTCTAAGGTCTATTGACATATAAAAAATCTTAACCAATGAGCGATTACCGCCATTTTTATGAAGTTATTTATATCAGAGAATGATCATATGTAGGTAGAAGGTTTGAAGAGGTATATATACATATTCGGTTACACATTTCCTATTTTTATAGCCTTTTGTCTCTATGATTTAGCTTTGACACAAAACTCTTGGCATGTTTCTGAAGCACTCAAAGAACCTTTAAATGTCAACATCTCCTTAAACTTTAAAACTAGAGCAGTAAACTAAAAATATTTTAATCATTGTAAAATTATGGACATTTGCTAGGAACAAAGGGGGATTGTGGAACAGTAATGTCGATTAAACTTACTTATAAATGAAGTCTCTCCCAAGTAACCTCTGCGTTTAAGAACGACATCTAGAAATTTGGAATCCTCATTGATCAGGTAATATTCCTTTTCAAACGAGATCCATGCCCAATTCAGACGAAAATGCTGTTTGGTTAATTTGTTTCCGCCTAGAAAACAAAAATGTAGAGCCCCCAAATTAGTGCTTTCTTGAATGAATGGCCCTAAAATTTCCACAGAGTATTTGGATGATACAACATTAAGAATCATTGTAGCCACTTGGTTTGACATGCAACTCCATAATCCATACCTGGAGAACAGCTTACTGTTCAGCGATTGTTGTACAGACATTCAATAGCTGACCTCCTTCACAAAATCCCTTGATCTTTAGAAGGCAACGTGGGTAATGGGAAAGAACCACACAACTACTAGCAGCATTTTTCTTTAAACGTACAACTATCCAAGTTGCAGGACGACCCACGTTCCACAAGGTGCCGCTGGAGAGCAAGTTTTCTTCTATAAAGAAGGCTTCAAGGCTCATTTGGATGTTAAAAACACACATACAACTTCACAAATACCTTTTTCTGGTTCACCGAGCACTTGGATGGAAGGCTTTAATTATAACCACTTAAGAAAAAACAAATATCCCTTCTCCGCCTCCCTTCCCCACTATACTCCACTCCATTCTTTAGAGCAAACAGACAGCTCTTTTCATTGATTCCATTCTGTTCTCAAGATAAGGCTCTCTCCTCCCACCTCCCCACCAAAATGGAGCTGGCTGCCTATCAGGAGAAAACAAACTGTGTGTGATCTCTCTAATGTGAAAGCTGCTAGGCAAGGAAAATGAAAGGAGAAATGGTTATCAGCTGATCACTCTGCAGTATCCTTCCATTTCCTTTGATCTACACCAATTATTTCAGAGTAAAGTGAAGTTTATAAACAAAGGCATTGGTAATTTCTTTTAAGTCTTTCTGGAAGACGGTGGAAAAGAGCCCAAGTAACAAACACAGCTAGAGGCACCATTTTAATTCTAATTTCTTCTTTTCTGAGTTCACGTAGAGAGAGCTACTCTAGAGAAGGAGAAACGAAACAGGAAAACATGATTTCAATAGACGGAGGGCAAAAAATCTGCACAAGGAGAAACATAGTGACTGAACAAGCACATGAAAAAACGTCCATCTCTGCCAGAAATTTTTAAGAAGAAAAGTTGCAGTGACTTTGAGTTATCAACCAACATGTACTGAAGATGAAAGAGAGACTACCCAGTGCAGCAGAGATTATATAGGGAAATTGGTTTTGCTGTTTATTGCTGTTTGAATTGTAAATTAGCACGAGCCTTTCAGGCAGCTACATGGCAAAATGCAGGCAAGAGACAAAAAGCTGTTCGGTTCGTACCGTTTGATCTTGTAAGTCCTTCTGTGAATTTTTGCTTCAAGAGAAGCAAAAAGATATTTGTAAGGAATCCTTCATTTCAATATTTTCTATAATAGGCACCCAAACCAAAACAACTTTTGAGTTTTTGGGGTGCATCAAATCAATGAGATACTATTGGGCCATTGAACAATAAATGTGACATTCTTAGTGGAAAACTTACAACACCTAAAGACAGAAACACCAGGCGTTGAAGCTGTGAATGTCGTAGCTACGTAAAATGAAGCATCACAGATGTGGACTTCCTTCGTGTGTTACATGGACAGGACTATGGACCTTTCCATGTTTTGGTTAATTTTTACAAATATAAATAGATCAGAGGGCAGGAAGTTCATCCATTTTGTCCTTAGGAACGTATCATGCCTACCATCTCCTGCACACGGTGCCGTCTTCGCGAGGAGAGCCCACGGCTGGGGCCTGAAGTGTAAGGCCTACTTCGTTTTTCATCTGCTGTCTGACTTTCAGCAAATTTCTTCCCTAGACCTCTGCTTCCTCATGTGGAGAGTCAGGGGAAGGTAATATTAATTAATGCCTGCGTCCGGCGTGAGAATGAAGGGAGATGACCCACGCAGGCGCGCGGCACGCTGTGGCGCATCGATTGCATCGTTCCACAAAAGTTAGCTCGCTGGTCCCCCCGCCACACCGCGCATGCTCACATCCAGCCCCCACGCGCCCCCTGCCGGACTCCAGGTAATCCGCCCGAAGTCCCCTTGCGGCTGGCTCCCCTCTGCCTGGTTCCCGCCAGCTGCCGCAGGCGTCAAGGCAGGCCTTCCTTGCGGATTTCCAGTTTGGCCCTGACCTACCCTGTCTTATCCCTGATGCACTCGCTCACTCCCAGATCCAGCCAAGAGCCCGCTGCCCCATGGATTTGCCAGCCTCAGCCACTCCTCCTGTCCCCTCTGTCCTCTGGCCTAAAATGATGGCCCATCATTCTTCTGCTCACATCTTCCACTCCTCGCAGGCTCCCTTAACCACCTCCTTCCTGAAGCCTCTCCGGCGCCGACTCCAGCCTCTCATCTGGGTGTGATTCACTCACAGATTCCTCTGCGGTTTTGCACGTTAGCAGACACCCCCTCATCTTGCTTAATTGTACAAATTTAATAATTGTACAACATTATACTGATTTTTGTCGGGGAGTCAGAGTGGCCATTCATACTTTTACTATTGCCAACCCTTGGTTTTATTGCCTTTAAAGATATTTAAAGATTTTTTTAAGCTCTTGTGTTTATGTTCTGTTACTTGGAACATTTCTCATAGAATGTAACAGATAAGACTAGAATAGCATTTGATCACTTGCACTAACACATAAAACATTTCTGATCTTTCAACTAATTATTACAGGAAAACATCTTTGTGCCACACTTCTCTCTTCCTTCTCATTTACATTGTGGCTCCATCACGGGCCAGATTTTATTCCAAACTTCTTGTACTTCTTGTCAGGCTCTACCAAGCCATTCCTTCTTCATCCTAACATCTCCAGCCTTCTATACAGAAACATCCAGGCACACCCAACTTCTCAGCATTTTCTGAACAAAGCCGGGGGGGGGGGGTGGGGGTGCAGAGAGGGAGACACAGAATCTGAAGCAGGCTCCAGGCTCTGAGCTGTCAACACAGAGCCCAATGCAGGGCTCCGTGAGATCATGATCTGAGCCGAAGTCGGACGCTTAACCGACTGAGCCACCCAGGAGCCCCAAACCCACAAAACCTTGAGATCGTGACCTGAGTGGAAACCAAGAGTCCGACACTTAACCAACTGAGCCACTTGGGTGCCCCACAGTAATTGTAATTATTTATCCGCATGCCTGTGTGTGCTTCTTCTAACTGTCTGACCTCCTTGGGACAGGTGCTGGTGAAATTCATCCTAGTCTCCAAGTTCCAAGTAGTGTCTGCAACACAATGAGGATTGAAGAAATCTGTGATTTTTAGGACTAGAGTGGCTAATTTGTGACTCCTGCTTGTTTTATTCCTTTTTTATTCATAACAGTTTTCAGCTTACACAAAGCACATACTTCAGTTTTGACTTGTGACTAATAACACCTGACCTCTTTAGTAACTCTTGTGCTCAACAAATGAATTTTAGTCGACAGTTCTGAGTATTTTATTCCTATCTCTTTCCCCTATATCCAAGAAGACATCACTACACACAGTTTCTCTATTTCTCTAAATTTTTTGACACTTTTTAGCTAATTGTGAGATCTGATTCTAATCCTCTCCTTAAATATTCCAGAAAACATCACACTTCTAAATATTACATGTTTTAAGAATACTGAGTCAAGGAGGCCTTCCCTTCACACTCTGTATAAAACAGTGAGCCCTAGTGCAAACCGCAGCATGCTCTGGGCCCTTTATTCTGATTAATTTTTCTCCACAGTGCTTTCCATAACCTCATATCCTATATATGTCTACTTTTGTGTCTGTTCACTTGGTCTGTCCCGATGGCAACACATGACCCAGCCCATTTTGCTTAACTGTTACAGAAACACCTACTAAATGAATTAAGACACTCTAACGTCCCCGCTGAAAGAAATTCAGTAGTGCTTCACTTCTCAGGCAATATCAATGTCCTGCACAAATGTAACATAACTCTTTCAGTGCTGAGTCTTCTTCTTATATTACAAAAAAAGGAATTGTTTTTAATAACGCCCTTTCTGAAATGTTCTGCACACTTCTATTCTTAAACACTGTGTAAAGGCTTTAAACGATTACCCATGAATGTGAATCGCTGGGATTTGTATTTATCTCGATGACACCTCCAGGGGTTACTGATGACTCCAGGCCCGTTTAACCCTTCCACTGCATTATGAAACAGCTTGGACGGTCTTAGGAACAGGCAACTTCATCTCTCCTTACAAATTTATAAAACTTATTATTGGGTTGGTGCTTATGTTCCGGAAAGATGAAGGTGCCAGGTTACTGGTTAATCAAGGGTTTCAGGTGACACACAGCTGAACAAGTTTGCCAGGATTTCATATGTCTGCGGCTTTGAGATTTTGTTTGGAATAAAATTCAGAGACAGTACCGAGAAACTTGGCTTTGTGAGACAGTGACATGCTCTAAGGTAATTGTTTTAGATGCTTAGCTTTCACTCTAAATCTGGGCTTTCTAAGTAGATATCTTGCTAGAGAATAGGAAGTTAAGTGTATAAAGCTTAATGCTGAATAAATTAAATGCTACATAACTTCTGATTTTTGCGCATATGAATCCTACTGCATTTTGGAATTTGTAAAATCTTAGGCACTACTTCTCATGCAGGAGAGGTGCAGGGATCTGAGGAACTACGCTGCCGTTTACTGTCATTCTTTTTATTAAAACTGACCTTGCACAATTGAACTCTGTATTTTATCTAAGGAATGAAAAGACCCAACATATATTCATTCATCACATGCCACATAAACTCCTCTAGCACCTTACTATGTGGGAAATAAATGTTAATACTTTTAATACCAATAGCTGCAGCTTACTGAATGTGAAATTAACTTAAACTGACAATTTTTCACTTCAATTTCACTTATTACTTATTTTACTATTTAATTTTACTTTTATTTCTGATTTTAACTTATTATTTTGCTACTTATTTCAGTTCCTAAAACAGACTCTGTCGTCTGTGATGCACAAAGAATGAGTCTCAGCGTGTCACTGGAGACAAGCTAAAGTCCCTAACTGTGTCATAAATCCATACAACAGGTGCCTGCCAGCTGATAACCACACTCCCATAGGCTTTGTCCCCAAACCCTGACACTAAAGCCATTAAGGGTTTGATGAAAAGACCTCTTTTGAACTTTTCCAGCTGGTCTTTAGGGTTCTTCATTTTCTTTTTCAATGGGAGCACAAGAGGTTTTTTTTTTTTTTTTCTTTTTAGAATAACAAAGAATTGCAACCTTCAATTAGCCCTCCCTAAGAACATAGAGCTGCCTGGTTTTTTCTAAAGACAAAGTATACATCTTCAATATAAAACTATTCACACCTCTGACTTGTCTTGATCAGGGTAATTTCTAGGTGCCCATTTAGCTTTGATTTTTTTTTTTCAACATATTTTAACAAATATTTTCCTTGGACAAAAGTTAGTTACTGATAGAACCTAATTCTATTGGTTAGATTTTTCTAGCTTGCTAAAATTTCATTTGCCCTCAATAAGGTTCAGACTGAAAGCTGAACTGAAAATCAAATCCGTTTTTAAAAGTTGGATATTGTCCTTTAAAGCAGCAATAGAAATAGACATTTACATTAGAAAAGAGTAAGGCAACAATATTACCTAATTTACTACGAAAATTAGATAATTTGGTTTTTAAGCAGTCTTGTTCTCTTAGAAGGCAAGAACAGTGGTTAACAACCAATGCAGCTACCATTAACATCTATGTTATTAATTGTAGTGAAAATCAAAAACTAAAACTGAAATAAGGCATTTATTGTGTTTCATTTCTGTGCTAGGATGATCTTTTAAACTTTACTTTGCCTTAGAATCTTCCATACGAGAAACTTTGAGAGCTTCCGGAGCCCTGTCCTCCAGCCTTTAGTCAGGTGGATTTCACGGTTTACTGCAAACCCTGGAGGTAAAGCTGCAGTCAACTTGGCTTTGAAACATACCCTCCCCAGTCCCCCAGGAGCTGATATTCAAGTATGGGAGATGGCATAAATACATAGATAAGTGTATATGCTGAAGATTGATAAATGCTGTGGGAGAGGCACTGATAATGAGCTGTGGGAGATCACAGAGAGAAGGACTGCTTTCACCTGAGGGCATCAAAGACAAGTTCATAAAAGAAATAGTGTTTAAATGGGGCCTTAAGTACAGGGTGGTATTTGGACATTCACAGAGATTGGGGGAAGGTGTTCCTGGAAGATCACGTCTAAGAACGGAGATAAGAAATCCGGTGAGAAGGAAACTTCAGGGAATTCAGTTTGGTAGGAGTTAGGGACATTTACTAAATACTCACTTCCTTGCCTTCTTGTATAAGTGATTGGATAGTAAAGAAAAAGAGGAAGTGATCTCGATGCTTTAAAATCTGCCCCAAGGGTGTAATCCTGCCTCCAGGCAATCCTGCCTGACCGGGCCACCCCAGGGATGAAGAATCTGGACCTTTAAAGGCAGCTGTGCCTTAGTATGACTCACGGAGCTCCTGAAAAACTGAGAGACAGACCCAGAAAAATGGTCAATGGGTTTTATACTTTTGTCGACTATTTAATAATTCCAATGGTTGTTTTTGTCCGATAGTGACTTTTGATCATTGATATATCATTTTCTTCCTTCCATCTGTACAGCCACCCCCCCCCCCCCACATGCCACCACATTCCCACTGCCTTAGACATTCTGAAAAAGAGGCAGCACAGGACAAAGTATCAGGTTCACAAATGCAGAGACTATATAGAGAAACAAACAGAAAGAGAGGTAGTGTGCCAAAGACCCAAAGGTGGAGAGAAACAGACAAAGCACGTACTGACCTCTATTGGATATGCACAGTCATATATGGCGGTCTCTTAAGCTATTCTCAGGCAAGGCACCTATAAGTTCATCTTTCATAACCAAAACCTAAATGCAGCCCAGATATCTTGGTAACTGTCACATGAACTACAGGGAATGGAGCTCAAGCATGGATTAGTTCACGTTTTTCTGTAGGATGTAAAGATAAGAAATTGCCAGACAGGGGCGCCTGGGTGGCTTAGTGGTATAAGCGTTTGACTTTGGCTCAGGTCATGATCTTGAGATTCACAGAGCCCTGCGTCAGGCTCTGTGCTGACAGCTCAGAGCCTGGAGCCTGCCCCGGATTCTGTGTCTCCGTCTCTCTCTGCCCCTCCCCCACTTGTGCTCTGTCTCTCTCTCTCTCTCAAAAATAAATAAAATGTAAAACAAAATTAAACAAACAAACAAAAAAAAGAAGTTGCCAGATAAGGTGAAGGCAGAGACGGAGCTGACAAATAGACCAACATTCACGTTAGAAACCAGATCACAATTCACTTTACCACATGTAGTTTTGTTCCTTAGAAACGTGATTTCATTGAGTACATACCCATGATGGGTGTACGATGCGTACATATACCCATGATAGGTATATGTGTACATGAGATTCCAAAGAGCTGAATTCTTACCCATGTACTCTACCAGAGGTTGATATACAGTTGATGCCCACTCATTATTCCTGGATTCTGTATTCGCAAATTGGTCTACTCACTAAAATTAATTTGTGACCCCAAAATCAGCACTTGCCAGGCTTTTTGCTCATTCGTGGACACTTGCCGAGTGGCTTGGAAGAATCTGCATCACCAGATTCTCTGCCTTCTTGTTTCATACTGTAAGCTAGTGTCCTTTTCACAGCCTACTTAGTGCTGCCCCTTCCGCATTTTTGTGCTTTGTGTTGGTAATTTCACTGATTAAAATATCACACAATCATAGCGCCACAGTGCAGCTCAGTGTTCCTGAGCAAAGAAAGCTGTGATGCCCTACGGAAAAAATACACGTGTTAGGTAAGCTTGTTCACATATAAGTTACAGAACTGTTAGCTGTGAGCTTACTGTTAATCAATCTACAGCATGTACCAAATAAGGTATCTTTAAACAGAAACACACACCTAACAAGGTCACGTATTGATTGGATAATAAAACGTCGCGACCAGAGGCTCACGGGGAACCTTACTCTGTGTTTCTCCTAGGAGCTATCACTCAGCATTGGCAGTGATTTTACAGAGTATGACTACCGCAAATAACAGAAATCAGTTGTATTGCCTCAAAACAAGCTACAATAAGTCATCCTTCTGGGACAAGATAAAACGGAGCATAAGGATTGGAAAAGTGTTCCGCCTCCACACACATCTCACCTCCCTTTAGCCAACCCTTTCCCTGGCACGTGATCAGGAGCGTGAATGGAAAAGAGCCGTCAGTGCATTGTCGGGTGGGCAGCCTGGCCATCTGGACCCAGTAGCACTAATAGCAGTAAAGGTTAAGGGGATACCGGCTCCTGCCTGGCTATCCTGCCACAATCAGAATGGACAGCAAGAATTCACAGGCTAATTTTTTTTAAGTAGGCTCATGTTCAACGTGGGGCTCTAACTCACAGCCCGGAGATCAAGAGTCTCACGCTCTACCGACTGAGCCAGCCAGGGGCCCTGATAATTTTTAACCTAGAGGAAAATAATACACATGGGATGAGTTCTGATGCACAATAACTCCTAATCCTGCTAGATTCTAATTATCTTAGACTCATTTGTCCTGGGGATATCGGTTCAAGCACAGCCCCCATCTGGGATTCATGCCCATTTATGCTTGTTTGGGGAACAGGAGTAACAGACCTCATGCAGGCTGATTTTTGGGGGCTATAAGGAGCCACTGGAGAGAGAACTCACTGTAATATAGATGGATGTGTCAGGCACAATGATGTAGACTCTGTACAAAGTCTTAAATATCAGAGCAAAGGAGAGATTCAGAGCACAGTGTAAGGGTGTTTGTTACTCATCTCTAATTCACGCCCGGGCTCCCAAATGAATGTTTGGTTCCCGTGAAAAGAGAAAACCGTAAGTGGAAATTGAAAGAGTTACCTGATCGCCCTCATTCGCACCAGGTTCCAAGCAGCACTCTTTTGGATATCCTGGTCATTGGATACACAACACGGGGAAAAGTTCACCACGGAGCTCTGGCGCCCACTCCTGGTGGCTCCTGGGGCCATAGGCAGGTCCCAGCTTGGGGCGGCTGGACCTAGGGACTGGGATTCCAGGCAGAGCTATGGCAACATTGTGGGACCGAGCTTCTCGTGAACACCGACCCTTGAGCAGAAGCATGGGCTTGAGCGACCAGAATTGGCACAACACTGACCAGTCATAGGAGATCCTGGCCAAAAACAACTGGAACTCACGCCAGCACAGGTATAAGTGGGCTGAATGTCAGCTCTGCACTGGAGACCCTGAAATTACATGGAGAATCGGGCTGGACACAATGGGGCCAAGAAGTCAAGGTAATTTTGGTAATACACACATTATCTCAACGCATGTCACAATAACCCTGCCAATTAGGCATTTCTACGTTCTATGGAAGAAGAAAATACCGTCGGGCTAAATTATATGCTTTAACTTGCCGGGTGTGTCATAGATCTAGGATCCACATCCAGCCTGCTGGTATTTTGTACTTCCTCTGAGGAATCAGATTACTTCATGTGGGTCTGCATTCTATTTACAGATGACTCGAGCTTAATTTTCATTTGCTGTAATTTAATTAATAAATGAGTGCTATAGAACAGAAGCAAACGTGATGTTCTGAGCGTTTCCCACCACCGGCAGCAAACCTTCTCACACTAATGAGTAGTGAGGCAGACAAATGGTAAGAATTAAGTAGGAGAACAAAGGGTGTAAAGGACAGTGTCCAAAAATTTGAGACTGAATCCTAGCAAAATTAACACAAGCTAATGAATGAATATGGGGACACAGCCAAAAGTTGGGGAAGCTGGTAGGAAAACACTTCCAGGCTGAATGATGTGCTCCATCAGGCCACATCTGGGCCAAAGTGGCAAGTCTGAGCCCGTGGGAATCCTCCAGGTTTCATTCGGTGTGTTCCCCTCCCCCCAACTCCATCCTCCCCCTCCCCCACCCCTGCCTCAAAGGAAAGAACTTACTTTCAGGCTCTGTAACAAAAAGAAAAAGAAAAAGAGGGAACCTCCTAACCTCAGGCTTAAAAAAAAATATTTCCTTAATCTAAACTTGATGTAACTGTGCAATACTTGGCTTTCTTAATTAGAAGTTTAAACCCAGTGGAATGAATGCTTTCACTGTTGGTATGCACGGCCAGGATGAGGAATTCAGGTGTACATCTACAGAAGACAAAGGACAAAGCAAACATATAATTGCAAGGTAAGCTCTCATGTACAGCATGCACGTTACCAGATGATCACGTGCGATCTAAATTAAAAGCTAACTTAGTCATCTTAATGCTGTACTTTGAGTGGCCAAGGAAACTTTGTTCTGAAAAATGAAAGTGTGATATCATATTTTAAACAAGAACACACACTAATTCAAGAAGCCATTATGCAGATGAACAACACAACCATAAACCGCAAGCATTTTGGAACAAGAATGAGGCCTGGGCTGCAAATTTGCATATTTTCTCACTGCCGAATTTTACCAAGATCCAGAAAGCTGTGATTTCATCAAGATTACCAAGCAGCCATGTGCAGAAGAGGAGTGAGTTCCCAGGGGTTTTCAGGTCTAGTCTGGTGGACTTTTTATTTAATAAACTATGATATGATTTCAAATATATTCTTCAACATAAGATCGTAGAACTTGTGTGCTTAAAACAGTATGAAATAGTATGAAATATATATAAAATTTTAAATTTTAAATTATATATATATACACACACACAATTTAAATTTAAATTTTAAAGGGGACTTAATTATTTCTCATTAAAGTAGCCCAGAAATAACTTTCCATCCTATTTTTCCCATTAACACATAGAATTAAAAAAAAAACAAAACCCGAACCCTGTACTTTCACAGAAACAATAACTGCTCTATCAACAGCTGAGTTCAGTTTTGTCAAGAAGAGCCACACCCTCTCCTGCCTCTGGGGAAAGGAAAAAATACAAAACAAAACACCTGGTGCAGCAAGACTTCTTGCGTGCACCGCCTGAAGCAACAAATTATATAAATTTATTAGATCTCTGGCAACACATTCTTAAAATAAATTTAATAGCCTTAAGGTCTCTGTTCAAACCAGAGTCTAATTCCTTTTGTGGCGCCAGACATCTCCCCCCACCCCATGGAAACTCTACGGGGAAATGAAAGGGGTGCTCCCAGCACCTCTCTGAGTAACCGGTTCAGCACCATTTAGTTAATTCCCTGTGAAGTGCGGTTGTTTTTCTAATTCCTATTTGTATAACAGCACCATGCACATTACCATCACACACAGCCATTGCAATTAACAGGGATTACAGCTGGAGCTGTAGTTTGGATTATCGTTGGAAAATGCTGTATCCACGTTGAGACAAAAATATAAAAGAGAATAAAATCCCAGAAGTACCTGGATCTGTTAAAAACAAAACAAAACAAAACAAAACAAAACAAAACAAAACAAAACAAAACAAAACAAAACAAGAAGAAACCTTCTTTCACCTGAGTTGTTTCTATTACTACAAACATTTAAATTTAATGGCTGGGAAGGAGGGATCAAGAAGGAATGACAGCATAATAGCCATCCTATGAATTACAATATCATGAGCAAATTTTAACTCCGAATCCTGGAATATTGGAGCTAACAGAGATCACCCCAAAGATACGTTAGAATTAGTCTGTTGTTATTGTTTTTAAGTCTTGAGTTGGGACACGTGTTCCTAGGTCTATTTGTTCTCAGAAACAAAATCAAGGTTTGGATGTTTTAGATTTCTAGACTTAAAATTTAAAAGAAATACGTGGAATCACGTCTAGTTTCCTGGCTATTGCTCCTGTGACAAACTAAAAAAAAAGCCTTGTCTTTGAGGTCTGTCAAGGAAGGAAGGAGAGAGGGAAGGAGGGAAGCAGGAAGGGGAGAGAGAGGGGGGCAGTGGGGAATGAAGTAGACGGCCTTCAACGCAGTATGTTTGTTTTTCACATTTTCTTTTCATTTATTTCAGATTAATTTTACAAAGCTAGCTTTTGTACTTAACTTGTGTATTATTTAATTAGTCAAAACCCTTTGGTGGCTGCTCTGATCCCTTTAAAATTATTCCAGTGTTACAAATAGAGCCCTCTTTGGTGATTTTACTGTCTCTGATTAACATAAAAGCCATTCTTTTAAATATTTAGCTGCTAAAGAAAAAAAAAACCACAATAAACATAAAGACAAGCTTGTATGGTCTTAGAGCACGAAACCTTGTAGGAAAAAGATTCAGCCAACATACAGCAATACAACAGTGGTTTTTGTTTGTTTGTTTGTTTTTTGTTTTGTTTTTTTGTTTTTTGTTTTTTTCTTTTTGAACAGACTCACAGCACAGTTATTAAGTAGAATGATGGTTCACACACAGTCCCTTCTGTAAGATTTAGACTCTAGTACGGAAGGCAAACCAAATACCCTACATTAGTTATTAAACAAAATGTAAGGTAAACCACGAGGGATACGGAAGAGGGACCTCAAAGGACGGTGTCCCTTTAAGGGAAAGGAATCACAAGAAAACAGGTGTAGGAGAACAGCAAGGTGTGTAAAAGTTCAGCTCTGTGGGGTCTGCAGAAGCAAAGTGGGGAAGGAGGAAATAACCTGGAAAGTGAGGGATTGATGACGGGGTAGAAAAAGACATAATCTGAATTCTGCTTAAGAAATATTAACTTGGGGGGCACCTGGGTGGCTCAGTCAGTTAAGCGGCCGACTTCGGCGCAGGTCATGATCTCGCAGTTTTTGAGTTCGAGCCCCGCGTCGGGCTCTATGCTGACAGCTTAGAGCTTGGAGCCTGCTTCGGATTCTGTGTCTCCCTCTCTCTGCCCTCTCCCTCTGCTTTCTCAGAGCACATGCTCTGTTTCTCTCTGTCTCTCAAAAAATGAATAAAAATGTTTAAAAATAAAAAAAGAAAGAAATATTAACTTGGTAGAATTATTTAAGGATTCATTAGGATAAACAGAGACTAGGAATCAAAGATACCATTCACAAATAGCCCCCAAATGCTCCCCAAAATGGATGCTCTGCCAGGGGAAGAGAAAATTTGCATTATGATACAAATGAGTCTATAAATATTGCCATAAGAAAAATAAAAATCTTCTCCTCAATAAAATGGCAATCCTTAGAATATTAAAATTTACCTTTGAACAAATCAAATGCCTAACCAAAGATGCCCACCGTAAACAGCCAATATCATGAATACTTGAACTAGAAGATTGGACATAGCTTTTGCCAAACTGCCATATCAAATAACTCCTTCTTATTAAAATTCTTTTGGTAACTAACTCTGTATGGATGGAAGTCAAGAAAGAAGAAGCACCCTATCTTTCACTGAATTTTAATAAAAAGTTCTAATAAGTATGGTTCAGAAAGACCCTGATGTCTTTTTATTTTTATTTTTTTATTTTATTTTATTTTATTTTTTCAATGTTTATTTATTTTTGGGACAGAGAGAGACAGAGCATGAACGGGGGAGGGGCAGAGAGAGAGGGAGACACAGAATCGGAAACAGGCTCCAGGCTCTGAGCCATCAGCCCAGAGCCTGATGCTGGGCTCGAACTCACGGAACGTGAGATCGTGACCTGGCTGAAGTCGGACGCTTAACCGACTGCGCCACCCAGGCGCCCCCCTGATGTCTTTTTAAAACTGAAAACTTTGTATTGTGTTTCAAAATAATTTACAACTGGGATACTCTTGCTTTCAAACTAAACGTAACTTTCTGGTGAGAAAAAGTTGGGTGTTTAATTTGCTACTTCTGTCTGTTTAAAGAGAATTACTCTTTTTACTGAGAGAAAAATGTATTATTGTAAATCAGAAGCCATTATTAGTAGCAATGATAAGTTATTTCAATGATCCTTCAATGGCCATCTCAGTTAAAAACTTTTTTAAAAAATTTTTACTTTTTAAATTTATTTATTTTGAGAGAATGCGAGCTTGAACGGGGGAGGGTCAGAGAGTGAGAATCCCAAGCAGGCTCCACACTATCAGTGCGGAGATGATGTGGGACTTGAACTCAGGAACCATAAGATCATGACCTGAGCTGAAATCAAGAGTCAGATGCTGAACTGACTGAGTCACCCAGGTGCCTCTGCATTAAAAACTTTTAAATATACATTGCCAGCAAGCTTGATGAGTAATTTTCATAATAACAAATCAGGATGAGAAACTAAAACCTTTATTTAAGGTCTTACAATTTAGGCATGAACTTAGGGGTTGGAAACTCAGGCCCTATTTAAATGTGCAGAAAATCTGATAGTTCTAACAATTTTTTTTTCTTTTTTTAGTCCTTAAGAAAATGGTGTAAAGTACTTTAAGAGCTCATTTATTTTGAGCAATGAAAAGAAACAATGACTAGATTTCTTGGGGGCATTTTGGACCTAAATGTCTATTTGGTATAAATCCACAGGCTGAAGTTTCTTTCTCTCTTTCTCTCTCTCTTTCTTTCCATCTCTCTCTCTCTATCTATCTCAACCTAAAAAGAAAGTGAGGATCCATTTGACAAATTCTTTTAGGCCAAGATAAACCATACAAGTCATAATATAAACAAGTAGTTCTCGGTTTGGGGGTGGGCTGGCGGACTACATGATTTTGCCCTTGTGGGTACATTGGACAATGTTGGGAGATGTTTTTGGTTGTCATAATAAGGGGGAGGGAGAGGTGCCTAGCCAGTGGTGCCTTGTGTGTGGAAGACAGGGAGGCAGGGAATGAAAAATGCACTGGACAGTCAGATCTCTGCCCCACCAAAAACAATTAGAATGATCTGGCCCAAAACGTCAATCATGCTATGGAAAAACTCTGGTCTAGACTTATCATATATATATACTATGCATATTATGTTATGTTATATTATATTATTATAATATATGTATATATAATATGTATACACACACACACACACATACAACTTAACATAAACATATTATCTGACTTTGTAAATTCCATGCTTTCTTATGAATTGATAATACATGTAGTCCCAGGACGAACATGACTCTTCTTACATGAATATGCAGAACGTTTCAAAGCCATCATGGATGTGGAGAAGTTTCTAGGACAAAGATTTTATGTTCTTGTTGCAGGAAGTAGCTGAACCAGTCGTTTTCCTGTGCAGTCAAAATTTGTGGCTAATCCTCTGGGAAGTCAGAAGTGAGGATCTTGAGAAATCACCAACCTGTGATAAAAACTGTCACCAAACTGTGACACACCAAACTGTGTCAAAGTGACAGTGCATGCATAATTTAGATTTTAGTATGAAATCAAATATGTGGGTAATGATTTCCATTCCAGAGCTTTTCAGCAGATTAGGCTTCCCTAGAACACCTCTGAGTGAACAGTAGGATATGGGAGGGCTTCCGGTGGTGATTGTAGGAAGGCAAACCTGGACACTGAATACAGGCCATCCAGCTTTCCATGCCTTTCCAGAACTGAAAGGAGATTCACTGCATATTCCAATTCATGTGTGTGCTAGTGTGAACACATGTACACATGTGCACGTGCACACGCACAGATCCTTACTTTTGCTTTTACAACGAATGAAAATATTGTCTGAAACGTTCTCCAAAAATATAGAACGTACAGCCATTTATGTAGTTTTCCACTGAACAATTTAGGAAAACATTTCCCAAAATGTGTTTTTTCAAATCTTGTTTTTCCTGTCTGTTCCTAGATATTAAAAAAAAAAAAAATCACTGAGTCAACTAGAAGAGAAATGTCCTGGGATTAAGCTATGTATACAGAATTCTTTACTCTCACATGTCTTAGGGACTTCGATATGGGAATGTGCTCTAAGCGTGTATGGGAGGGATAGAGCATGTGGCACTACCCAATCTCATCTCACCAGGGAACCCAGTTTTCAAGGTACTGGGTGAGACTCTGTCCTATAGAATGTCTGTTGGGACAAGATGGCTCTGGGTACAAACCATTTAAAATCTACATATGAGCAGAGAGTCTTGTACAGCATCAATCGCATCCAAGTAATATAATTTTCAATTGTAGACATTTGACACCAAAAGTTGGGATTGCATTTTATAGTCTTGAGGAACAAAACCAATAAAGTGAAGTCATTTCCCCCTTTTTCTGTCAGCTGTACAAATTCTGGTTCAAGACACTTCCATTCCCTAATCTAAATGGCAAATTAAATACATGAGCTTGTAGGATACCAACAAAACCAAAGTTAAGTTCACATAAACCCAACGGACTACTGGTATACTTGTTCTGGAGAGACCACAGGGATTGGTGGAGACGCTTTGCTTTTTTTGTGGTTGAACAGGATAGTGTCCCAGCCATGTTTTTTAATTAGTCAAATGCGGGATCAGATGTCACAGGAGACAAAGATTAGGATTTTGGCCAGTTCCAAACAACGCAGCTGAAATCACCAACAACGTACAACGAGCCATGTCAGCCTCCCATTTTTTTGAGTTGGATCTTACTCCCTGTGGATATTTGAACCCTATGATCTGCCCAGCTCTGATAAGGGATTTAAAGGCTTACTAAAAAGAATGCTTCTGAAGCTATTAAAACAACCAGCACGGGAAGAACTGACTAAGCCGGGTTTTAGAAAGAGGATAATGCTGCAACAAAAACGTTAAGGCTGATAAACAGATAAAAAATCTGAAAGCACATTGTTCCCTAGTCTGCACTTCTTCCTCACCCTGATCGGTAACTACTTCCCATGAGAGTGGGATAAATGCTGTAGCTCGGCACCCATCAATTTTAGAAGGGAGCAGAAAGACATCTTTGAGTCAACGACTCACGTCTCAACTGGTTGCTGTCCAGTTCTGTTGGAAAATATCTTTCATTCACTGAAGAACCGAAAGAAGATGGAAAATGTTAATTAACGCCACTACGGGGTCATATATGTATGGAACTGTATGTATACCAGGTGCTCTGGAGATTTAGGGCAACAAATGAATATACGTATAGGCGTATGTGTATGTTTCATACACACACACATACGCATATACATACATATCCACTTTGGGCCGTCAGGAAACTGACACTGAAAATCCTCACGAGATAAAATTTACACAAACAGAAAACCAGATCATGAGACCCCTTTAAAGAATAAGAAGCAAATGATCTTTGAGGACTATAGAAGAGTCTCAAAATGGTTCCTTCAGGGAGGAAAATCTCGTACTACGTGTTAGCACCTAACGAAAACAAAGTGAATGAAATGTGGGGAACACCATATTTCTTCCCTTTTTTACTGTCCTGTGCCAGTATGGGAGGGTCAGGATCGGTGGGTGGTGAGACTCTAACAGGAAATACCTGATAGCCATCACAGAAGCTGGACTCAGTGAATCTGAACAAGGGAAATGGACGGAACTGCCCTAGCTTGTACTCTCAAGGTCTGAACTCAGATATCTGAGCTCGTATGGAAAGCTACACCTGGCCAGTATTTGGAATTCTGCCTTGGTTTCCACCAAGGACCCAGGCACAACTGCCAAATAGGCAGAGTTTGTGCACCTCCTGTGTTGGTAAATTCCTCTTCCACACCTTCGCTCGTTCTCTGGAGTACTCAGGTCCCTTTCTTTCTGGCCATTTAAAGCCCTCACTCCTTGCGTGTTGGCCCTTCCGCTCTGCATTTTCCTTCCTTCCTCCTAGCCTCAGTTATAAACCCCTGTACGTAAACATTGTCAGCTATAGGACAACTTGTCTGAACTCAGTTATTTGGCCTAAAATATGCATGATTTTATCTTTGCAATGTTTCTTCTAAATAAGGGGCTTTTTGACATTACTCTTCTGCCAGAGGAGACATTTTTCAGGATGGACATTCCACGAATTGTTGCCTACTCTAGACCATCATTCTTGGTTAGTCGGCCAGGGAGTTTAGAGCATTTACTCCTTGGAAGAAGAATCCCATGATTGGTTTACTTCATCTTTCCACCACCACCCACCGGCCTGTCCCCACCCTTCGCCTCCGTCATTTCTAGAGAGAATTGCAGCTAGAAAAATGATTTTGAGTGTCGTGAATATAAATGTGGACACTCTGATATGTTTTGGCAAAATCTGGACCACAGCCTTATTTCTTGTTGTGGTCAACGTAGCTACACGGTATTGCAGCTCTTTCTTTGGGAAAAGTCTGAAGACATATGATAGCTTCGATAGTGCCCAGGTTTCTTTTTCTACTTAGGAACTTGTTTACAGGCCTCATCAAAAAAATCAAACAGTCCTGGGATGTCGTTATGAAGAAAAAAGTCCAGAGATTTTGAACTTATTTTTAGGGTTCTTAGTTAGCATCAATTACGTAAAGGCCAAGTTAGGACGGATGAGTAGAGACGAAGGAAACTCTAAGAGTTCTACAAAACAAGATACCCCTGAACACCTGGGAATGAGTATTTGTGCTGTCTTCAGTGGACAAGATTCCCTCATGTATATGGTACAGGGATCACGAGAGTGAGAAACGGGACTGGATTCCTCATACAGGTGGATCGTGCAGACTCGAACGTGTACATTACCAGAATGTGAACTTGGCACAGGGCCCCAAACAGAGGCTAGCCGTAAAGAGCCAGGAAGAGAAGGAGAAATGAGGTAGGCAAGCAAGCACACTCAGGAAGAAAATTCCCACTTTTGCCCCCAGCTCTGTTCTAAAAATATGGATAATACCCCGGCACTGACCGTCTGTTTCCCTGGTTTCAATCTGTGCCTCCGATATATTGGATTAAAAAAAAGAAAAACCGAGCTTTTCCATGGACAGGATTTATATAAGGGATCTGAGATAACAGTGACTGGATTGGTGCACCAACCTAGACTTCTTCGGTCACTAGAGGAGAAGGGGGCAAATTATGACAAATATTTTTAAATTTTCAAGTTTATCCCTTTTTAAAAGACAAAATATGGGAAAACCACAGAGGAACGATGGAAGTGAGCCTGGTGTTCCAGGGAGCTGATTAAGCACCAAGCCAGAACTTTATAAGTAGTCGTGCCAGAATGAAAAAATATATATATATATGAAATGTTAGGGAATATACCCAAAGATTTTAACTATGGCATGAAGTACAAATAACTTTATTTAAATGAGGTATGTTTCAAGATTGACTCTGCAGCCCAGATTGGAACTTCCTATGAAGATGTATCACAAAATATGAATAGCATGTGCAACGCTTTTCTTTCTTTCTTTCTTTCTTTCTTTCTTTCTTTCTTTCTTTCTTTCTTTTTTTGTTTCAAGTTTTTTATTTAAGTTCTAGTTAGTTGACATATAGTGTAATATTGGTTCCAGTGCTCATCCCAACAACACTTTTCTTCTTAAAATAAAAAATACACTTTAAAAAGAACTTAAAATAATTGAATTAGATTAAAACCTGGTGAATTTGTGAATATTTACCCTCCCTCCCCAATCTTGCAGATTCCTTATACTATTTGTGTTCCTTATAGTTCTATTTTCTTTGTGGGTATCACCTTAATATATGAGGATTGTTGGGCCATTCTCCCTAATTAATATTTTATTGGCCATGAATGAATTTGCTTTAGAAAAACACAAGCTGTAATCTGAATGTACACAGTTCGGCTTCTAGTGAGAAATAGGTAATTCAGGGAACTTCAATGTCACGTTGGCTTATGTAAAACTAAATAAATAATGGTTGTGATGATTTGTTACTGCATCGGTGCATCTGTGAGGACAAGTACTGTTGCAAATCTTCCTAACGCCTGGAGGAGGATGGTGGCATTCCTTTTTAATTAAAGAGTTGACATCTATAGAATTATTTGGGATTATTTTAAATTCGGTAACAAGTTGGGGTCATTCAAAGAAGAGCTAAGGTTTGCCACTAATCTGTTAGCTAGAACTACAGTAACAGCATATTTCAGATGCTTCTGTTCTGACTTCATGGGTGTTAATCATTTATATTCTTAGCTGACACTCTTTAAATTCAAAAACATCTTTGTGTTGACTCTGTTCACCTTATCTTTTTTCCATCTCTCCCCTTCTATTCTTGTAAGAATTAGGGGAATGTGACTTTTCATGGTTTGTTTCCAAAGTATTTCACTGATCGTCAGCAATATTTACCTGTAACTGTTTCTGTAAAAAAAAAAAAATATATATATATATGCACATGTATATATATACGTATATATACACATACATATACATATACATACATATATATACACATATACATATGTATATATATTCATTACTACCAATTTTAATTTTTTTAACATTTATTTATTTTTGAAAGACAGTGAGCGGGGGGGGGGGGCGGGGAGAGAGAGAAAGAGACAGACACAGAATCCGAAGCAAGCTCCAGGCTCTGAGCTGTCAGCACACAGCCCGATGCAGGGCTCAAACCACGAACCGTGAGATCATGACCTGAGCCGAAGTCAGACCCCAACTGACTGAGCCACCCAGGAGCCCCAGTTACTACCCATTTTATTAGTCCATTTATTATATAAGTAGTTATGAGTAGTTACCATGAGTAAGTCACTGTGCTAGCTGCTGGGGACACAGACATAAAAGGCAAGCTCATGATGTGGTAAGGGAAAAGACAAAGAAAGACATCTTTACTGTTGTGTTTGGTAGGGACAGAAATATTGGGGAGTGAAGGGTGCTACAGTGGTTTAGAGGAGGGACACACACAGGCTTGAATACACAGGAACATAATGATGAAAAGCTGTTATTGTGTTGCTCTGTAATAAAGTGATGCCTCGTGGTTTACTGAGACTATAAGACTTTCTGTGCTTACACTAAATGGCCCCATTGTGCCATTTGAGTTTCTGGGCTTTTTCGAAAACAGATTTCTCTTCCTTCCATTATTGTAAGTAGTTTGCTGGCACTTATGTTATCGATGCTCACTTCCTTTGCTAGACTCTCTACCCCCATCCTACTGTTATCCCTGAAATCTTCTGGGAGACTGAAAAAATGAGACAAATGAATGCAGGCTCTCAGTGAACCAAATGGGAGACACCTTGCCACATACAGTTTTGGGGGAGAAAGGATAGTGGTAAAGAACATACCATCTAGAGTGATAAAAACTTGGGTGGAAAATTTACTCAAGTATGCCAAATATCAACTTGGCTGGAGCATCTCTGGATTGTAAGTTAAGAACAGATTTGGACAAGAGGAGACCCCCACATAGGGACATATCTGTAAGTATCGTGCATGGATTTAGTGGCATCAGTTTTGTTCAACAGAGACTTGTTTTACTTACTTGCTCTTTTATTCCAATGTTCTATACACATAAGTTTGTAAAGTATGTTAAGTTTTATGCACATAAAATATCACAGTATTTTCAGTCCTAGTTCAATGTCTAAGTTTTGCAAGAAAACCTAGTTCAGATCTTGCTATTGGGCCATTTTGACCAACAACATGATTGCTTTTGTCCTGATGATTATTGAACAGTTGCCATAGTGTACAAATGTTGGTTCTTGCCAATGTAGAGATAGGGCACCAAGTTAAATCCTAATTTAAATCCTAAACTCAAAACTCATTGGAAGAACTATTGTAGTGTAGTAGCGAAAAAGGGTTGAGGCTCATGGTTAGAAGCTTATGCACAGATTACACGTAGATACTTCTACTCTCTTTGGAAGCCCCTCAAAATCATAACCCTATAAACAATAAAATGGCATGATCCCTCCAAAACCAGAGAATAAGAAAGAATGCAAAAGCAATCACATTTGAAATCTGGAAAGCAGATGTACAAGTGTAACAGCTTTGGAAGAGTGGAGAAAGTAAAAAATGAAATCGGCCTTGGGAAAAGCCCAAAGACCTTATTTGTGCCTATGGACTCTAAAAAGGCTTTATAAGGTGATGGTACCGTGGAGCTTCTCACAGCTAGCCCGTTTTGTCCCCTAGGCCGAATTCACATTCCAGTACCCTTAGTAGTCCACATAATTGCTCTATATGAGGCATCTGACCCTATTTCTCACTTTCATGGTTCTATATTATATAGATTAGGGAATCCTGCTTCACAGAGCACAGCAGAAATAGTCGTTATCAGATTTACAAATGCATATTTTTGCAGAACTCTTAAAGTTGTATCCACCTCTATTCACCTGCCCTAAATGGGTCTGTAAACCACTTAGGCTGAGTGGGGGCTGTAAACATGGGCTCAAGCCCAGATAGAGATACTTAAAACCTGAACAGTTGGGTATCCTATAAGGAAGAAATTTTCAAGACTGGAAAATTATGGTCTAGCTGTTACTGTAATTAGAGTGCTACTTTGCCTTATTTTAGTCGACCGATTCAAAGATAATATTTTTAGTGGTTTACTCACAGCACGTTTCCAGCCTCTGATCAACATGTATTTTTTATTGCCAATATTTTTTAGATGAACAGTAGGAAAAAAATATTCAGAAAAACCTCAGAGCCTCCTTTACCTTCAGACAGCATATCAGACTTTGGCCCTAGACGTACACACTTCGGCTTTGGGAGATTTGTCACTGGTGTTTTGATGAAATGATTCCTACTTTCACTTCCTCACAAAAATGCATGCCTAGACCAGTGACTACGTAACCTTCCAGGTGGATAATTACTTCCCATGACTGATGAACACAGCTGCTTCCATTCATTTTCAGAGAAAATGAAAACAATCCTTTCAAAAGGTTAAGGGTCAGGGAGCCCATTAGGTGAAGTGCTATTAAGGTAACAGCTTTCTCAGATTTGTGGTGTTCCGTAGGAAAAACTAAGAGCAAGTGTGTCCAGTGCCTTAATTCACTTCTGACAGTGACTTCCCTGGAACAAGAGAGGTCCACGCTTCTAGTTGTTTGCCACGTACTACATTTTACAGACCCACGCTGCCTTCGACTGTCCCCGTATATTGATTTTTCAGGAAAATTTATTAAGCTCCAAGTTTGTGGTCATTCCACGACTCGCTTCTGGGCACGCAAGATCTTCATTCGAGAGTAATTCCGCTTATTTGTAACTTGGAATCAATAATATTTCTTCAATGTTTCAAAATGTGTTAAAAGAGCACAGCATACTCCTGACATTCTCTCATTTTTTCTTTCTGAACATCTAGCACTGTTTCCCCTCTTAGGGCTGAATCAGGCATGAGCCTCACATGTCTCTTTTGTGGCCATTCTGCCCTTGCTTCGGGCAGCATGGTTTTGTGGAAGAAACACGCACTTCTGAGGTAGCTCTGGGGAGCTTTGAATCTCGGCTCTGCCAATGACTACATATGGCTTGAGATATCTTATTAAATTCTCTGTGCCTCAGTTTCCTACCTTGTGACATACCTTAGAGGGTGAGGATGTGGAGTCAATGTGTATAAAGCAAAAATATATATTCTTAAATATTATTATGGAAGGGGTGTGTGTGTGTGTGTGTGTGTGTGTGTGTGTGTGTGAGTTGTATGCACACAAGAGGTCTGCACTGCTTACCAATGAAACTTATTCTTCACTTTCCGGAGGAATTGTCTTCCTCATCACTATTAAGGCAGGCAAAGAGTCAAGAGTTGCAAGTCCAATCCTTATTCCTATCCTCTTTAAACTAACCACTAATATTGGGGCAAGCTTCCAAATTAATGTCATGCATAAAAGTTTCCTAAAACCTTAACATACAAGAACTTGATTTTCTTAAGTGGGGACATATAACTGGGTCTCTATCCGCGATTAAAATTTTAATTATCATATGTACTGGTGCCTACGGAGCCAATAACACTATATTAAATTTTTCATCATGACGAGTGCTGTAACGAAATTACAACCGAATATGGAATGATCCATTTGTTCCCTAATGAGGAATAAAGCTTGCAAATAGGATCCTGTAATTTTCCTGGTCTCTTTTGTTCTTGCAGCAAAGACTATAGCACAGAGAGTAACATGATCATTGAATGTACCGATTGGCTCCAAATAATCATAACAATTCATAGATTTTCAAGTTCATTTGAGAGGCTATAGCTCCTAACAGCGCACGCATTGGTAAAGCCCCATCTCAAACGGCACATGTTTAAAATCTCACTTAGTTTGCTTTGTTGCCATTCTTCAATGTTTATAAATCACAATTATGTATTTCTATAACATGATGCTGACTCAAATAGTTAAACTATAAGAGTGGAAGGAACAGTTGAAGAACTATGATTCATCTTGTTATTTAAACAGCTATAAATGTAAGCCATTCTAAACTGAAAGATAAAATTGTGTAGGCATCCGCAGGCGAGGTCCTCTGAATGCTCTCAGACATTAAAAATGTATGAGGGGCATCTGTGTGGCTCAGTTGGTTAAGTGTCCGACTTCAGCTCAGGTCTTGATCTCACGGTATGTGAGTTCGAGCCCCGTGTCAAGCTCTGTGCTGAGAGCTCGGAGCCTGGAGCCTGCTTTGGATTCTGTGTCTCCTTCTTTCTCTCTGCCTCTTCCCCACTCGTGCTCTCTCTCTCCCTCACTCTCTCTCTCTCTCTCTCTCTCTCTATATATATATATATATATCTAAAAAATAAACATTAAAAAATTAAAGAAATACGTAAATTTGGGTTTCTGACACCAATATCACATTTTCTTTTTTTTAATTTTTTTTTTTTTTTTGGAGGGGAGAGGGGCAGAGGGAGAGAGAGAATATTAAGCAGGCTATAAACTCAGCATGGAGCCAGACATGGGGCCAGTTTCATGACGGTGAGATCATGACCTCAGTAGAAATCAAGAGTCTGACGCTCAACCAACTGAGCTGCCCAGGCACCCCCACCGATATCACATTTTCTAAGCTAATGAAAAAAGCAGGTTTAAATTATATCATAATATATTCCAGCTACTTTATCATTATCAATAAAACAAGGTCTAGCAATATACTGCATCACCTAGTGCGACCTGGAATCCCTGCCCTTAGAGTGACTGGGTAGGATCTGTTTGGGAATTAGATGAAAAATATGAAGGCAATCCATATTGCTTTGGGGCTGGGGTGAAGGGATTATCCACTAAAGGAGTGAACACAGGGAGCCTGTGAAGGAGTGAAGGAAGGGAGGTAACAGGAGACTTCATGGAGCAGTTGGGACTTGGGTGGAGTCTTGGAGACAGGCATGATCAGAGTGGGCTGGGTGGGCTCAGGCTTCTGGAAAGAACTCTTCCAGTGTGAGCAGAAGAAGGCATCTATGGGTGGAACAATTTTGTTTCAAGAAGCATCAGGTTGAAACAGGCCAGGAATGCAAGGCATAATGGGCTACACCTAACTGCTGCCCTATTTTTTTTTTCCTTCCCATAGAAATCAAAAAAGAAGCCTTTACATAATGAATCCCAGTTTCCTTACCTTCCATTAACACCTCATCCACATTGCAGGAGGTCTCCTGGTACCCACCAAAATTGGGTTGTGCAAGGTCACCAATCCAGCCTAAGTTGTCAAATCCATTGGGCAGGTTTTATCATTTGTCTTCCTTTGTTCCCAATATTTGCCAATTTAAAAACTCGTATTAAATTATTTTTGAAACTCTCAATAAAAGAGTGATGATGATGATCATTATTACAACTATCACTACTTTATAATTTCTATTCCTACTAAGACTGTCTCCACCAACTCTCCACCAACAGCAATTATTGTGCACTTACTATGGGCTAGATATTGACAGGTTCTCCACATATACAATATCACCTCATCCTCATGTAAATTGTAGGAGATCGATACTTTAGCCATACCTGCTTTCAAATTGAGAAGCTAGGACTTAGAGAGGTTAGTGACCCTGCCTAGTATGATATAGCTAATATTTCTGAAGTTCAAAACTGATGTCACCCTCCAGGTTTTATTCTGAGCTCTCTGGATGTCTCGTTTGTTTCAAGCTTTTCATGAGCTTGTCTTTCTCAAGAGACTCCTTAGCTGTTGCTCTCCAGGGTTCTATGCTCAGCAATCTGCTGGTCTTAACGTTCTGTGTCTGGCTGATCTTAATCCATTGTCATGGCTCTAGCTCCCACTGGACTCCAACGCCCTTGAAATCTGCAGACTCATCCAATCCACGTTCATCAGCTCCCGAGCAAGGTCATGCATTTTCCATTGCACGTCTGCCTTCGTGTCCCATAAGCACTTGGAACTCACATATGTGTCCAAAGCTGAACTCTATTTTTTTTTCTGCAAAGCTGTTTCTCCTGATGTATTCTGTATTGTAGGAAACAGGGCTTTCTTCCTTTCAACTACCAAAGCAGAATCATAGGAGAATCAAAGGAGTCATACCAGCGGCTCATTCACTCACTTCCATATTAATCAGCCACCAAGTCCTAAACATCTCTGGAATCCATTCTCTCTTTTTTTTTTTTTTGGCCACGGCAATTTCCTACATAATCTTCTTGCAATAGCTTTCGACCTGTTGTATCTGTCCATCATTTCACACTCTTCTATCTGTCGTCCAAGCTCCACTTAGTTCCCCAATAATCTTCCTGAAATGCTAGTCTATATCATAGCATTTCCATATGAAAATCCCTCACTAGCTCCCTATTGCCCTGAGGACAAAGTCCAAAACCTTAGGATGCAGGGCATGCAGGAACTTTCATCATCTGTCACCTCCTTATAGTCCAGACTCATTTCCCTGGTGCCTCAATACCAACTGTTCACTAAATCACACCAAACCGGCAGTCCAGAAACATCACGCGTTCCACACTAATGAATATTTAGTGAACACCAATTACATGCCGAACACTGACGTAAGCTGTTGCCTTCACTGCTCTATTCTGCTCTCTTAAAAATTTCTTGGCCGTCACTTTGTTGTAATTTACTCTTAGGTCCAATTTTTAAATTATAGTTCAGAACTGGCATGCACTCCACAAGTCAAAGCAAAGTTTCCCTGTAGTTTTATGCATGCTACATAATCTCTGGCAACTTGCACTTTGCCATAGACATTCGAGAAAAATATGGTATTGGTTTATTGTTTCCTTTAGATTTGTGTTAGATCCTGTTTTGAATTTTTAAAAATCTGAGTAATAAAATATATACATTCCATCCATTCAGTATTAAAATTACAACTGTTTAGAGACTTTCTTGGGTTCTTAATTCTTTAAAAGCTAAATCTGTTCCCTATTTTATTCACGTATTCAACAAATGCATGATGTGCAAGGACTATGTTAGGGATAGAGTATGAACAGATGAAGGAAACATAGTTCCCAGGGGGAAATGGACAGGAGCACCAGCTACTAAAATGCCCACATGTGGTACACACACACACACACACACACACACACACACACACACTGTCTCTCTCTCTCTCTCTCTCTCTCTCTCTCTCACTCAGGACTCTTATGGCACAGGGAGCACAAAGAAGTTGTTTCACATAAGTCACTAATGGTTTTCCAAAGTAGACTATGCTGAAGCCAGATCTTCAAAGACAAAGAGGACTTAGTTTAAATAAAAAAAGAGAGTAAGGACGTTTGAGTTGGAAGAGACTCCTAAATACCGAGGCCACTAAAAGTCAGAGAGAAAACAAATAAAAAAGAAATAAGGAAGCAGGCACAAGTAAGTGTAAGTTCCCTATCTGTATGTCTTCTGTGAAAAGTTAACACTATGTGCTGGTTAATGGGATTTCTTTCTTTCTTTCTTTCTTTCTTTCTTTCTTTCTTTCTTTCTTTCTTTAACTTTATTTATTTTGAGAGAGAGAATGAGGGAGAGAGGGGGGCAGAGAGAATCCCAAGCAGGCTCTGCATTGTCAGCGAGGAGCCCAATGTGGGGTTAGAAGCCATAAACCATGAGATCACGCCTTGAGCTGATAGCAAGAGTCAGACGCTTAACCAGCTGGGCCACCCAGGCACCCCATTTGGGATTTTCATCAAAGGGAAATAGGTTGGTTTTTAAAATCAATATAAATTTCTGTCCCTGATAGTTTTTCATTATTTACTTAAACTAGGAGTATCTAGTTATTCGAAGCTTTGTCTTCCTAATGGTTGAGGTTTAACCAAGAATCTGTGGATGTTTGTCTCATAAGTCACATATTCAAAACAGGCTTCCTATATAATATCATGTTGTACACCTAACACTGGATAGAGAGAACATACTAAGGTCTTAAACCTTTGGGCAAAGGGTGTAAAAAATGGAAATATTTCATTGTAAAACATCAAAGAGGTTTCATGTGTTGAAATAACACAACATATTATAATAAATTATAAGTACCTTTTTTTTTTAAGCTTTTCATAAACCATGCCTGCTCCCTGGTTACAGAGAGCAGTTATGGGAGACATACCAGTGAATAAAATCATACTTTTAAAAAGGTTCCCTTCATAGGAGTCCCTCAAGGAGACTTCAAACGGGTCCCTCAACTCGTTTCCACTCTCTACTGTGAGGCCCATTTGTTTCCTTTCGAAACAATGTTGTAGCACCCTAAGGCCAGAAAACCTAAGCCAGTTAGAACCACTTGCTCAAAATCATTCTTACAAATAGGTTACTTTCTAGTTAAAAATTATCTTTCAAGGTTTGAGATCTCTTGTATCATTAAGTGAAGCTCTGAGGCACAGGGAAGCTGGACTGGATAAACACTGCAGGGGCAGGGGCAGGGGCAGGGGCAGGGGCAGGGGCAGGGGCAGGGGGCCGTTAGAATACGGACAAGGTTTCAGGCAGCTACAAGGGAGCCACGTTCTACGCCCTGTGTTTTGCCACTGACGGCTCCTCTCTGTTCCCCGGAGAAAGGAAGACTCCCGTTTTCGCACAAAGTCATGGCATCTCTGTGCCTATGAGGGGGCCAAGTGAACTAAACCCCACGTTTCCTCTCCTCATCCGCTGGCAATATGGGTGGCGATGGCCGCCCAGACGGGGAGGCAAAAAGAAACAGTTGGTGTCACTTAAGGTGCTCACCTCCCCACGCCTCCACCCATGCTCTTCTGCCCCGAGCAGTGTTTCTGATGATACAAACTCAACTCTAACAGAAACGTTCTGGACTCTTCGCAATTGTGGGTTAAGCTGTTTGGCAACAACGACTGAAGTGTCCTGAGTAGTTCCTCACTAAGCGTTTTTTAAAACCTCTTACTACAATTTCTTGTTGTGATGACAAGTAATTACTATTTTGATAAATGAGGTGTTTTGTGTTTTGTTTTTTTGTACTAAGAATAAAAACTGAAGATGAACGGACAAAGGAATGGTTACCTTTTTCACAGATATAATCAGAGAAAACCATCAAAGACAGCAAGTAATTCCTTCCTTTAATGAACTTCACTTTCAAACGTGGCCATTATGGAGGGGTGTATGTTGCTGTTGTAGGTCTCTGCTTATCTAAATTGGCCCACATAATTTCTCAACTCAGGGGCACATTTGTAATTTGGATTATAAGGATTAGGAGTTTATACATAAGAGTGTGTGTCAGTTCCTAATAACTATATACAGTGGGAAGATATTAAAACTCTTCATAAAAAGGCAAGTTGGGAGGCTAGGTTTTCTTAATGTACTTTAGCCAAAATGACAAAGTCACTACAGACTGAATGCAGAATCAGATATGAGAATCCAGCCAAACATTGAAGAGAGCCCCCAAAATGCATGGCAATGCCACTCTTCTCACTAAGATTTTTATTTAGGAACACATAGTTATTTTTGATAAAAATTTAATATGTTATGGGTACATTATTGTTATATTTAAATGACTTAATACATGGATATTTACAGGTGTTCTCAGCTCAGACTATGGTACATATCAATAGATATATCCCTAGCAAAAGCTCTTTGAGGTCTTTGAGAAGTTTTTCAGAGTGAAAGAGGTTCTAGATCCAAAAAATCTGAGAACTGCTGTTATACGATATGTATAAACAATAATTTAATCACAAAAAAGCTCCAGGGTTAAGGAAAAATCTTTTAACAGGTTATATATGTAAAAGACTTCATAGTTGCAAACGAAATTCATTTCTTCCTACTAATTTATCTAGCCTCTCTTTTCTCATACTACCTTTTCCTCTTGCCAGATTACAAAATGAATGTTGGATATGTAAACACGTGATTACTGGAAAACAATAGGGTAACACACTCTATTTTTACAAATCAAAACCACTGTAGGGCAGATTAATTTTGCTTTCGTTTGTTCACTTGAAGATGGCTTTTTTAGAAAACCACAAATGGCTAATCATAAGGTGATCTCATTTATTATTCAAATGATTTCTTTCCTGCATTAACTAACACAACCTGTTTGTTAGGCTACCTAAATGTTTATTTAGGTATGTTACTTTTCCTGCATTGAGACCAAAAGATTCGCTTTTTATTATTAATTGAACATTAAAGGTGGTTCTATATCAGACATTTGGTCAAATGCAGGTAGCTTATGCTTCCAGAATATAAATATCAGTGGTATTTTATTCAATAATTTTTAAAATAGTAAGACAAAAGAAAGGAATTTGAACTGCAGAATGATTGCACGGCTCTGCTTCAATTGCTTGGTGTAGATAAAGATTCTTAAAAACTCTTTTGTTTTATTAGAAGAAAAATCCTCTACTGTAATGTTTTCCTAACACATTCCATTAGTGTTTAATGAAATCATTTCAGTGGGTGGATTGCAACCAACGTTTTAACAAAAGAAATAGAGTAAAAAATGTCTGTTTATTGTAGATGCGAAGAAGTGTGATTTCATAAAATGGGTTGTGCTCTTTTTACTTGTTCTAGTACAGACACACATTTCTGTGCCCTGGAGCTTTTCTGTGGTCCTCCACTGTCTTGCTTTTATTGAATCTGCCCATCCTCAGAAAAAACCACTGCCCTCACAGTCCCCTGCAACAGAGGTTGCTGTGTCCCCAGAATCTATTCCCCACGATACGAGAAGGAGGTGCAGGTCCATTCCAAACTCCTCGGTGCCCCACAGAAGGTGGTGGTGGTTCTATTGCCATCCCTTGAAAACCCCTTCCCTCTCTGGCTCCCACATGTTAGTCTGAACCTTGAGACCCCTTGCTCTTTGCTGGATGATGGTCTCAGCTGGCATACGGTTTTCCTGTCACCTGCTGCCAGCCTCTGTCTAAGTAACTGAAATGTTCCACGATGAAGCCTCCCTCATAGTGCCCTTATCAAAGACATTCTGTGTCACTGGTACCCCAACAACCCTTTAACCACTCTCAGTTACTGAAGCCGCATCCCAATAATACAGTAACAGTCTTCAGCATTTGCCAAGCCAACGCGCACACCCTTCCCCCACTTTCCAGCTCCTAAGCTCAACTGAAGTTCCCCTAACCACGTTTGGTAGTGTTCTGTACACACACAGTCAGTACTGAATTTCTGCTGAACTTTGGCAAGTCTTTCATTATTAATTCCCTATTAACCTGCATTATTAGTCTTGCTTCGATGAACTTCCACCTTCATCAGTTTTTTTTTGGCGAGCTTCAGTGATATTTCAGAAGGTCTGCAGCGCTAGAGGCATTGCACATAACTTGTGGAATTTGAACCGGGTCTGTCTGACTCCAGCGTCAGTACTTTCCCCACACCTACACCCATCCCAGCAGGGGCCAGGTCGTGGCGATCTCTGAATCACCGCCTAGAGCCTAGTACAAAGCCTCACGCACATCGAGAATTCAATAGACACTTGTTCAATGGACAGATAGTACACTTTGAAAATAATGACTTTGATAACTACATTGGTTTATTAAGTGAAAATAAATCACATGTTGTAACGAACACGGTACTGATGTCTTATTATTTACAGCAATTTCTGTTCGATTAGCAGCATCCCTGGATTGGCAAAGCGTAGTAAGGAAATTGGCAAAATCTGACAGGGAACATGACTCGCTGAGTCCTGATCTGTATGGAGTCTTCATATCAAAAATCTAAGAGCAAATAATATGAAAATTTTTCTGCTTTAAAGGGCTGCTAAGACACGACATTTTGTCCAACTTAGTTACATTCTTTTAAGAGGATTTTAAGGAAGCTTAGACTTCAAGCACCTTTACTGTTAACATACTTCACAATGAAAAGGATGATGCGTATGTACATATCCCACATTTCTTTTGCAGTCACCATTTTAACTGAATATGAAGAAACTGGTGGCATGAACTATTTTAACATTTCAAAGCTCTACATGACACATCTAAAGATGAAAATTCAGAATCATTTGCTTTACGCTAGGTGTATCAAATGCTGTTGATTCATGGATCTCTTTTCACATCCAATATAATTATTTTCTTAGTTTCTCCTGCACACTTAAAGTTATATATGTGTATGTATATATATCTTTGTATTAAATATATATGATATGTAATATATAACAATAACATATACATATTATGTATATTTGTGTATAGATAGATGTATGATTCTCACGGACATGAACAATAGCTGGGGACTGAGGTCATCTATCTTTAAGTCACTCTGTTCTGGGCAAATATTTTCATGCTTTAAAATGTTTATTTACTTTTGAGAGAGACAGAGAGACAGAGAGAAAGCCCAAGCAGGGAAGGGGAAGAGAGGGAGGGAGACACAAATCTGAAATAGGCTCCAGCTCTGAGCTGTCATCAGAGAGCCCGACGCGGGGCTTGAACCCGCGAGCTGTGAGATCATGACCTGAGCGGAGGTCGGACGCTTCACCGACTGAACCACCCAGGCGCTCCTCGGCAACTATGTTGTTTTGCAGCTGGTAATATGGGTGAGCTCCAGGAGAGCAAGCCTGTCTGCTCATTTCAGAATTGCTTCCCAGAGCCTTGAACAACAACAAAATAATGATGACATGTGCTTATTGAAGAATTTTCTTTTCTTCTTGTGAGATTCATGATCTGTAAGCTGGCCATTCTTTTCTACCTGTCCAGGACTATTTTGGTTTGTATCAGTCATCTTGGTGCCCAGTGTGATTAGTGTCCTCTTTCTCTTCAAAAGTATCCTGGCTAGGGGCGCCTGGGTGGCGCAGTCGGTTAAGCGTCCGACTTCAGCCAGGTCACGATCTCGCGGTCCGTGAGTTCGAGCCCCGCGTCGGGCTCTGGGCTGATGGCTCAGAGCCTGGAGCCTGTTTCCGATTCTGTGTCTCCCTCTCTCTCTGCCCCTCCCCCGTTCATGCTCTGTCTCTCTCTGTCCCAAAAATAAATAAATGTTGAAAAAAAATTAAAAAAAAAAAAAGTATCCTGGCTAGGTAACAAATTATACGGTCCTTCGGTAATGACATAGAAGGACTGTGTGTCGAGCAAAGGCCTCTAACAAAGGACCTGCTGCTTGGCTACTTTACATTGGCATCTTGTAATTTCTGGTATACACCCCACCCCCTCCAGGAACACCTATATACTGTTTCTTTTAACGCTTATTTATTTTTGAGAGACAGAGAGAGATAGAGAACAAGCAGGGGAAGAACAGAGAGGGAGACACAGAATCTGAAGCAGGCTCCAGGCTCCGAACTGTCAGCACAGAGCCCGATGCAAGGCTCGAACCCACGAACTGTGAGATCATGACCTGGGCTGAAATTGAACACTTAACCGACTGAGCCACCCAGGTGCCCCATATGTTGTTCCTAAAGCCAATTTATCTACGAATAACCTTTAATCATTTACTTTGTATGTTTTAGCCATAATTTTCTTGACTTAATACCTAAAATAGTTATTGAGTATAATAAAGTCAGTTGAGCAGAAATTTTTTATTTTCTCTGTGGCTACATTTTCTAGAAGTTAATATAGACTTCTCAAAGTCTTCTTGAGGTTTTTTTTTCCCTTGTCACCCTTATGAAGAGTACTTTAATAAGATTTTGAATGGTACACTGTTAAAAAATTGAAATTGAACACTAAGTTTGAGTTTTGTGTTTGAACTTAAATTCAGAAAGCAAAGTATGGATTCTTGGGTTTAGACAATAGTCATAGGAGCATTAGTATTTCTCAGCAAAGACATAGGTAAGAACTGTGGAGAAGAAAAACTTAGAAAAATTGAGTTGCTTAAGAAAATTTTCATAGCCATTTTAGTGTTATTTGAGCTAGGCTTTACACTTTAAAACTTGAAGAAAAATTGTTTTGAGACTTTTAAAACATACAAACAATAATATTTCTGGCTATTTCTCTCACCTTACCTGCACCTATAAAATGAGGGTGAGAAGCCTTATCTAGATGATAAATCACAGTTCCATAAAAGCTTTTTCATCTTGTAAGGGAAACTATGAACACATCTCAAAACACATAGGTGCAAATAATGGGTTAGGGGGAGGGTGGGGAGTGAGGGTGAGCTGCCTGAGGAATAGGTCAAGTATAATTCTTTTAGTTTCTTCTTGCAACTCTTTCCAAGAAAGTGCCAAGTCTTAATGAGAATCTCCAGCAATCCAGCATTCCTTTCTCCCAGAATAAGATACTGATTCGCACTGATAGAAAGGCAAAGCTCACAGAAAGCCCTCCATCAAGCACATAAGTGCCTTTATTAATCACCTGCCCTGTACATATTCTAAATATTAAGTTCTTCGGTTCCATTTGCATTTTTACCACTGAATAATGGTTAGCAGAGAGAATCACTTTATAAGCAAAAAGAAATATCCTTTATAAAGAAGTTAAGTGTATACAAATCCACCCCCTTTTTTAAGACAAATGAACCATAAACACACTGGGACAGTACAACAGAAAATTTTTAAATTCCAGTTATAGCAAAAACCTTGTTTACATTGCAACTGAGCCCAGAGCTGCCATGAGATGTGCATAGCAATGGGATCTTGGTTTATTCAACACTAGGCAAAGGCAGGGTCCTAACACTCTTTCTGAATTCTTGGCCATCATGACTCCACTTCCCTTTATCATTCCTAAACAACTATCCTAATAATTAGGGCGGGGGGCGGGGAGTGGGATTGCTCTTCATGTTTTAACTCTCTTCATTTATCTACTTCACAGACTTGTAACCTTATTGTGACGGTTGTCTCTGTTTTATCATTTAAAAACTTGGGAGAAAATCATAGTTCGCCAATGTAAGACACTATGTTTACTGCCAGATTGAAAATAGGACTCTCATTCTTCCTGATATTGCTAATTCATTATATAAAGCACAATTTAAAATACTCTATAATTATGCACCTTTGAAAAAAATGTAACCATGTTTGACCACGAATGCTAAGCTTCTACGGATGATAGAGACCACATGTAGCACTTATGCAGAGGTCTAAAGAAAGCCTCAGCCCATGTATCACACATACTGTATTTGTAATAACACGTCACTCACAAGTGAGGATAGGGTCTGTAAAGAAGTACTCTTTGGTAGACAGAGTTGACTGAGAATTAATCCAAGTCCTTTCATTAGACTCAAGATGCTAGAAATAAAAGTAGTCCAAATTCCTAGTTTGATTGAGAATTTAGTGATTATTGAAATAAAATTTTAAAACTCACAATCTCGTGGAAAGAGCCCAAGTGTCCATCAATTGATGGACTGATGAATGGATAAAGAAGATGTGATATATATAATGGAATATTATTCAGCCACAAAAAAGAATGAAATCTTACTGTTTGCAATAACATGGAGGGAGCTAGGGAGTATAATGCTAAGCGAGGTAAGTGAGAGAATGGCAAATACCGTATGATTTTACTCATGTGGAATTTAAGAAACAAAACAAACAAGGAAAGGAAAAAAAGAGAGACAGAGTGAAAGTAAGAAATAGACTCTTAACTACAGAGAACAAATTGATGGCTACATAGGGGAGGGGCATGGGGGGATAGGTTAAATAGGTGATGGGGATTAAGATATGCACTTCTGATAACACCAGGTGTTGTACAGAAGTGCTGAATTACCTATATCGGACACTATATATATATATAATATAATAATATATTTATATATAGTATATTATATATAAACTAATATAACACTGCCTGTTAACTAACTGGAATTAAAATTAAAAGTTAAGGGGCGCCAGGGTGGCACAGTCGGTTAAGCGTCCGACTTCAGCCAGGTCACGATCTCGCGGTCCGTGAGTTCGAGCCCCGCGTCGGGCTCTGGGCTGATGGCTCGGAGCCTGGAGCCTGTTTCCGATTCTGTGTCTCCCTCTCTCTCTGCCCCTCCCCCGTTCATGCTCGGTCTCTCTCTGTCCCAAAAATAAATAAACGTTGAAAAAATAAATAAATAAAATTAAAAGTTAAAAAAATACAAAAAAACATAAAAGAGGGTTAATGTAAAAAAAGAAAAATAATAAAAATCACAATCCTGGTGATGCTGGAGTGATAGAAATTATATGCTATTATATTCTTGAGGCTATGACAAATTCATATTCTTTTTGGACAGCAATGTGGTAATACGTTTCAAGGATGACATATAAATTTTTATCACGTTATCATTTCATCAATAAATTAGCAGAAGGACAGTGATACATGCACAAAGAATCCATCATTCGATCCCATAGTGTGTATCATGAGCTTTGTTCTTTGGTGTCACCTTTAAAGGAAAATGTCTGTGATCAAAGGAGTATGGGAAATTCTGAGTTAAGGTTTTATTTTCTTCAGGACTTTCAAACTCTGTGACTCTTTGGGATGGGGATAAAGTAAGCAGCATTTTCAAACTATCTTTGACTATGAAACTCTATAGGGAGTATCTCACGAGCTGGGCATTTTGGAGAACATATTCATAGAAAGGATAGGGCGGGGAGTTTCTGTGGATGGTCCTTCTAAGTCACAAAGCTTCTGTTCCCTGTTATGTGACCTTCTGAAGAGCCCAAATGGAGAACATGGTAACTCAGGCTCATTGTATAACACCTGTAGTACTAATCCTGTTTGGTGAAAACGGTAACAGTGGAAGTCTTGGCAAAGACAAAAGGCGCCTTTATCTGGTCCTTATCAGAGACTCAGAAAATCACTAGGTAGAAAAAAAATAATACATAGTATTCTGCATTATTTACGGTCTCATGTGCTCTCCAGGGCAAAGCTTCTCAGAGGATCCTAGCCCTGAACATACTATTTATGTGAATCTAAGTATAACCTGAAACTCACTTTCTTCATCCAAGAAATGGGCCAACAACATGTCCAAAATATGTTTGTAAGGTTAAATATGGCTTACTTGAAAGTTTTGGCAACGTTATTGTTGTATAATTGTCTATTCCTAAGCCATGCTCATATAATGAGCTTGAATTAACTTGTAATTAAATTGAAGAAGAATATCATTAATTTTATAGTTGTGAATTGTTGTTTTTTTTTCATCACAAAATTACCTAATAAAATTATGAAATACTATTGGCAGAAGCAGAAGCAAAACAGGTCTGAAGAAAGGAAGATGTTGAGATGCTTTGTGGTGCAAAAAGCATGAGGACGTGGCAATAATTATTACATACATAATACATGCCGCCATTGTAATTTACTTGGTGTCCATTCATACATGTATCCACTACGTTTTATTAATAGCTTACTGTGTGTCAAGAGCTACGCAAGGTGCTAGACACAATGCTGAACAGCCATGGTCCCTGCTCTCAGATGGCCCGCAATATTTTATCTATAAAAGTTTTCAAATGCATTTGAAGAGCAGAGTGTTGATCTGTATTTTTTTAAAGCATTTAAAATAAATGAATAGAACGACACGCTACTGAGGGATATCCTTTTAAATTTACTTATATTGATGATATAGTAAAGATTTCTGTCTTAGACTCAAATCTAAAACCTAAACACCTATGATTTAGAGGTGCTTTGGTGCAGTAGATGAAGTTTCTGGTCGAGTACAGTTGAAATTATATCTAAGGCATAAAAACTACCTCTAATAAGCTTTGGGGAAATAAAACAATACCTTCTTTGCACCTTAATTAAAGTCAGTAAAGAATCTTACTTTGTCAGGCCTGACAATTACCACCTTTCATTTCAACTGTTTTAATTAAAATACCTAGCAACTTGGCAGACGTTTTACCGATTAACTCAACCACCACTTAACTCTTTTAGAAACATCTATCAGATTCAAAATTAAGGTGCAGCAACAGCTGTATGTCCATCATAAGCATAATGGGTAAATGTTTTTATTTCCTCCACCCACAATCCTATGTCTATGCTAAAACATCACATAAGAACAGTTTGGGCAAAGGGTGGGGTAGGAAGAAGCAGCTGTGATTTCTTTGAGCCCCTCGTGGCTGTGATCTTCACTAGTGGAGGGGAAAAAAAAAACAATAAAAGGAAAAAAAATATCTCTAACCTTTCTTTTGGATGCATTTTCAAGCATTTACCAAGGGGATATGAGATAGTGAATAGTTCTCAACCTTTATTTAATGGCTCCCTTCCCGTCCCTCCCCGCCACTATATACATGACAGATACCCCTTACAGATTCATACGTCCAAACCTATACTGTCTCTATTTTTGATACTCTGGCATCTGCGGCCTTGCTGCTGATGGGGAAAGAGACTGCCCCTCCCAACCAACCAACCAACCAACTAGGTGAGCTGAGCCAAACTGAGAAACAGAACGATTCCAGGTTCTCATATCGTCACATCTAATCACCCCTGCAGTCAGCCTCTCCTGGTTTTTTAAAAAATTTTTTAATGTTTATTTATTTTTCAGACACAGAGAGAGACAGAGTGCAAGCCGGGGAGGGGCAGAGAGAGAGGGAGACACAGAATCTGAAGCAGGCTCCAGGCTCTGAGCTGTCAGCACAGAGCCTGATGTGGGACTTGAACCCACAAACTGTGAGATTGAGCCGAAGTCAGATGCTTAACTGACTGAGCCACCCAGGTGCCCCCTCCTGGTTTCTTAATTACACGAATACATTTATTCAAATGTACATACATTTGTGTGTAATACATTTATTACAAATACATTTATTTTTGGCTTAAGGAAATTTCAATTTTTTTTTTAATCACTTTCAACAGAAAGGGTCCTGGTAGACATGAGTGATGATGCTGCTCTCATAAGGATAATTTGTATTTTACATAAAAAAAAAAAAAAAGAAATTGGAAGTTACTTTTTCCTGGGTCTCTGCCATGTATACAGGAGTATCCAAAAGGATGCACAGTATTTGCCGGGTCTTGAAGAAGGAAATAATGATGACTGGAACCAAAGTCCCAGAATTCTCCATAAGCAACCCGCCATGTTACAGATTTCTGGGAGAGCTGTTTAGCAGGAACTCTCTATTACGGAATGAAGATTTGTGCCCCCTCCCCATTCCTATGTTGAAGCTCCTAGCCCTAGTGTGATGACATTTGGAGATGGGACCTTTGAGAGGAGGTTGGGGTTGGATGAGGTCATGAGACTGGGCCCTCCTGTTGGAATCAGTGGCTTGATCAGAGCAGAAGGACAGATCTCTTTTGGTCTCGATACACATGCACTGAGGAAAGGCCATGTGAGGACATAGTGAGAATTTGGCCATGTGCAATCCAAGAAGAGAGCTCTCACCAGGAACTGAACTGCTTGGCACCCTGATCTTGGATGCGTGTGTACCTCAGTCGGTTGAGTGTCCAACTTCAGCCCAGGTCGTGATATCATGGTTCGTGAGTTCGAGCCCCGCGTCAGGTTCACTGCTTTCAGTGCAGAGCCTGCTTTGGATCTTCTGTTCCCTTCTCTCTCTGTCCCTCCCCCACTCCCACTCATGCTCTCTCTCTCAAAAATAAATAAAACATTACAGAAATTAATTAACTAAAAAAAAACTAAACTAAATTGCTTTATAGCCATTGGTTGCTTAATCTCACAAATGATAGTAATAAACACCCCTAAAGTTGGGCGCTGGAATCCAGTACTCCACCTCTAGTGTGAATTCTGTCACATGCTGGCTGTGGGGTCTTGGTTAAATTACTTTATCTTTCTGAATCTCTGTGTCTTTAAACTGTAAAATATTTTATCTTAGAATGTTCTAATGAGAGGTGCCTGGGTGGTTAAGCGTCTGATTTCAGCTCAGGTCATGATCTCAAGGTTTGTGAGTTTGAGCCCCACATCCGGCTCTGTGCTGACAGCTCTGAGCCTGGAGCCTGCTTTGGATTCTGTGTCTCCCTCTCTATCTGCCTCTGACCAACTCATGCTCTGTCTCTGTCTCTCAAAAATAACCAACAATTGAAAAAAAAAAAACAAAAAGAATGTTCTAATGAAAATGAAATGAGATAATGTATAAGGCGTATAGCAAACATTAAGCCAAGTTTGGTTCCTTCCTGTAAGCAGGGCTGACTTTCCATCTGATGGCCATTCCTTCTTACTGTACCTCCCACTACCATCCCCAACTAGTTGTCGATACTATGTAACACACAGGACATAAGGAATAACAATCTAAGGCACAATCTTTCAGCCTGGATGCGCTGGGTCATCTGACTCAGCAAGTAAGTAAATATAAAAGAAACACAAGCCTAACTCCAGAAACATCAGCACTATAGTAAACACAGTGTTAGCAGAGCAAATAAATAAACACCGATTCCACCATTCTTATTGTGCATACAGCCTCTATTACTTACTCTTGACCTTGGGCAAGTCACTTGGTTGTACCTTAGTCTCCTCACCTGTAAAAAATGGGGATAAATAGCAGACTCTACTCTTAGGAAGGTTGTGAAAATTAAGTAAGCTGTTAACTACAAAGTGCTTGGAGCGATGTCTGGATTCCAGCTCTACAGGAAATGATGTGAATGATTACGTTTCTCAATTCTCCCAGAGTGGTACATAACTAGTACCATTGTAGATGCTTGCTAACAAAGTCAATTCACTTCATACAATGGATACTTTCAGGCATTAGGGATTAATCCTTTCCTGGAACCCCAGGTGAGAAGGGACGGATATAGAAAGAGCTCAATAAATGGTGGTCATTACTGAAATTCTATTTAGGAAATAGCGAAGGTACAATTACATCACAACTCACATCCAGCAAGGATCCTAAAAATTCCTTCCACACATTTCTTAACCAAAAGTTTTTCCTCCCCATTCCTTATCCCAATTCACCAGAAGCTAGCAATGGACATTTTCTTTATGTAAGTAGGAGCAGGGGAAGGATTTCAAACAGTCCTAATTTAATTCAGTATTTCCAAATATTTCTTCTTCTAATATTTGACAAAATAAAAAAGGTACGCCTGTGTTAGCAAGCTCTACAGAGTGCTTACTGTGTGCCAGGCACAGATAATAATTCATTTAAGATGAATAAACAAGTTGACTGTGGCACGCCTCCCCAGGTATCTCCAGCTAGGTTTGAAATACTTCAAAGCGCAAATTTTCAACATTCAGCTAAAAATTTTGCAAACCTCTTCAACAGATTGTCAGAAATGACGAATATAAAGCACTTGAAATCTCGTGTTTGATGTTAACTCTGGATCATAGATTGAATCCCTGAGGTCATTTGAACAGGCAGTAGAATGGAAAACGTATTACCAGTTATAAACTCGGCTTAATTATCTTTACATCATCTTTTTAAAAAAAGAGTTTCTCAAAATGTGCTTCCAATGTCAGTATCATTGATACCTGCCTGAGCCCCGCACTAGACCTGCTGAATCGTATGCTCTGGGGGTTAGGTCCATTCGTCTGCCTTTTAACAAACTCTCCAGGCTATTTTGATGCATGATACGATGTGAGAAGCATGGCTCAAGCAATACAGACTCAGCCTCGTCGGTTAAATAGGCATTAAAAAAAAAAGAAGTCACAATTTCAGGCAGGATTGTAAACCTACTTTTTCTAAATCAGTGGTTTGCAATCTTGGCTGCTGGAGGGACACATCAATGCTTGTGTCCCAGCTCCAGGGATTCAGATTCCTGGGACTGGATTTTGTAAATCTCTCCAGGCCATTGTGACATCTGACTAGACTTGGTAATTTATTCTCTCTAAGCCATAGGTAATATACAGGAAGGATGGAAACTATCATCATCTTCAAACAGTATTTTCAGGATTTAACTTTCTGGCACTAGTAGCTTTTGGTATCACAAGGAGATAATGAACCTGTATTCATTCCACTACAACACAAGTGTAAATATTACTTAATTTACATTCCTTAGAATAAGATTTGGCAAATTTCATCAAAATGACTGGATTCATCAGCGCTAAAGACTATAAAGAGCTAGACTTGCCTCAGAAATAAGACAATGAAGCAGTTGGTATTTTTCCCCCTGCAGGTTCACAATTTGTGGATAATTTATGCCTGAATATGCAGAGCCTGGCCAACCACTCTTTTTCATAAAATATGTTATTAAACTGCCTTTTGGATGAGTCTCAGCAGAGGTCATCTTCGATATACTCATTTGGCTTGGTACAGGTTATGGGTCTATTCTGCGGTAAGGACCAGCTTGCCATTGTCCCACAGCAAAGCACCTGCTAGGAAGCTATTTGGCTGGTGTTGTTTCTCTCTAGCCCGGGTGGCTACCCGAGGCCATCCCTGCTCTCCTTCTAGTGCGCTGTCTTCACCCAAGGCTGGGACTTTGTGGGGTTGCTCTCTCTCACCCTTTCTGTCCCCTGCCTGTGCTCTCTGTGACTTTCTTCTGACGTCTTGCCAGTTTATTTTACTTTCCTCAAGGTCTGGGGACATCTGGATTTGATTTCAATACACTGTCAGCCAGCAAGATTGTTTTTTCTTCTGGACCTACCAAACACACGATTACTTTACTAGTCACGGCACGTGTGTTCACCTCAAGTTGTGATCAGAAATATCTCCATCTACTTCCATTTTTAAGGATACCCTGAATGATACAGGATCCATACTGAGGAGAGGAATAATGCATCTTAGAAACAGGACTCCTTCTTTGGGACCCCAAGCCCCTGGGTACCCTAACATTTCCCTCCTCTCCCCAGGGAGGTCAAGAGACCCCATGTTGTCCAGATTCAGCCTTTCTCCCTCCCTTTTGAATGGTTTCTCTGTCCTTGTTCCTTCGGGATATTTCGTTTTGGTTCATAAAGCATTTGCAAAACACTTTTCAGCATCTCCAATTGGCAATTCAGTTCAACTGGGGATTTTAGCTTTCTACCCTGTAGGCTCTGGGCTGGAACACTACCCTTACCCTATTCTAGCTCAGGATCAGAGATCCTTCCTGGGGGTAGATACCTAATTTTACAGGGGTATGATTCAGGCAACTTTTTTCTTTAATTTGTACAGATCACTCTGGTCTGAATTTTTAAACCTAAGCTTTTATATGTCAATATTTACCCCAAATTAGATACAAGTCGAATCTGTTGAAGCATGTGTAAGCCCTATGACTGTAAGCAATCTGTCTTGCACATGCAAATAATTGAAAAAAAAATCGTCCAATTGAGTTGGCTACATTTAGTGTCAATGTCTGTAGACAAACTTCCATCTCAATTCTGGTTGATAGTGGGCCAGTTGATTTTCTTTACAGTTAAACTGTCAAGTATCAACAAGATAGTAGTAAATAAAGATTAATAATGGAGAAAATACATCAAAGAAAAGTTACAGTGCTGTTTGTGCATGTCTCCTATCCCTAAGTAACGGGGAAATCCTACCACTAAAACTAGCTCTGGGCCAAATGATGTAATAGGCTAGAAAGAAAATTAGCATCATTACACTTCCCCTTTTAATGACCTTTTTTATTATCCCTTTCCCTTACTTCCTGCCCCTAAAATGTTCCCTGTGTACTCAGCAAGCTGCTGATAAATCTTTTTTTGAGGACCTCCTAGAAATCCTTGATGATTTTTGCATATGAACCTCAAAGACACTAATTCTAATGATAGAAATTCAAGTATTAGGGAAGGCAGTGGGTTAGATATTTTTGCACAGGAGGACCTATCTTATGCCCCTTGGATTCCACCAACATATAGACAAAGTTGGACTTGACTCATCACTTCGCTTATTTCCTACAAATAGGATGGCTTTGGCAGGCAAAATAATGGCTTTCCAAAGAATTCCACAACCTAATTCCTGGGACCTGTAAATATGTTAGTTTATGTGGCTAAGGGAAATTATGACTGCACATTAAGTTAAGGGTGCTAATGAGCCAACTGTGAAATGGGGAGATTGTCCTGGAATATCTGGATGAGTCCAACATCACCACAAAGATCCTTTGAAGTGGAAGAGTGAGCAGAAGGTCAGCATTAGAGAGATTTTTGAAGATGCTACCCTTCTAGCTTTGCAGATGGAAGAAAGGACAGACCATGGGCCAAGGAATGCAGGTAGCCTCTAAGAACTGGAAATGGCAAGAAACCAGATACTTCTCTAGACCTTCCAGAGGAACACAACCTTGCCCATGCTTTCGTTTCTGCCCAATCAGGTCCATTTTACAATTCTGACTTCCAAAGTATAAGACAATAAATTTGTGTTGTTTTAAGTCACTAAGTTGGTGGCCATTTGTTATAGCATAGATAAAATATTAATACAGTAACTTTGAGAAATTTCTTTCAATTCTTTGAGTTTCACTTTCTTCCGAAGTACAATGGGGGATAATAGAAATCACTGATTGCTTTTATAGTAACTCAGTGAGTTGACTTGGGAAATTTCTTGTCACATAGAAAGCATTCAATACATACTGTTCCTTACCTCTTCTATCTGCTAGCCCACGACTGACTGAACTGCCACCATAAATCTTGCAATGATCGCTATACTGAGGGCATGTAATTAACAGATAATTGTCTAACAGGTTTTATAAAATAATCTCTTAAATGTATTAGTGTAATTTTTTATACTGAAGGAAAGGGAGAAAAACTGGTATTACAAGAGCCATTAGCAAATACTAGGAAGCTCTGTTTATGCACAGCTTATCATTGGAGGATGTAAAATGACTTCTGAGCTAGTAGATGCTCTGAATAAGCACGCCAGGAATTCAGAGTTCAAAAGATCATTACAAACCATACTTTCTTTCCATTAACACTAAGAGGGAAAAGGAATGCTAAAGGGGGTATTGGTGTCATCAGCTCTTCGAAGAAACAAGAATGCAGCTTGATTCCACCTGTTAGCAGTGGAAGTGAAAATGTAGATGGACCCAAAAATATCTTTTCACCCTGGAGCGGGGGTGCCATAATTAGTCATGTTAATTGCATTAAAGTCATTTAACAACTCATCTCCTAAAAATATGGACTTTAAAAAATGTCTGCAAGTATTTAGATAAATGATAGAATATAATTATACAGTGGTATATAAAGCCATCATTAAAAACCATTGTAGATCTATATTTATTGTTCTAGAAAGATGTGCAAAACATGCTCTGAATTTGGAAGCCAGGATTCAGACTGGTGTACATTGAATGATGCCTTCTTTTTTTTTTTTTTTTTTTGGTAAAACATGTGATATGGAAAGAGACACAGCTAATGCTAATCGTGATTTTCTCTGGTGAGTGAGATTATGACTCATGTTATTTTTAGTTCTACATTCCTGAATTCTCCTATAATGAATATGTATACTTGTGTAAAACCTTAAGTACATGCTATTGATGAAAACTCACTATAAGAGTCTTTCAGGTTGTAAAATGGAAATGTTTGTAAGAAAAAGCTCTTAATTTTCTATATTTTTATCAAGATACAGATTTAGCCATCTTTAAAAGATCATTTCCTCAAGTGAAGCTTGAACCCCAGAAATTTAGAATCAATATCTAATCGAGTCTCACCCTATCTAATAATCAGTTTTAACTCTTGACAATGGCCAGTCAACTTGAATACTTGTAGTGACAGGAAGATATCATGACATGACAGCTCACTTCAGTTGCAGACTGCACATCACCACCAGTCAAATCATATCTTTCTCCTACTTCCAAAATTTGGCTGTGGTTCCAAACTTAAGGTACTTAAAGTCATTTACAACCAAAGCTCTCTTTACTTGGATGCACACCATTGTGAACAAATATAAAGAGAATCTCATTAAAATGTGTGTGTGTGTGTGTGTGTGTGTGTGTACGTGCGTGTGCATGCATGTGTGTGTTGGGAGAACAAGAAAGAGCAGATATGATTCCTGAGCCAAGGACGTGGGAATAGGTGTGAGGAAAGGGGAAGGAAAGAAGGAAGGTAGAAAAGAAGGCCTATATGAAAATATGCTATGTTGATGTTAGGGAACCCCAAAGGTGTTTCCTAATGGTTTGGGGGTATGGGAATACCTGGGTGCAAGCTGATAAGAATTTTGCTTATGTATATATATTTCTAAGTAATTAAAAAATATGAGTACCATTGATACACAATGTTACGTTAGTTTCAGGTATACAACATAGTGATTCGGTAAGTCTATATGTCAAGCTATGCTCACCCAAGTGTAGTTACCGTCTGTCACCACACAACATGGTTACAATACAATTGACTGCATTCCCTCTGCTGTGCTTTTTATTCCCATGATAAGCAGAGAAACATGAAATCATACTTTAAAAAAGGGAAAGCAGGAATATATGTGTTGATTGGTGAAATTACAAGTAGGTGTAATGGTGAGAAATCCATTTGAGGGAGAATATAAGTAGACCGGGGGAAATAAAATAGCGAGCATCGGTTGGGGTCCCAGAGTGACAAACTGTAATTGCATAACTTATAGCATGGTCTAGTCGGTAGATAAAGGAAAAAAATTGAAGGTTTTGAGCAGGTGAGTGACAAAAGTATTATAACAAGGAAAGATACGTTAGTAATAATAGTACACATCGCAGGCTCATTGCATTATATATTTGCTTTCCTTGTGCCAGGTAGTCTTTGTAATCTCACTGAGAGACAGCTACATCAAAATTACGTTCCCATTTTTTTTTTTAATAATTTTTTTTTTCAACGTTTTTATTTATTTTTGGGACAGAGAGAGACAGAGCATGAATGGGGGAGGGGCAGAGAGAGAGGGAGACACAGAATCGGAAACAGGCTCCAGGCTCTGAGCCATCAGCCCAGAGCCTGACGCGGGGCTCGAACTCCCGGACCGTGAGATCGTGACCTGGCTGAAGTCGGACGCTTAACCGACTGCGCCACCCAGGCACCCCAACGTTCCCATTTTTATAGACGGGAAAACAGAAGCATAAGGGACTTGAAGCGTAACACAGGTTAATGGACTTTCCTGCTGTCATTCACTCCATTAACAGGTGGCAAAGGGGAGAGCTGGGCCTAAGTTTTCTGAGTCCAAATCCAGGGTGAACCCCAAACCCCACTGAATCACAAGTGCCTAGCTTCCTCTGTGAAGTATTTTATTCAGGAGGAACTTGAAGTTGGGGAGACTGGAGAGGAGAGACAGATTAGAAACTACTAGAATAGTTCAGCAACTCCAGGTACTCGGGTGACTTTCACTGAAGGCATGGAAGGGGTCCAGTGAAAGTGTGCAAAAGGAAAGTAGCAGGTTGTAGGGACTGGTTGGCTAGAGGATGGGGGAGGAAAGTTAAAAGATGTTTAGATGATTCCAAGGACAGACATACCATGAAAAAAAGTGGGAATGACAGAAGAGCAGCATCAGATAAAGCACCTTAAAACTACAGTCAGGGGGCGCCTGGGTGGCTCAGTTGGTTAAGTGTCAGCTTCACCTCAGGTCATGATCTCACTGCAGCTCCTGCAGTGGAGAAGCTTTTTCAACACAAAAATATATAAAAGACTGCAGTGCAGAGTGGCCTGTTCTGAGTGGGTATACTGATAGCTGAGATATGGAGAATGCCTTCCGTGCTGATTAATAGATAGACAGAAAGATCATTTAAAAGTGTGCAGAATCAAGATTCAAGCCCAAAATGCTTCGAAGAACTCATATGGTTCACCAAGGTATTACACTGCCTCTCACGAGTCCTAAGGTATTAAGTTCCACCTAATTAAACCTTGCTTTCTGGCGAGTGATTTTTTTGTAACTTTGTCTATAAATGGAGATATTGAACATATTAGAGTCTCATATAATTTATAAGTCTTAGAAATAATTTGGGTGTCATTGATTAGTTTAAGAAAATCTCGGAGTAGATTTAATACCATGGACAATATCATTGATGTTAAGAGCAATTTTCTAGGAGCACCCAGGTGGCTCAGTTGGTTAAGTAAGCATCTGACTCTTGATCTCGACTCAGGTCATGCTCTCACTGAGTTGGATTCCCACGTCAGGCTCTGCACAGCTCGTGCTCTCTCTCTCTCTCTTTGTGTCTCTCAAAATAAATAAATAAACTTTTTATCAAAAGAGAAGTTTACTACCAACTGGAGCTACAAGTCACTTGGTAACAACCAGTTTAAGGGCTAAGTCATTGGAAAAGTTTGATCCTATGCCAACTCATGGCCCAGGAAGGGTGTCTTTTAGCTTATGAAAGCTGCTTTAAATAAAAGATGGGGTAAAAACAAAAGATATTTAAATTACTAGTGAGTTGATGAGTAATTTGTACTATACCAATACACTTGTGAGAACCTTTAATATTTTACATTGCATAGTATATTAACAACCTTATACATTATACTATATATTATTTGTGCTGCCACATCTTTCGCTTGGTAAGTGATATATATATATATCACTTATATATAATGTACATATATATATATGTATGTATATATGTATGCCTCTTCAAGAGACTCAGGCCAGATATTTCTCCCTGACTTCTTCTACCCTTGTGCTTAGGGTCAGACATCACCACCTCTGTGTTTCCATAACTACTCTTATTTGTGTTCAGGGATGATATGCAAAGTGTTTATTTATAGATCCATATATTGATACATAAAATAATTTAAATCATACCAATTGCTATATATAAAATACACATATATATTACATGTGAGTGTGTATATGTATATGTACATTATATATAATGTATCATTATATATCATATCATATATCATATTATATCATCATATATATCATATCATATCATATATATATATGATATATATATGATATGATATGATACAATATATATCATTATATATCATATCATCCCTGAATACAAATAAGAATAGTTATGGAAACACAGAGGTGGTGATGTCTGACCCTGAGCACAAGGGTAAAAGAAGTCAGGGAGAAATATCTGGCCTGAATCTCTTGAAGAGGCAGGAGGAAGGATATTCAGGAAGAAAGCGAAAGAAAAGGCAGAGCACAGGACGTACGTAGCATGGCATGTGTGGGACTCCTGAGTAGGCTGGGTGGCTGGACAGATCACACTTGGTCAGTACGGACATCACAAAGGGTCTGAATTTTATCCTGTGTTTAACAAGACACCATGTGACAGCTGGAAAATAAAGATGACATCAGATTCGCATGTCAGAAAATCAGCCGTGACAGCAGAGGGGAAGACAAGTTTTTTGTGTGTGTTTTTGTTTTTATTTATTTTTTTTATTTTTTATTTTTTTTAATTTTTTTTCAACGTTTATTTATTTTTGGGACAGAGAGAGACAGAGCATGAACGGGGGAGGGGCAGAGAGAGAGGGAGACACAGAATCAGAAACAGGCTCCAGGCTCTGAGCCATCAGCCCAGAGCCCGACGCGGGGCTCGAACTCACGGACCGCGAGATCGTGACCTGGCTGAAGTCGAACGCTTAACCGACTGCGCCACCCAGGCGCCCCTGTTTTTATTTTTTTAAAGACAATTCAAAAATCACATTTGTAATTTTAGGTAACTATGGAAATGGTATATCTGGATCAGAGGGGAAAGCTGCAAGAGACAAAGAAATCCATGAGGAAAATCACATTAGAAAGAATGTATTCATGCAGCGCCTGGGTGGCTCAGTCGGTTGAGCGTCCGACTTCGGCTCAGATCATGATCTTGTGGTTCATGAATTCTAGCCCTGCATTGGGCTCTGTGCTAACAGCTCAGAGCCTGGATCCTGGTTCAGATTCTGTGTCTCCCTCTCTCTCTGCCCCTCCTCCACTCACGCTGTCTCTTTCTCGCAAAAATAAATAAACATTTAGGGGCGCCTGGGTGGCTCAGTCGGTTGAGCGTCCGACTTCGGCTCAGGTCATGATCTCACGGTCCGGGAGTTCGAGCCCCGCGTCGGGCTCTGTGCTGACAGCTCAGAGCCTGGAGCCTGGTTCAGATTCCGTGTCTCCCTCTCTCTCTCTGGCCCTCCCCTGTTCATGCTCTGTCTCTCTCTGTCTCAAAAATACATAAACGTTAAAAAAAATTTAAAAATTTAGAAAAATGTATTCATTCACTCATTAGGCAGTTATTGAACATCTACATGTGCCAGCAATGAGGATGTGTCAGTGAAAAGCAATGCTAGGAATCTTGGCTCTCACAGATACCCGATTCTATGCTAGTGGGGGAGTGGCTAACGTTTACATGGCACTTCTCTGTGCCAGTCATTATTTTAAGCAGTTTACATCTATTAAGTCATTGAAGATAAACCTCAACATGATTCTAATGGGATCACCGGGAATGGAGTTAATGCAGGAATCTGTTTCAACAGAAATTCTGAAAGCAGGTAAAATTAACTGGGTTTAGTAACCTGATGGACACGCATGGTGAAACAACATGACTCTTGAGCTTTAGGTAGCGAGGGTCATTTTTTTCTTAGCGGTTAATAACAATTTCTGAAATGGTTACATGTACCCCACCTTTCTTAATTTTATAGCCATGATGCAGTGCACTTAGTTTTGGGCTGTTTCTACACACAATAAAGTAAGAGAAGAATTATGGGAACACAGAATGGTTCTTTTCTGTCTCCTGGATTTCTGAGGTCTACTGACCAGTTTGACCACTTGATTTTCAATTTCTGAAGTGGCTCTCTTGAGCTAAGCTTGAGAACACTGTTTTCTGTGTTCCCAACTCAGGCCTCTAACAGTTATATAAGTGGAGTTAAAGGTAGCAGGTGGGGGCTTTACCAAGATGAAATAATTAAACCTTTCTGCACCGAGTTAGCCAGCCAAAAAAATGGAGAGCACGTACTCTGCTGTCTCCGCCTGGAAGAATGCAGTCAGAGCTTTCTTGAAACAAAAAGGAGGAGAATCGTGTCCTGGCTTCCTTCGCCAAAAGATACTACCGAGGGTGCGATTTTCAAGCGTAGTTCAAAATCAACATGGAGAATATCAAAAGTGTTCTAAATTGAAAAACACATATAGCTTATATAATTATTTTCCTTTCATCGTTTTCTTCTAATTTCTTATACCAGTAATACTGACATCTTTTGCAAAAAGTAAGTCTTATTGCTAAATAGTGGCTAGCCATAACTGAATAATTCATTTGGGGAACTTCTACCATAACAGCTCTGTAAGAATTCTAAATGTAAACATCCAAAGGTACCTTGTTTCTTTAAGGTACTTATTCCTTCAGTAAGAAATTACTTATATACAGCTACTAGGCATTGACTTTTGGATTCTTAGGGGCAGAATCAGATGAGTAAATCAGTGACTTCAGTAAGTTTCAGCGAACTGTTCTAAAACAGAATAATACTAAAGAAAATTAGTTATTTTCATTTACACAAACATTTTTGCTCTTAGGAAATGTACATCATTATATCAGTCTACATTTGTGAAGCAAGAAAAAAGATACCTGTTTTTATGTGTGTGTGGCTCACTCACCCTTTTTCACCAGGCCTCACTAAATTTTATGTTTCCTTATTTGCAATCAGGGTTAGGTATCACATTTGTCCCTGTGGCCTCACTGGATTATTACAGAAAGACACATGGCTTTAATACTTATTTTATCACTGTCGTCAGCTGGTTAGACTTGCAGTCAGAACTATCACTTAAGCCTCATATTTGCTAAATCCAGATGCTTTTGAGTGCTATTTTTTTAAAGTTGGTTACTATATTTAACCTTCAAGTCTATAAAAATTAAACTTCCAGTTATTAAAAGGAAAAAGACATGTAAACTGAGCTGAAGGGACATGGTATTTTGTATTTCCATTGTTTCACCATAGGGAACACTTTGTATTACTAGTTTAACAAAGACTTTTGTTTCAGCATTTACTAACAATGAAATAACCTTGGAAGACTTCTTAGCCTTTAACCTCAGCAGTATGGAGGTGTTCAGCACTTTTCCACTTGCATCCCTGTATTATCTCATCTCTCCACCCAAAACAAATAGTCAAACTTCACAAAGAGCTGCTATGAGAAAAACAAAAGATACTACCGAAGGTGCAATTTTCAAGCTTAGTTCAAAATTAACATGAAGAATATAAAAAGTGTTCTAAATTGGCGCGTCTGGGTGGCTCCATCGGTCAAACGTCTGACTTCGGCTCAGGGCATGATCTCACAGTCCGTGAGTTCGAGCCCCGCACTGGGCTCTGTGCTGACAGCTCGGAGCCTGGAGCCTGCTTTGGATTCTGTGTCTCCCTGTCTCTGCCCCTCCCCTGCTCGTGCTCTGTCTCTCTCTGTCTCTCAAAAATAAATAAATGTTAAAAAAAAAGTCTTCTAAATTGAAGACCAAACATAGCTATATAATGATTTTCTATTCATCCTTTTCTTCTAATTTCTTAGTACCAATAATACCGACATCCTTTGTAAAAAGTAAGTCTTATGTTAAACGGAGAGGAAGAGGAAAGAAAGAAAAGGAAAGAAGGAGAAGAAATAGAGGAAAGAAGCAAGAGATAAAAGAAAAGGAAAGAAAGAAAAATCGGAAGAAAAACGCTGGAATCTGTCAGAGATGTAACCTCAAAAGCCTCACTGGCTACCTGCACGGTCATTACTATGCAACGGGAAGTGTGCCGCATGAATGGTCCTATTTCCATGAATTATCTTACTTAATCTTCAAAAGAACCTTATTAGCCGGCTACTGCTATTGTTCCACGTTACAACTGAAACCGAGGCCACAAAAGATTCAGTTACTTGGCTCGGGGGTCACATCACCAGTTACTGCAAAGGGCAGAACCAGTATTTGTTCCAGTTCTAACTCCGGAGGCTCAGCTCCTAACTGCGATGGAAGGGAAGATAAGCAGGGTCAATAGGCGGCCTTCCTGTATGCACATTTCAAAGTAAGGCATCGCATAATTATGATGTCCAAAATGACCTCCTAATTTCCTCCCTGAAATCTGTTCTATGCCCCCTTGTCTTTTCCATCTCAACGAGTAGTGCCACTGCTGTCCTCTGGCAGAGAAGCCCAGAATCGTGCTTAAGTTCTCCCTTTTCTCCCATAATCCAATCTGTCAACAATCCTATAGACTGAGATCCACAATTATATCAAGCCCGTCCTCTTTTTTCTGTCTCACATCTGTCTTACTGTGTCAGCCTCATATTGGTCTCCCTGTTGTCCCCTTGCTGTTTCCTCTGGATCCTCCAGGGCTGCAAGCGTCATCTTCTCAAAACGTAAATTGCAACAAGTTACTCCCTTGCTTTAAAACGATGGGGCAGTAGGGATTCCCTTGGCCTTAGAACAAAATCTAAACCACTGTCCTGGGTTATAAGGCTCTGCACCATCAGGCTCCAGTCTAGCTCTCCAGCATCGTCTTGCGTGACACTCTGTTTGTTAGCTAAGCTCCAGGCAGGTTGATGTTCTTCCGGTCACTTGAGCACACAGAGCTCAGTGCCTTCGCACATGCTCCATCCCCCCACCCTGTGCTCGGAACATTTCTTCCTCCCTTTTTCCGGTGACAGCTTCATTCCATCCTAAATGTAAGCCTAAATATCACCTCTCAAAAGCCATTCCTGACAGCTGCATCTCTAACTTGGATTAAATGATAACCTCCTTAATGTGGTAAACACTGTATAAAGTTTTATTGGTCTATTATTTTAGCATCTGAGCCTATTGGAACCTCAGGTCAAAGATCACGACAGTGATGCTCATCCCTGTTTTCCCTGGATCCCGCAGATGTCTGAAACATGGGTGCTCCAAAAATGCTTGTTGCCTAATTCAACAAATAAATGAATAGGGGACCTCTTTTTCGCAAGTAGGTTTTGCCACAGAAGCTCTGACCCTTTTTTTTACACTGCATTGTGATTCTCTTTGTATTGTCGTAGGCTCAAGCGAATATAGGACCATACCAATGACAACGATGTACTACACCATCGAATACTACCTTCTATTTTTCCCAGCTACCCAGAGCAAACTTAAAGAGAAAGAATAAGATAGAGTTGAGCTCTGTAATATATACCACAAATAAATATTTGATGTGAGATTATGACCTTTTAATAACCTGTGAAAGATTCTCTTAGTTTTAAAAGGTGACTATCATCGCTTCTGAGAGTAAATACAGAATCACGCTAAGCCTCTATAGAAACGTGACTAATAAGGATTCATATTCACCAAAAGATTGAACAATTTAAGAAAAGTTGCCCTTAAATTAAAGCCAGTAAAACAGTATACCCACGTGATGTATAATTTTGAAATGAACCTAACCAATAGTAACGGATAACATTTAGTTTATATTTTTCTATCGAAAAGGTAGGACTTCTTTCAGGGACACAGTACAGGTACCTAACAGCCATGCTTCTAAAGGCAGGCCTCTGGTATAGAAAGACCTTGATGATCTGAACAATTCTAAACTGCTCGCCGAAAAGAGAAAGGCTTCCAAACTTTGAGCCATAGTAGCCAACAGCCCTTGCCAGGCCCTGTATCCTAGTAGATCTTATGCCCTCTCGCAGATTAGAAATATTTGTCTCGGTGCCTGACGTTACTTCATCTTCTTATTATAACTCCCTAAGGCACCAGTGTCTTTCCTCTGGTTCTCATGTCACCAGCGATTAATTTTATTGCCAAAGAATGCTTGCTTTTCTCTCTAAGCTGAATGTGTCTGTATAATCTTTTAATGCTTGTACTCAGACCTCCTTTTCCGACTTACTGCACTTAGTTGTATTCTTCCAGCCTTTGCTTTAAATTCCAGCTACGTGTCCGTAATGACTTTGCCTCACACCCTGAGTTACTGGTCACTTTCAAGCAAAATCGTGTGCTCCTTCTAACTAGAATGACGAGCTCCAGTCTCCTTGTGTCTGAGTATTCAGTCATCAAATATGGAATACAAATCTGAAAGCCGTGTCCTTAACTGACACTTCATATAAAGAAATGACTTTGCAGCTCTATTATGTCAAGATGCTATTTATATCTTTCAATAGCGTATGAATTAAAGATCTTGGCGAACGAAAAATTGGGCACCAAAAGACATACTCAAAGACGGAGGCAACAAATGTCTGGCTCTGGACCAGATACGTTACAACGGCCAACACGGGTATCATATCCGACGCCCCAGTTTTACTGCCAAACCAGGAGACGGAACTCTCTCAGACTGTGCTCCCAAGTCACATGCGAGTTCAAATGAGGAAGCAGCAAACCAATTTTCACAATGGAGAAAAAACTAGGGCTCCTCCTACGGGGTATGTCAAGCCAGACAGATGATCACATATCCGACTGCTTTCTTATGCCCATCGAGAAACGTCTTGGATCTGATGCTGCGGGCTTGAGACTTAAAACAAACATATAAACAAGAAACTAATAAAAAGTTATGTAATGACATTTCAGTGAGGACTGAGGATACTTTATGCTCTTAGAGCTTTCTACTTCTCTGCCTGGCCTCATGTCTATCACATGAGGCAAAAAATTGGGGTAACTAAAAATACCTGAGTTAGTGGTGCTGACTTTAAAATTACACTGATTTATAGAAAATGTCTACTGCCCTTTAAATTTTAAAGGCATTCCATAGTTTATATAATATACTGACAACTTTTTTTTTTTTCTGAAAAGAATTCTTTAAGAATAGCATGAGCTCCAGGGGTGTCTGGGTGGCTCAGTAGGTTGAGCATCAGTCTTCGGCTCAGGTCATGATCTCGTGGTTTGTGGATTCGAGCCCCATCTCGGGCTCTGTGCTGACAGCTCAGGGCCTGGAGCCTGCTTCGGATTCTGTGTCTCCCTCTCTCTCTCTCTCTGCCCGTCCCCCACTCGCACTCTGTCTCTGTCTCTGTCTCTCAAAAATAAATAAACATTAAAAAAAAAAAAAAGAAGAACACGAGCTCCAATCTGGTGGTTCCTGGGAATCTGGGAATCTCCTCTGTCTTAAGTATATTTCACTGAAGGTTCCAAAGGAATTTTCACAGCAGTTGGTTTCATGTGTTTAAAATTGTGAAAGCTGTACTAAAAATCTTTCTTGGTGCCACAGGGATTTAAGTTAATTCTAGGATGGGGGATGCTCTAAAGGAATGCCAAGGTCCACTGGTAATTGTTTAGAGGAAGTTTTCTTAGAATATGATGTAATTGATCTTTATATAAAAAGGGAGCTTCTTTTTCCCATTTATCTATTCATTCATTTTCATATCTGTTAAATTCTAACTCTTGTTTTCAACCCTGGGGAGGCACTGTGCTACAAACATTAATGACACCTTTTTTGATCTGAAGGAGTTCCTTCTCTACAACGGAGGTCTTTACATTAGCAAATCATCAGAATACACCATTGTTGTTGTACCTAAGGGTAACAGTAGAAGCACAAAGAAGGGCACGGCTAACTTAGTCATCATGACCTTGGGAGCAGTTCTGGAGATGAAATGCCACTTAGCCAGGTGTTGAAGAGTGGGAAGGTCATTAGGGTTGAGGGCAGGATGTGCCTGGAGGAGCAAGTGAGACCAGCTTTCGCATCACAACAAAGAGCTAGAAAAGTTCTTTGGAGAAAAGACTAAGAAGGGAGAGATGCATTTGTATGTTAGAATACTTGCAGACCGTTGAAGCCTGGGATGAAATCAGATAAGAAGATGTTCCAATAGGAACAAGATAAAAGAATACTTGCTTTCGTCTTCTGCTAAAATGCTGGAGCACTAGCTCTCCAATTAGACTTCAAAGAGGCGATTATCAAAGGAGGATGTCTTTTCCAGGTCTGTAGTATTATTGTATTGAGCTTCCCTCAGGGTGACAGAGAGGATGAAGCAGAAAGGAATGAAAGACGGGTTAGCTAAACCCACATGTGATTGCTACATGGCACCTTAGCTGCAGCCCGTAAGGAGAGCACATTTCATAACTTCCGAGTTTGACTTTATAAACTGTAAGTGACAATCTGCAACTACATAGGATATCCCTGGCCCCAGAGTACCTGGATGGATGGCCTTTTGATGTACTATTCTCATATTCTTTACTAATATTCCAAAAAACATATTTAATTACTAAATGAGCATTTTAAGAATTACACTATGATGGACTCTATCACTTAAAATTTTAAGGACTGCATTAAATTTTAAGGACTGCCATTACTGAAAAGCTCTTTATGTTTATTGGTCATGGAGAATAATTTCTGCTATTTGAGTACACGGTGACATTAGTATGCCTGTAAGGTTTTTGCTTCGGTCGAGCTGTGTCTTCAGTGGAATACTGTACCCTGTATGGCTCTAACTACATATTCGCAGGTTTTTCCAAAGCGTTTTCTCACTTTGTAGCTTCACAAACATTACATAAATATACCTGTTTCATCATAACTCATATATTTGGTATTTTTAAAATTTCTTCACAATTTAATTGATAAAATAAGTAAAAAAATAGTAGATAAATAAGTAAAATTAGATAAAATAAGTAAAAAATCAACTGTAAGGTTGATTTGATTTGTGCTTATTTGAACTCTAGAAAGGCTATATATTTTTACATGTATTTTTAAAAAGAATTACAGTATGATATCAAAAAAGAATACTGTAAGTTTGAATACACAGAGCCATTAAGAATTCTGAAATAAAAATTCACATTTTGTAAGAGACAAAACTTTTTGTCTGCGGACACATCCTACTCTGATTTCATTCTCATCTACTAAGCATTCCTAAAACCCTGGTCAGGAAAACCCGGAAAACATTGAGTTAACACCCTCCTCGCTTATCCTGAGTAAGTATAGAAGTTACTGCTTGCAGAAAGGATCCTGGGATTCAAATTGGCCTCTAGTTGCCTGGTTATGACACTTGAGGAAAGTGCCTATTTCTGTGACTCAGTTTCCTCATCCGCCAAAAAAGAATAGTAATGTTTTTGTTTGTTTTTACTAAGCTGACAGGAATGCTATGAAGACAAAATTGCATAAACCATAATAAGTCATATATAAGGTTTAAGATCTGATTGAAAGAATCCTAAAATACAAGAATCTGTGTGTGTGTGTGTGTGTGTGTGTGTGTGTGTGTGTATTACATGCACAACCAACATTCATTTATTAAATCCAAACACAGTAGAACTCCCTGAGGTAAAATCCTGAAATTATCTATTCTTCAAATAAAGTCCTCTCAGCCCTGTCATTTGGTAACAGCCCCAAACTAAAAATTAGTAACTGTGTCCTAAGCACCATCCCATTAGTGATGGGTGGTCCTAATCCATTCCTACATCATAACAAGATTTCTGTGGCTAGCCAGTGTCTTATGATAATATAATTAAATCTGAAACAAGGGCTTTTAGCTTTCTGCTTTCCTAAATCTCTTCTTGACTCCTAAAAGCAAAAGTTATATTTTATTTATTTTTTGGTTATTCAAGGACTATGTTTGCTCCAGTAATTTCCTTAGTCACTGTCCTAAAAAGCAATCTTGAGGACTTGGAGGAGGTGAATTTAGTGGACTGAAAAGAGATTTGGAGTAGACATTTCTTAATTTTATGGCCTCCCAGATGTGAAATACTGGAAGCATTTTGTGTATTTCGTGGAGAAGCTTTATCGTTATCCTTCCCATCGTTGTATAAAAAAGGTGATAATACATCACTACAGCTGAAGTTGATAGTCAAACCCACTATCCAAAAAGTATGTCATCACCTAGATGGGAAGAATAAGTTACTCTTGAGAGAGGTCTGTTACTTCCTGGACAGATGGATGCATTTGGAGAAGTTACCTATCTTTTCTGAGACCCAGATCACTCCAACTAAACAACAAGAATAGTGCTTGTTCATAAGATTCAAGTACTTTCCATAATTCCTGAGGAATACATATCTTTGAAAAGTGTCAAAACATATTATATATGTGTCTTCATACACATGTATTGTATTACATGAAACGTATATGTTAAACTTGAAGATTTTGAAAATAAAGGTTCACATTACAGTCTATAAACATAGATTTTTTTCTGGAGTATATTTTAATTAAAATATTGACTGTCTTACCAAGATATTAACTTGGTAAGACAGTCAATAATATAGCATATAACATATAATATACTGTATAATGGATATATTACATGTAACTGAGTCAAAATTTCAAAATTCTTAGTTTAATATTATTTTTACAGAAAGGAGAGATATCTTTATTTTCTCTCTTTCCACACATACCGCAAATATTTTTTTTATTTCTCTTTGGCAAAATACCTCACACTTCCCAGAGAAGTAATTTCATTCAAGATACTCTTTAAGTTAAATAGTATTGCACTTCTCATTCAAATGTTAGAGTATTTTACAAGACCATGCAAAACCCCTACAAAAATAAGTATCATATTAAAATAATTTTGAAATACATATATGAATTTTTATTTTTTCTTTAATCCTGAGGATTTTTGTGCTTATTCTGCTAGAGGGAAGTTTTCTCGTATCAGGTGAATTAAGATACATTCTGTTCCGTAGATAGTTTGCCAGCATCTGCCTAAGCCCCATAAGTAACGCCATGTCAACGGTGAGAAGAAGGGTCAAGAACAATATGTCTGGAATTTTTCTCTCTCACATGAAACTCCGGCTCTAAAAAAGCCCCCAGATGATTTATTTTCTATTTCCATAAACACAATCCTTAGACGCACAGCCACATTTTCAGCAAATCCAAAAATAAACTCAGTTTCTTCAGCTAGCCATTCCTCGCTTCCTATCTTGAAATATGATACAGCATAATGTTTTCTAAAGTTTAAATACAAATCAAAATTTTAAAGTAAATGTTACCATTCCATTAACTAGGGAGAGAAATGTGCCAAATAATAGAGCAGCAGTATCAGACCGAGACTATAATAACTGAGGGGAAAAAGCAAAATATTCAAAAAGCAAAAGCGGGGCGCCTGGGTGGCGCAGTCGGTTGAGCGTCCGACTTCAGCCAGGTCATGATCTCGCGGTCCGGGAGTTCGAGCCCCGCGTCGGGCTCTGGGCTGATGGCTCGGAGCCTGGAGCCTGTTTCCGATTCTGTGTCTCCCTCTCTCTCTGCCCCTCCCCCGTTCATGCTCTGTCTCTCTCTGTCCCAAAAAAAAAACAAAAACAAAAACAAAAACAAAAACAAAACAAAAAAAAAAAAACACGTTGAAAAAAAAAAAGCAAAAGCTAGGGGCACGTGGGTGGCTAGTCAGTTAAGCGTCCGACTCCTGATTTTGGCTCAGGTCACGATCTCACAGTTCATGAGTTCGGGCCCGGCATTGGGCTCTGTGCTAGCTGTGCGGAACCTGCTTGGGAAATTCTCCGTCGCCCTCTCTCTGCCCCTCCCCCTCTCTCTGCCCCTCCCCAGCATGCACGTGCTCTTTCTCAAAAACAAATAAATGATTTTTATTTTAAAGTAAAAACTATAATATCTGAGAATTGTAACCATTTGCTTTCAGGCCATTTTTGGCAATTTTAAAGAAAATCATACTTTTGCTATTGAGGTATTTTCAGTCATTCCAAGTGACAAACACGGGGCCTTGAACCAATAATTTAGTCTTTAAATTTTGATCTGCTACACAGATTTACTTCTGAGTTCCACTCAAAGTTTACTGACAGTAGGATTTCCCATTTGAGCATCAAGATTCAATAAACACATTATTTTTTATAAATTGGCAACCTTCTTAGAATTGGTTTCATACTAAGATTTCTTTTATCAATACAAAGAATATTAAACTATGATTTGGTTACTATAAAAACAAAGGCATCACATTTATTAAACATCTGGACTGTAGGGAAAATCACATAGTTGAACCCAAAGTAACACACTTTTTTGCCTCTCTGGCATGTATCCGACAGATGTCATTTTTCAAGGCTGTGATCACGTTATGCCCAATGATATTTTAAACAAATGGCCATTTAACGCTTCAAAAAATATGGAGGGTAAACATGTCATGTTTTTGAGATAGATGACATAATTATGTACTTTAAAAAAAACCATCATTAGGGGTGCCCGGGTGGCTCAGTTGGCTAAGCGTCCGACTTCGGCTCAGGTCAAGGTCTCGAGGTTCTTGAGCTCAAGCCCGGCGTCGGGCTCTGTGCTGACAGCTCGGAGCCTGGAGCCTCCTTCGGATTCTGTGTCTCCCTCTCTCTCTGCCCCTCCCCCAGTCACGCTCTGTCTCTCAAAAATGAATAAACATTTTAAAAAAAGTTTTCTTTTTAAAGCATCATTAGAAAATAGATGACTGGATCCAAATCCTTTCTTTTTCCCTCCTTCTTCTCTTACACATATACTCCCACCCCCACTTCCTGTGTCCTGTTCACACAACACATGTACTTCCTGAGGTTCTTTCGCTTCTCCTGAGAGCATGAGAGAACAGAACATCGTTATGATTAATCTAGAAGTGGCCAGTTTTTCTCCCAGCCTGTGGGATCAGGAAGAGAACAGAAAAGAGAGTGAGCAGCGGTGGGGGCTTTGGGGGGAGTAGTGACGGTGACCTTGTGGAGGAGACTCGGACCACAAGTCATAGCCTATCCTCTGGAATATTCTTCAGACTTCACTGAGAAAAAAATTTTAGCTAGACTAAGTCACAAAATCCCCTGAACTGAGGACATCACTAGACATATTGAGATTGGTAAGGTAAAACACACCTTTACGTAGCACTGTGTTCCTGGTGAATGCAATTATCCATCATCATAAGTACACACAGCACCCATGTGCAAACTAGCAAAGGGCACCCGCTTTGGGCAGACGGGGGGGGGGGGGGG
>NW_024412428.1:16683696-16685276 GCF_014898765.1 Herpailurus yagouaroundi | reverse complement strand
AAAAAAAAAAAAGCAAAAGCTAGGGGCACGTGGGTGGCTAGTCAGTTAAGCGTCCGACTCCTGATTTTGGCTCAGGTCACGATCTCACAGTTCATGAGTTCGGGCCCGGCATTGGGCTCTGTGCTAGCTGTGCGGAACCTGCTTGGGATTCTCCGTCGCCCTCTCTCTGCCCCTCCCCAGCATGCACGTGCTCGTTCTCAAAAACAAATAAATGATTTTTATTTTAAAGTAAAAACTATAACATCTGAGAATTGTAACCATTTGCTTTCAAGCCATTTTTGGCAATTTTAAAGAAAATCATACTTTTGCTATTGAGGTATTTTCAGTCATTCCAAGTGACAAACACGGGGCCTTGAACCAATAATTTAGTCTTTAAATTTTGATCTGCTACACAGATTTACTTCTGAGTTCCACTCAAAGTTTACTGACAGTAGGATTTCCCATTTGAGCATCAAGATTCAATAAACACATTATTTTTTATAAATTGGCATCCTTCTTAGAATTGGTTTCATACTAAGATTTCTTTTATCAATACAAAGAATATTAAACTATGATTTGGTTACTATAAAAACAAAGGCATCACATTTATTAAACATCTGGACTGTAGGGAAAATCACATAGTTGAACCCAAATTAACACACTTTTTTGCCTCTCTGGCATGTATCCGACAGATGTCATTTTTCAAGGCTGTGATCACGTTATGCCCAATGATATTTTAAACAAATGGCCATTTAACGCTTCAAAAAATATGGAGGGTAAACATGTCATCTTTTTGAGATAGATGACATAATTATGCACTTTAAAAAAAACCATCATTAGGGGTGCCCGGGTGGCTCAGTTGGCTAAGCGTCCGACTTCGGCTCAGGTCAAGGTCTCGAGGTTCTTGAGCTCAAGCCCGGCGTCGGGCTCTGTGCTGACAGCTCGGAGCCTGGAGCCTCCTTCGGATTCTGTGTCTCCCTCTCTCTCTGCCCCTCCCCCAGTCACGCTCTGTCTCTCAAAAATGAATAAACATTTTAAAAAAAGTTTTCTTTTTAAAGCATCATTAGAAAATAGATGACTGGATCCAAATCCTTTCTTTTTCCCTCCTTCTTCTCTTACACATATACTCCCACCCCCACTTCCTGTGTCCTGTTCACACAACACATGTACTTCCTGAGGTTCTTTCGCTTCTCCTGAGAGCATGAGAGAACAGAACATCGTTATGATTAATCTAGAAGTGGCCAGTTTTTCTCCCAGCCTGTGGGATCAGGAAGAGAACAGAAAAGAGAGTGAGCAGCGGTGGGGGCTTTGGGGGGAGTAGTGACGGTGACCTTGTGGAGGAGACTCGGACCACAAGTCATAGCCTATCCTCTGGAATGTTCTTCAGACTTCACCGAGAAAAAAATTTTAGCTAGACTAAGTCACAAAATCCCCTGAACTGAGGACATCACTAGACATATTGAGATTGGTAAGGTAAAACACACCTTTACGTAGCACTGTGTTCCTGGTGAATGCAATTATCCATCATCATAAGTACACACAGCACCCATGTGCAAACTAGCAAAGGGCACCCGCTTTGGGCAGACGGGGGGGGGGGGGGG
>NW_024412428.1:16647009-16683596 GCF_014898765.1 Herpailurus yagouaroundi | reverse complement strand
CCCCCCCCCCCCCCCCGCCCCGGGTAGGCACATGGCTTGGCAGTGTTGCTGGGCTGGATTCCAGCATCCTCTTGTCACCTCAAGTTGGCAGCTTCATGCACGGCATATTCTGAACAACTGGACATGGGGATACTATGTACATAGATCTTTCTTTTTTAGTGTTTTGCTAATCCCAAGACAAGAATAATATAACTGGAACATTCATCTCTACTCATTGCAGAGTAGTACTGTGGCAGATTGAGAATGTAAGATTTTCTATCGGCAAATAACAAATGCACCCGGCATAAATTCAGGTGAGCATAAAATGATACTCGAGGCAGATTCCTTGTAATGAAGTCATCAAAGAACAACCAATAAAAGTCACTCTCCTTGTTTATACTAACAGGAGAGTGAACACTTACCACCATCTTCAACTGTAAAATGGAACATATCACTTGTGGCATTGGCCCCATCTTTTAAAACGTAGCATATTTTCATGTCTTCGATGTCAGCTAGAAAATAACCAAAGAACAAGATGATTCATTACTAGGGCAAGATTGGTGACTCATTACTCATGGTAAATCCTACCGGCTATTACTTTTCTGTAACCATATTTAGATTTCCTTCTCCTAAGGGAGGCAGTGCTATCTTATTTCTCCTATCTCTAAGCCCCTTGATTTCAGCTGTCCCATGGAAATCTGATCCCTTATCCAGATAGAGTTCAAGAGTTAGGTTATAATAATAGCAAGGTGTTGCCCCACCCAATGGTATTTGCATGTTCATGCACCAAAGAAGTGACTCTCTAAATACGGAATGTCAGACTTCATGACAGGTGGAAAGGAAGATATTTTGAGGCATGGCAGATTTCCTGGCACTCCTGAAATCACACTCTTTCCCTCCCTGTAGCGCTGGCCCTAAGAGGAAAGAACTTCCCTGCCCCCCTCTGGCTAACTTTTCTTACCTCTGGCGGTATACAACACGCTGTTTTTAAGTTCCCCAGAGCTTGAAAGAAAAAGAATCAAGGCCGTTTTAAATCTCCAAGATTGAAATAAGTGTCATGACCCCAGAGAGAAATGAGAAGAGAAAGCATCTAATGAGAGCTGAAACTTTTATTCAGAGTGAAAAGTTACTCTGCCTCAGGAATGCTCTGTAGGTTGCTTCCTGTCCCAGCTTTCAAATTCACTGGCATACTTTGTTTTCCGTATTGACTAAGGTACAATTTCAATAATTGATTTCCCCATTTTACGAGTTACTCTCCTTCATGATGCCACACAGACAACATAATGAACCAAATATCATCCTGTTCTGTGATGCTTGCCACACTATTGTTATTTGATCTGGGTCGGGCAGTAAGTAGTTATTGCCAAAGCTACAGAAAATCAAGATCGCAGCTAAAAGTGGCTTCAACAATGAATGGTATGTAATATTTATTTGTCTCGTGTGCGCTCTGCAGGTTTTCCATCTTCGGAGAGGTCTACTGAGTTCGTGCTATGAAGTCCACAATCATTGTATATGAGAAAATTACTTTATGAAAGAATAAACTCGAGTGATGCCAGGTGTTGGGATCAACAAATTACTCCATGAATTTTTAGGACTCCACTTGACAGACGTGAAAAGGACACTCCCCCTTGGCTCACACAGATTTGAAATGTGACTCACTTACAATCAGGCATCTGAGGAGGGGAAAATCTGATTTAATAGTTAATGGTAACTTCTTATAAAAGAGGTACTAGAAGGTGAAGCAAATTCAAGTTGTTTTATTCTCCCTTAGCATTTCATTTTGAACTCTGCTGTAACTTTCCCAATTTCTGCCTAGTGTCATTTGTATCTTCCTGCGTGGCTATCTTTCCTAGAAGACTGAAAACTTGTGGGATTGTTGTTGTTGTTGTTGTTGTTTTCAACTTAACTTCCCACAGTCCTTTGCTCGGAGTCTAATATTCAGCAATGGCTCAAATGTTTCTTAATTTAAAATCTGAGAGCCCAAGGGCACCTGGGTGCCTCAGTAAGTCAAGCATCCCACTCTTGGTTTCAGCTCAGGTCATGATCTCATGGTTTGTGGGCTCGAGCCCCACGTCAGGCTCTGTGCTGACAGTGCTGAGCTTGCTTGGGATTTTCTCTCTCTCCCTCTCTCTCTCTGCCCCTCCCCTGCTCATGATCTCTCTTTCTCTCTCAAAATAATCAGTAAATAAACATAAATAATCAAATGAAAGAGCCCAGAGGTCTGGTGGACCACGCTTGGACCTCTACCTACGCATGTATGATGTTTCTACAAAGGTAAGGAGTGAAGCCCCCACAGGCTCTTTCCTTGTCTACTCCCACAACTCTGAACCCTTTCAACCTTTAACTCATCAGGAAGAAATAAGGTGAACTCTACTCTGACCACACATCCTTAGCATTAGAACAAAGTCCTCTGGTCATGTGGGGAAGACCTTTTTCCAAACTTCCCCATTCCTTCTTTAATTTTATAAGAAAATCTAAAGGCTTTACTATGAGAAAAGGAAAAAGTCATTAGTATATCCACACTTTGTATTGATGTTTTCTTGCAAAAATACAATATTTACGAAACAGTTGCACTGAAATAAATCACCACTTCAAAACTGATTTTTTAAAACCTTTTTTTTTCCTTAAGTAAAGTGAACATGAATGCAATTACATGACACAAAGGTGTCAAATTTTCCCTCCAAGTTAGGGCATGCAATATTGATTAGTTGGAACAAACCAAAATTCTTTTCATTTTCGTTATAACTCAGTTAATAACTCATAGCTCAAAAAAGTGACTTTAAAAAAATCTCAAATAAGTAAAGACTTTGATCATAGTGCTGTTATTCTATAGGAACCTCTAAAACTATCACAAACATCATAAATATATAAACAGTCGCTTCTTAAGGCACAGTGGTATTAGCTAGATCAAAACCTAGTTGCCAAAATGTTACCTTCTTTCAGTAAACATCTAACAATGAACTGGATTTTCTTCTAACCACTACTCATGCATCAGATGTATTTCAGTTTATCTACACAAGCATTCCACATTTTGTGTTTTTGTTTTGATTCTAAGTTCATTGACTTGCCTGGCAACCATACCCTGGCTCGAACTCTTTGGGGGAAATTTCTGAAAGTGACCTACAACTTATCTCCCACAAGAGATCACTGGGTACTACTCATAGAGAAAAAAGTCCAGGTCCCTGACACAAGTGATTTAAACCTGGGATAGAGCGAGCAGGCACACCCTGGCAAATTGAAATAATTAATTTCTCTAATTGGCCTAATTCTGCCTTGTTAACTCTTCCTAAGAATAAAAGTGAATAAACTTTAGAAACAAATGGATTTTCATCTCCTAAGGACCATTATGTGAATCGGTTTGGGAATAACCTTCTTTACCCACCTTTGCTCACTTGACTCAACCCAGTGCATTGAAAATCCATCAAAATATAGTTAAGCATCCCACTCTTGATTTCAGCTCAGGTCATGATCTCGTGGTTCATGGGTTCGAGCCCCACGTCGGGCTCTGCACGGACACTCTCTCTCTCTCTCTCTCTCTCTCTCTGCCCCTCCCCTGCTTGTGCTTTTTCTCTCCTTCTCTCTCAAAATAAATAAACATTAAAAAATATATAGTTTAGCTTATCCTTTCATGACTACAGAAAACAAAAACAAATATAAAGTTTATGTTGTCCTTACTCCAGATACTGCTTTTATTTGTCTACTAAGACAGCAGCCACCAGAACTCTATGATGGGAGCCTTTCCATTTTTATTCACCCATCTAGTCTCTAGAAATAACCGCCATGAACCAAACCGCAGTCTCAAGTTGTTCAAATGAGTGCTCTGTAATTAACTACCAATAGTTTCCCTAGTCAGTATTTGGGTTCTTATTGGAATGTGATTGTTTCTCTTAGCAAAGGTAATCTTAAAAGAATATCTTCACTTTTTATAATAAACTGATTATATTTACAAATAACCATAAAGAGTAATCATGGTGAGTTCATCTCTAAGGAATAATCAGGGTGAGTCCACATCAGTGAGAGATAGGGCAAGAGCCTATAAAGAAATCACATAATTTAGGGTTCGATATTTAAGAAATAATATTCCAATATTTTTTGAGCTGTTGGACTTGGTCCATAGAATTTAAACCACATCGTCTGCCTGTCGTCACACAAAAATTCCTTTTTAAAAAATCTTTAAAATCAGATTAGTTTTTCAGGTCAGAGGAGTGATTGGAAGTAACATTTTCTATCCTGTAATATATTCCTTTTACCCTCTTCACTTTCCACTTTCCATGAAAAGAAACCAGTCTAAGATTGCATGGTATCTCTGTCCTCAGAAAGCCTTCACACAAAAGTTTCCTGCCGGTCTGGCATGACACTGGGCACTCTGAGGTTTTCCTGTCCCTGCAGGCCCTAGAATATATTCAGGCTTGCAGCCAAGAATCAGGAGGTTGGAGTGCAGGGCCATTTGCCAGAATCTAAAACAGAGGAGCAGTTCACTTTAACACTAACTACACTTCGCGACATCCGTTTATTAAAGCATCTGTTGTCTCAGAGCACAACACTATTGCGGGAAAAGAACACCCCCCTTGGGATGCCCTGAGGATAAACCTCATCTCCGCTCACAGAGCCCACAGAGGGTAGATCTCGTTTCCATCCTGACACGGTGAGATTTCCATGAAAGCAACGCAAAGCCCTTTGTAGTGAAGGTCGCACGTTCCAGAGAACAGAGCCCTAAGTCCCAAGCCAGCAGACTGAACGGGCTTCTCCCGTCAGTCACTGAGTAACTGCACAGGGCACCTGCCCTTCCTGTCGTACATTGTGTCCATACACAAAGAGGATTTAGGTTAGAAAAACGCTTTAGCCTCAAGAATGTAGATGCTTGAGGCAACGGGTGTTCGTTACTGTGGTTGAAAGGGGACGCAGAGAAGATCTGAAATAAGGAAATAACTTCCTCCTTCTACTCTCCTATTAATCTTGTTAACGTATCTTCAGGTTCGTAACAAAGTGAACGTATATTCCAGTGATGGACATGTTGCCTTACACATCATGAAGCGTGCTTTCTTTTTGTGCCTGTATCACGTGACACACCTTGTACATAGAACTGTTAGAACTCTAGACAGGTGTAAGCTTACCTCTTAGGTCTCTGGTGTTTGCCTAAGGCATAAAATAGAAGAATTAGAAACCTACAAAGTAAATATAAATACATCTCTTTATTCCAGTTCCAAAGTTCCCAAGAACTATGACAGGATTAGAACAATGCTCTCAAGAAAATTAATCAAAGTAATATAAATTTGAAGGCTCTATGTGAATGGTAGGTGAAAACAATAGTCCAAATACAAAGACTTGAGAAAGCACATCTCTCTCGAAGGTGCCAAAATGCTGCACGAACTACCTGTTTGTACCACAGTATAAACCACAGTCTGCTCAGAGGGCAGGTGTGGCAAACAAAACAGAACGGAAGAGCCTTCTTCAGCTTAAACTCACCGAGGTCTGGCCCCTGGTTTGGCAGCATACCTTGCTGCTGTCGAAATACATTGATATTCACTCAATGCAATGTCGAAATACATTGATATTCACTAATGCAAGTCACTGCAGGGGGACATATGGCAAGAAGGGATATTCTTTCCCCAGGAAAGTGAGTCCCTGTACTCTCCCCGTCTCTTTATTTCCCTTTCCTTTTCTTCCCTTGGACTCAAATTCGATCCCCTACTTATAACGTTTTTGGTGACCGCCATATCCTCAGAAAATAAGACCCGCACTTTCCGTTGGGTATAAGGAAAGAAAAGTGTACCGTACCTTGTGTAAACTGAGAGACACTGTGGTTGCCTCTGTCCAGGTTGAGGAGATACCCATGTTGAGGGGCCTCCGTCACAATAAACCTGAGAGAAAAACGCAAGCTGTCTCTGTCCTCCACTTTCAATATTTTGCTTGTGATCATGAATCCCAAGTGGCCAGTAGCCAGAGTGCGAAGTGTGGAGGCCCCTTTGTTCACTGCAATTTGGGGGACGCTATCATCAACAGGTAAGACTTGGATTTTCATCACTTGGGGTCTCCTTGTTTCAAATATTGTATCGGGGAAAACATAGAACTCTGTATGGGAACCATCAGTCACTGTGAAGGAGAAGCTGTCTTCATTTGACTCAGTGCCATCATGTCTGTAGCTGATTAAGTTTTCATTCAGGTCTTGCTTGGTAAAAACCATGGCAGGTCTGGTATTGTTGAATAGGAGTTGACCATGAACAGGCACCTGTGTGACAGTGAACTTCAGGAGTTTGTCTGGAGTATCTTGATCTTCGACAGTGAGTTCAAAGGGAGTGATCAGCTTGTTTTCACCCTCACTGACAACCAGGTTATGGATGGTGACCACTGGCTTTTTGTTGTCCACATCGCTAATGGAGATACGGAATGTCCGGAAGACAGGGTTATGTCCATCAGTGACTTGAAACTCAAAACTGTCCATCTTGACCTCATCGTCAGCTGTGTGGATGTAGTAGATTTTGTTGCCAGCCAGTTGGAGCTGAGAGAACGATGTGATGGATGCTCCAGGTTGATCTGTGCACTCTAAGTGACCTCTCATGGGAGCCCTGGTGATGGTAAAAACTAAGTTTTCATCAGGACTGTTCAAGTCACTGGTACTTAATAAGTCTGTTGTGAGGGTGACTTTACCACCTTCTTTCAGGGATACTCCCTTGCTTATCACATCCGGGAAGACAATGTCAACGCTCCCAACAGAAACATAAAAGTAGCGATCTATAAGTGCATTTATTCCATCGGTCACATCAAATTTAATTAGGTCCCGAATGCCCTCTTGTCCAAAATGGACATACTGAATTAAGTTTCTGTCCACTTCATCCTGGGTAAAATTCATGCCCACTGTGATATTTTCAAAGGCACCTGCAGGTTTTTGTCTCTGTAATAAGCCATGTCCCGGCCCATAACGAATAATATAAACCAAAGATTTGTCTTCAGAATCTAAATCAGTTGCCATCAATATTTTGTTGTTGATAATTTTGGTTTCCCCAATTTCTATTTCTAGACCATTATTGATGGTCATTCTGGGGGTCTCATCATCAACTGGGATAACCATAATGAGGACCATCCTTTCCACCGAGTGCTTACCGTCTGTTAGTTTAATCACAAAACTGTCCTCCTGGGTCTCAGAATCATCATGCTCGTAAATAATGCTTGAACTCTCTATGATCTGGTCCAAGGTGAAGCTTTCAACCAACACTGTGCCATTTATCAGCTGATTCATGATGTGACCACGAGTGGGAAATTGGGTAATGGTGAAAGTTAGATCATCCGGGGGAATGTCAGCATCAGCAGCATTGAGGATGGGTGTATCAATCACCAGACTCATGCCTTCCATCACCATAAATTCTCTCATAAATATTTCTGGCTGTTCGTCATTGGCGGGAATGATTATAATGGGAAAAAAATGTCTCTCTGAAAAGTTAATGCCATCAGAGCAACGAAATATAAAGCGGTCTTCCACAGGTTCTACCCCTTTGTGGACACTCTGGACATAATTAATATGACTCTGCCTGAGGTCTTTCAGGGTAAAGGCACTTATGGCAATTCCTGCTCTTGATTTCTCAGAGCCTGGTGCTGGAGAAATGTTTTCAACATAACCGGAGGTAGGCTGAATAACTATAGTGCACAAGATGTCATCATTGAGGGAATCAATATCTTCAGCACTTATATGTGTTGAGGTTATAACACTTTTGTCACCTTCCATGACTAGAAACCGTTCACCTACAGAAATTTCTGGAGCTTGGCTATCGACAGGGAGGATGGTCACCCACACAGTAACCCCTTGGATAGTACTGCCACCTATTACCCATTCTTGAGACATATCTGACAGACTCAGGTTAAAAGAGTCCCCTTTGGGCAACAGGCCTATCTCACCGCTTGTGTGGGCATAGACGACAGAGCCCTCTAAGATGTCCCTTTGGGTAAACTGCTCCGCCGGAACTCCGTTGACCAGGATTTCTCCATACAAGGGTGGGTCTTCCAAGAGGAAAGTCAACATCAAATCATCAGTGTCCCCATCAGTCCCCTTGATAACACTGGCAGTGAGTTCAGCAGCTCCATTTTCTAAAACGTCTAGATATGACCCCAGAGTACCAGCAGGAAGGCTCAGCATGGGCACCTCATCACCCGCGGGCCGGACATTCACTCTGAGAGTGATGGGCACCACGTGGTGTCTGTCGCTGACCTCCAAGGAGCAGCTGTCAGTCAGGGACCCGTCCCCATTATGGACATAGGAAATCCGACCCTGTTTTATATCTTCCAAGTGGAAGACCTCCCCCACATGCAGTATCTGTCCAGACACTCTCATGTGGCCATGTTCGGGTGCCCGTGTGAGAGTGAAAGAGATGTGGGCTACATCGGTGTCTACATCATTCACACATAACTCAGTCTCACTCAGGATGTGGTGGCCCTTCACCTGAACGGTGAAACCGGTGTTGAGGATCTCAGGCGGCTGGTTGTCCACGGGCTGCAAGTAAAGGGTGAAGGTGCCTGGAGCCACATTCCCAGCTTGGTCCTCCACCTGGAATTGAAACTGGGCCACTCGGGCAGCCACTCCCAGTTCTCGATCCGGAGGTCTGTAGGCAATTTTATGGTGGTTGATCTGGGCTTGGGTAAAATGGGCCACCACGACTGAGGGGTTGTCGGTCAGGACCAAGGTGCCCAGGGGGGCTGGTGAGTGGTTTTCATCTGTGTCCGTGGGGGGCTGGGTCACGGTGTAGCGCAGCTCTCGGTCATCTGTGTCCAGGTCAGTGTAGCGCAGCCACTTTTTCCTCAGCGGCGTGAGCTGGGATTCTTGCACCACCATCCGAAGGGGACAGCCGCTGCCCAGCTCCGGAGGGAGGCGATCCACAGGATGGATGCGAATCACAAACCTGTGTGGTCCAGACTGATTAGGGGGGTCATGGTTATCCTGGACCCGGAATGTGAACTGGTCCATCACTGGCCCAGGACTATGGGGCCCGGAGTGCCTGTAGAACAGCCTCCCCTCTGTTATGTCCCGCTGCCTCCACTCCGTCACCGTTTGCTCATAGAAGGCTCCCTGTTTCCTCCAAGGGCCCCTGCTCAGCTCCTCTTCCTCGCGGGGAGGATGGGTTTGGCGGAGAAGCAGATGCCCTATGGTCGAGGAAGGCGACTCCAGCACAAAAAGCAGCAGAGGGTCATCTGAGTCGATGTCCGTTGCACTCAGGGCCAGGGGAAGGATGGGCGCCGTTTCACCCTCCGCCAGCGTCAGCCCCGTGTTAGCATTGAGGACTGGCGGCTGGTCATCCACAGGCACCAAGGTGATGGGGAACAAGAACTGCACCTGGTGCCTGCGTCCTCCGTCCACCATTCGAAGTACAAGGTTGTCACTCAGTGAGCCATCTCTGTCATCGTGATGGTAGACCACCTGGCCGGCGGCCAGCTCGGCCACCGTGAAGGTCTTAGGGGCAGAGTTGCCATCGGTGGCGCCCAGAAGGACAAGGTGACCGTGGCGGAGCCCAGCCACCACCTCTAGCTGCACTGCCTCTAGGTCATCCTCATCGCTGACGACCAAGTTCTGCGGTCCACTGCCTGCAGGGCCCGTCAGGGGCCGAGACTGGCCCTCATAGAGAATGAGACCAGTGTTCCGGGTGACCACGGGAGCCAGTGTGTTCATGGGCTTCACCACTACCATGAAGGCAAAAGGGTCTGAGGCTGCTCCTTCCGGGTCCACTGCTTCCAACTCCAGTTCAAAGAGACGCTCCTGGTCAGAGTCCTCAGAGGGGGGCTGGTAGGCAATCTTCAGGAGCCGCAGATCCCTCTGAGTAAAGGAGGAGAGGGGCAGGCTGCGGTCATCAGTACTCACTAGGTAGCCCTGGCCAGGCTGGAAGGGAGAGGTGAGGTTGAAGATCAACAGGTCAGGGGGCGACTCGGCATCCTCGGCTGCCAGCATGTCTGGGGTCAGAGCCGTCAGTACAAACTGGTCCACCTCCATCATCATCATGGCCACGAAACTGGGCCTGGGTGCGGTGTTCTCCGCCCCTCCTCGGATTCTCACCAGCACCTGGAAGTGCTCACGTTTCAAAGGGGGTCTGCCCACAGGGGAACCCCGAGAGCGCAGCTCCACCACCATGGGCACCCAGTCCCTGTTCGGTGACCGACTGGGGGCTGTGTGACGGTAGCGCACCCCCAGCTCCTGGAAAGCTTTGCAGTCCATCAGGAGAGGCTCCGGGGCGCCCCCCTCGCTGGCTGGACCCGGGACCTGTGGGTAGTGGAGGAGCTCCCCATAGCGAGGCAGCGCGCTCAAGCCGGACAGGATGCCCACGCGACACTCCTCGGTCTCCGGCTGGTAGGCGAACTCCAGGCTCCGCGCGTCCAGGGCGTTGCTGGTCCCCAGCAGCTCCTCCACGACTAGGGGCAGGTTCCGAGTCACCACCTCCAGCTGGGTGAAGACCACCTCCACCTCCAGCACCAAGGGTAGCACTGCGGCCCCTCCCGGCGCGTCGTAGCGCAACTGCAGCCGAATGCGATCCCGCGACGGGCTGCGCGCGCCCAGGTGCGAGTAGCGCACCTCTCCCGGGCCGAAGTCGCACGGGAAGCGCTTGGGACTCAAGCGTCCGGGCCGCTGGGCCAGCGCGTCGTTGTCTAGCACGGTCACCGCGCAGCGGTCCCCCGGCTGCACCTGCAGCACCAGGTCCTGCAGCGGATCCAGCCAGACCTCACGGCCGAAGGGCACCCGGAGCCCACGGTTTGCCAGCACGATGGCCTCCTCGGCGGGGACCCCTGCAGCCCCCGCGAGATCCGGGGACAGCAACGCCGGGCCAGGGGCAGCGGGCTGTGCCAGGACGCAGCTTACCAGTGACAGGAGAAGCAGCAGCAGCAGCAACACCAGGCGGGGCGGCAGCGTTGGGATCTGCTGAAAACTGGTGGGGCTGGCCACCCCGCCGGCGTGGGAGGCGATCCCGGGGGTCCTGGCCGCGTGCATGGTGCAGATATTAGGGCTCGGACAGGTCAGCCTGAGAGAGCACAGTCCGTGTCCGGGCAGGGAGCAAGAGACCTCTCCGCAAAGTGCCAGGAACTCCGCACTTGGTAGCCGCGTCTGGGCCGGGATGGAAAGTTGCGCGGCGCGGGCCGGGCTGGCGCAGCAGAGGCGGCTGAACCTTCCCGAACGTCCGGCTCCGCCGCCCGCGGCTCATTCGCTGGGAGAACCGGGTCCCCCCGCCCCCCGACTCCTGCTTCCCAGGTCCCGGGACCCAGAGCTTTGAGGGAAATCCCTCCCCCAGCACCCCCTGACTCCAGTCCTCCCAGGAGGCCAATCGTCGGTCCCGGGAGGAGGCCCCGAGTTGAGGGTTGGGTAGTGGTATCTGCCAGTCAGCTCCTAGGGGCGGAGGCGGGGAAACCGCGCGGTGGGGAGGAGGTGCAGGGCGCTACAAAGTTGTCTTGGAAGCGAGGGGCTAGCGGCCTGACGCTGCGCAGCTTTGCTCGCGCTCCGCTCGGGCTAGGGGTTCCCGCAGAGGAGCCGAGGCACGCGTCTGGGCTCGAATCAGTCCTTCAGCTGCCTAGGACCCAGGATTACCCACTGTCGCCCGCACTCCCTCCAATTCGATGCAGCCTCGCGCGGAGGAGTGTGCGGTTATTGCTCACAGACGTTTGCAAACCCGAGAGGAAAGTTATTTGCAACGTTGCGTGTGTTTGAATCGAAACGCAAGAGCAGTTGGATGGAAACTCTGGGGCATTTTTGCAAGAGAAGGATAGCTGGAATTAAAAGCCAAGGCTAGAGCAGGTTGCTCACCGCCCCCGCCCCCAACACACACACACACACACACACACACACACACACACACGCCCCACCCCCGCCTGCCGCTGTCTCCTCGTAAATTACAAGGGGGCACAGTCCTTGGATTGGCGAGTTTTAAACAAGTCCCTCCTTTGCAACCAAAGTTCTGAGTAAAAGGGGAATGAAGGGTGGGGAGGGGGGACGTTTGGAATGCGTGAGAAATGCAGTCCGATCGGAATCGCGAGACTAGCACCAAAAAACAGATTCTAGGGAATGTAGCCCCCAGGCTCTCCCAAAGCCGCCGCTGTTCAGGAAGTTGTCGTTAGAAACGTTCCTGTTCTCTTCGCAGTAATTAGACCAAGTGCAAACTAAACCTACTTGTCAGCGTCACATTTCTTTGCATGCCAAGAGAAATGATAAATATCCGGAGGGCTTAACGAAAAGAGGTTCGCTCCCATTTCGGTCGGCTGGTTGTTAAGTCAGATCTTGAGCTCTTCCTGCCCCCTTGCGTTTGTCCGGTTTCAGGAGCGTGTGGATTCCCCTTCCAAAGAGTTTCTAACAGCACCCCTCCTCTCCAGCGTCTTGGGGCGGGGGCCGGGGGAAGAAGATGGAAAAAACTCTTGTAGTTAATAAACCAACCATTTCCCGATTCGTTTCTTGAGCAGTCTTGCTGACTTATCCTGATCAATATGTTTTATTTTAGACAATATTCTTTCCTGCTCAGTAACACAAGTCGGGTTCTTAGTTGGAATATAGAATTGGAACTATGGTCATCCTGCCCTTTCCAGTTTAAAGGTAGTTTCGATTTGGGGGGAGAAAAGAGTGCAAGAAACTGTCATGACATTTTAAACTTCAGCCTAGATTGAAGATATAAAATGGATATGTGGGTACATTTCAGTAGGAAGTATTTGTCTTATTAACTCTTCTGGGTCTTTAGCCTGAGTTTCTCCAGTCCCGAATTTTGATCCCTGCCTGGCACCCTCATAGCTATTTTCCAGGGCACAGCACTGAGCCTCTCTACAGAGTATAGCTGGGAAGTGTCAGATTCTGTTCCAGAAAGGCCACTGGGCAGTGTCTGTCCCTGGGAGTCAGAGATGGAAAGTTCTGAAATTTTTCAAAAAGAAGCAAGGGAGAGAGAGAGAGAGAGAGAGAGAGAGAGAGAGAGAGAGACAGAGAGATTAATTTAAAGGAGCCACTCATACAAGCAAACAAAAAACATTTAGTTAATTAAACATTAATTGAACTTATTCCTTTTTCTTAATGCTTTGCACTTTGGGGCAGCTTTTAGCTCCCACTTATAACTGATGAATACTTTTCACAATTTAGTATAAAATGAGCATCCACAAACATAGAAGGGATAGGGCCGAAATTTTAAACCTATGAGAAAACCCCCATCCAAATTCATCAGTTTCCAATTTGCTTTGGCATTATTTCATAACTTCTTATAAAATTATTCGTCATTGCAAACAGAGTTCAAACTGCAGTGACAGAGGGATGTTTTATTATGTCCTGTTCACAAATAAAACACAGGGAAAGATGCCAAATGAAATAGAACATCAGTGTCAGAATATGGTTCTTTATAGACTATATTCCAAAGTTTGGTTCCATACTTTGAAAAATTTCAGCTGGAGGAAGAGATTATTCAGGCATTGTGACTCTGGGTGTGTTCTCACCAGAATCGGATCAACACCCTGACCCTTGATGCTTCCCAGTGGCTCCAGGGTTTTCCTTTCTTCCTTTTAAAGTCCAACTCTGTTTGACTTGCAAGCAATGATAAGATCAGCATTTGAAGTATGGTAGTATGCCTGAAGGGCAGAGTTCAATATGTTGTTTCATGGTAAAAAGAATAGAGGTCCACATTTATTTTTAAGTAGCCTAAGGAAATCAATAAGCTATAATCTTTTTTTGACTTTTTAATTTAGCCTGCCTTGATTGAAGTGATGGAATGATTCTTAGGAATTACTTGTTTTGGAGGAGGGGTAAATGCCTTATTTGTTGTTGATTTTTAAAAATCACATAGAAGGTACTGTTAGTTGCTTAAGTGTATTTTTCAGTGATGATTATTGAAAAATAATGAAATATTAAATTCTCATCTGAAAGCAAGTATTGTTGATGGTGATCCCTCTTTAGGATAAATATCTCAGTTTTTAAAGGATTGCTACACTTAAATTAGCAAGGAAATATTATTCTATGACCAACAGTCTTAATATCATAAGGGGTGAAATAAGTTGGCAAACTTGTAATTCTTTAAATCTGAGTTTAATTATTCAGTTCTCACTTTCGTAAACCTTGTAATTCTCACTGTGCATTCTCTGGGCAAAATATCCCTTAAAATAAATTCTTAAATTTGCTTAGCATATTAAAAATACACTAAAATGCCTCCTCGAATCAACTTAAAGCTAAAATTATTCATTGTTAAAACTCAAATGATCTCTGACCTAGGGTTAAGCACCAGAGAACTTATTTCCTAAAATGAAGAAGGTTGTGTGATGAATTCAAGATGCAAAAAAGATATTCACGTGTGAACTGAAGGCGAGTCTGGGGCTCTGGTTAAATTTACATCTGGTCAAATTTTGAATGTTACATTGCCATTCCAGAGTTTATTTCACTTTTTTTTTTTTTTAAATGTTCCTCTACTGGCCTTTAAGACTCCAAAAGAAGAAGATTGCTTCAAGGACACCTGTAGAGTACTTACAGATGAATGTTTGGGGCTTTATGCTAAGCATGTTTAATAGTTCTCAATAGAATTTTATTCTTTGATAGCTTCAAAGCCATTGCTTGCCTGCAAACACCAAACTTGACTGCTTGCAGAGCTCCGCTGAAGGGGTAAAGAGCCCTGGGCTGATTGACGGAGACCTGGGTTCCAGGCTTGGCTCTGACATCCACCATGTGACTCGCAACAATTCTCTTTCTTTTGCAACTACGGTCTCCATAACTGTAAACCAAAGGGCTCATTTTTTTTTTTTGGACAAATTCCCTTGTGGCTCCCCTTTAGTTTTGGTGTTTGGTGCCATAAGACCATATTCATGGATGACCTGCCATTTTGCTTCCTCGTGTCACTTTTTAGTTGACCACACTCCTTCTCCCTGCAATACTCTCCTTAACTGACTGTGGGAATCAGCCGGGAATTGAAGATCTGTAATAACCTTGCAGACCACTTGCTGTGACTTCCTCATTTCATGAGGGGAGGAAACAGAATCCAGGAGGTGAAGACCCAGGAGTGGAGCTGGAAAGGAAGAGAGATTATCAACTGACTGCCAAGTCAGTGTCCATATCCTACCTTAAGCTCCAATTCAGCCCTTAAGGATGATGTCAAGTATTTACTCCCCCATGGAAATTTTGTTCATCTATGCAATTTAGTACAAGCCATGCCTCTTTTGACTCTCTATACCACCTCCTTCCCTCTGCGCCATATGCCTTTGCTTGTATTTCTATTATGAGATCACTCTTACTGTACGTTGTGTTATAGTCATCTGTGTTCTTGTTGTGCCCTTCACTATTTAGAAAGCATCTTGAACTCACAGCCTGCATTTGCTCATCCTTTACCTCCAGAAAGATTTTAATAAATACTCGTTATATGAAATTAGGTCATAATTTATCATTTCTCAAGCCAAGTAACTTGAAAAAACTCAGCCAGATTTTACAACAGCTTTACAAGGTAGCCAGGTATATTATTCAGTTTTCTTGGGAGCAAGCAACAGAAACTGACTGGCTGAATTAAGCAAAAATGAAACGAAAAGGTAATGAATTGCTCCCATAATTTCTGGAAAGGCAGCAACATAAGGCTCAGAGAAGTGAACATGAACCAAAACCCAAAGCTTCTGCTTGGTAATGGTCTGGTGGGGACAGCACTAAGCGACTGCTGAACACTGGAGCCTGCAGGTGACACTCACACTGTGGCCAACACTATGTTTGAGTCAACAGCTCTGAAATCCTCCGCTGTTCTTGGACTCAGATGTCACTGCAGCCAATGACCGATGATTTTTCTCTCTCTGTCACTGTAAAATCAAAGGTCCAGGCAGGATTGGATTATTCAAGCTTAAGTCATAGGCCCACCCCCTGGCTGCCAGAGGCATGGGGGAGTGTATGTGGGGCCTTTTTGGCCTTCTGGGTTTGAGTGGCCCCCCTTACTACCAACATTCATACTGTGGGTATTTCTCACCTAGAAGAAAGAAGACCACATTTGAAGGAGGCAAATACAGCCTGCTCATCACAACAGGTTAAATAGCAATATTACCATTTTATGTTTGAGAACACAGAGACATAGCAGGGTTCAGCGATTTTTTTTTCGGGTTCGTACAGTTATTGACAAAACCAGGATTAAATAAATCAGATGAAATAAATTAAAAGAATAAGTAGTCTCTTCTAGTCTGCTTTTTCTTTTACATTCTGAAATATACCATTTTTACTTAAAAAATTTTTTTAATGTTTAATTTATTTTGAAAGAGAGAGAGAGCGCATGTGAGCAGGGGAGGGTCAGAGACAGAGAGGGAGAGATAGAATACCAAGCAGGCTCTGTGACACGGTCAGCACAGCGCCCGACATGGGGCTCGAACTTCTGAACCATGGGATCATAACCTGAGTCGAAATCAAGAATCAGATGCTTAACCTACTGAGCCACCCAGATGCCCCGCCATTTTCTACTTTTAAGGATATTTAGCAAAACTTCCTACTTTTTTCTTACTCAGAGAAAGCGTTATTGAGCACTACAGAGTGGGGGACGTGGTTCATGATAGCCTTATCTTCTGACAGCCTTTGGTAATGGGGATTCCTGGATGTACACACTTGGGAACCTACTCAAGCCACACAGTTGTCAAAATCTTTCTTGTTAAAGAAAGTCATACATGGAGGAGAAGAAGAGGGAGGTCAGCTTACTGTGGCCACAGAGGCGTGGGCTGGGCCAGCAGTAGGAACTCAGTGTGGCCCGAGGGTCAGCACAAAACCCTGACTTGGCACCCTTTGAAACAGTTTTCTCAAAGAGTTGGCTTGTCCCTTGTTAACATCTTTTACGCCAATGATCCTGGGGGATTAATATCCGTGCATTTTCCACTTGTAAGTTTTCAAACATAACTCAGAATGAAATGGAATTTAAACATTGTTTAAACAAGAGACCACTACTCAGCTGAACCAACAAGAACTAAACAAAGAACAAATAAGGGGGAGAAAGTTCTTCTCTTATTGGGATTTAAATTAAAAAATAACTTTATGGGAGGACTTCTGTATGTTTCTTACAGCAATCGTATTTTTTTGACTCTTAATAATAGGCCTCCATGGAAATAGTCCCCGTGTCCTTGGCATACACAATGGGAGATTTAACAAAAGGCCCTCTGAAACGGAGTACCTTCTCCTGTGTACATCTCACATGAATTAAATTCTGTAGGACAGAGTAATCTAAGGGATAAATTTAAATTAAAAAAAAAAAAGATCTGTATAAGTCTAATGTGAGGTGCACAGTGCACACAGTTGTAGAGGGGAAAAATCTTTACTTTGGTAACAGCTTTAAAACAGATTTACAAAGTCGTAACTTACAGACACAATCACAGATTGGTTTTTGGGAATTATTCTTTAGGATGAATCAAGTTTTGAGAATGACTTCATGGATAAGCTGCTTAAAAATTTCCAAAAATCATCTCTTGCAATTTTTATTTATGAATCAATCTCCAGATGCCAATTTTCAGCAAGCTTCTAGCCTCTACTGGAAAGACTCCAGCCTTGCTCTGGCCAGTGCCATGCTGAGGATCTCAAGCAGTGCTCCCGAATCGCTCCCTCGAGGGCGAGTCCTATCATCTTTTGGCAGGCTCCCCAAATTCCTGTTTCCCATCCCCTACCTTCCTGTCTAGCGTTTAACTTTCACCATCTAGATTAGATGGTCATTTGGTTGCCATGGAAATCCTCCAATGACAGAAAACTCGCTGTTCTGGGTGGAAGTCAGGTTTATCCCTGAAAAGCTGTAATTATTAGAAAGCCCATCCTTCTGTAGCATTGAAACTGCCTTCTTGTGATTTCCATCTGTTCTCTTCTCTGGCATGAAGTGGATTCTATCTACTCCTTCTTCCACATGACAGCTCTTCAGGTATTTGAGGTCAACAATCATATCCCCACCATGTTATCCTTTCTCCAGACTAAATAGTGCTGCTTCACTCAACTGTTCTTTGTGACATGTTCCCAGAGCCCTTGCCATTTTTGTTTGCTGTTTTTCAGTCTTTTAAAAGGTGGCACCAAGACCACAATAGCTTTCTTGGGATTGCACAACTCATAAGTGACTGGGCTGGGATTTGAACTCAGGTAGTGTAGATCCAGTGATTGGGTTCTTCTGTACTGCACAATTCTGTCTGTCAACACTGTACCTCAATTATTTGTGGTTTAGGGATATTTTTAAGTAAAATAAGCTACATAATCTTCCTAAATAGATTTTGAAACGGGAGAAGGGAACTAACTGGAAAGATCCCCAGCCCCATTTGTACCTTTCAAACTCTCAAACAAACAAACAAAACAACAGTGACAAAAATTAAAAAGGAGAAGGAAAGAATAGGAATGCTAAATTATGAAGGGTGTATACACTGTTATCACATTTATTGGAAAGGAATTAGTTTATTATTAGTATATTAGTTCCCAGTGAATGGATGATATTTTTATTCCTTTGAAGTAGTCATTGCAATTTCAAAAATTTATCCTAGGAACTAATCCAAAGTAGAAATAAACTCTATATAAATAAAGGTGTTTATGGTAATATTGTTGATTTTGAAAAGTCACCAAGCAAAACTAAATGTCTAAAAGAAAATGGAAAGATTGAGGCAAATCTAGTATATTGATTCCTTATACTGGTATGCATAATTTAAAAATGTTAATTATGTGAGGTAACAACATGGAAAATGCATAATATTAAATATGTTTACTATGATCCCAATGTACAAAAGTAATACATGGACAAAAACTAAATAATATACAAAACAGAAAATCATCATTGTGCTATATTGGTGGGTTCTTGGATGGCATTTTTTTTTTAGTTACCATATTTGTTGAATTTATAACAAAGGAAATTTAAAAATTAGTTTATTCAGGTTTGTCTTAAAAACGACACCAAATTCTTTTGAAAGGTGAGCTGAAGTCCCGCTCTTGAACTGAATTTGTGCAATAATTCAACATACTTAGGCGTGAGTGCTTAAGATAAGTATTGGTCGTGCTATAAATTGTAATTCTTCCTCTCTCTTAATAAGTTGGCTTGCACCCTAATAGCAATTATTATAATAAAAATAGCATATACATGATGCTTCATCAATGTGCTAGATGGCAAACATTGTTGTCAGAAACGTAGACATTTTCTTACTATTATATCAGGTGGGCTATGTCTGCCACATTTATAAGCCTTTGCATTTTAAGACAGTGAGTAACTTGTAATTAAGGACACACACAAAATGAAATGTGGGCAGGTAGTGCTTCATAACCAATGTTAATGATCATATATCTTTATCCAATAAATTATGTATATATGAATAACAATTTTCAATACAAAGCGTATTCAGAGTAATGTTATTTACTGAGCTGAAAAATCTGGGAATATCATTTATGCGGCTTACCAACTTGTACACAGAGTAATACTGGAAATGATTTGTAAGCTGCTGATTCAGTTATTCAGTGATTTCTAAAGTTCAATACAAAAATATCTCTTCCTAGCTTTACACCTACTTATTGTGTGTGTGACCTTACAAATGTTGCTTAATTTCTGTTCTCTGAGTCCTTTGATTATTTTTTAAAATTATTTTTCATTGAACAAGACATATCATTATTGCCTTATGGTAAGGATCAATATACTTATGTTACATTAAAAATAGGTTTTTAAGTATTAAACCAATATCTAACATTTGGGTAAAAATCTCAGTCTTGCCCTACAGAATCTATATTCAGGCTGAATTATTCAATGACTTAGCTTACTTAAATGTGTAAATGTAATGTGTGCTATTTAGTCTTTATAAATAATTAAAATTGTATAATTACATCTGTTATTGAAAATTTTGAAGTCTTATTAAATTTAGTCTTGCCAAGAAACATTATCGCCGACATCTTGTATGTATGAGAAGTTACAAAATGGATACAAGGCAGAATGTAGGACTTAGAATTAACAAGAAATCACTTTACACAATATGGTAGGTAAATGCTGTCTTTTTATACACGAGGTAATGCTATTGAGTCATCAGCTATGACTCTGTCCATACCTATCACCTTGACCTCACTAACTCCATGTCCCGAGCAAACAAAACAACACCAGGAAATCAATTTAGATGAATATGTTTATTTAACAAGTGCTATCATTATTATTCGTAATATTTTGGGTTGCTAGGGCCAGATCGGATGATTAGGGGGGCTGCAGGAATAAGGAGAAAAAAAGAAAGACTTGAACATTTGGAAGTAAGAATGTGTTCATAACAAGTAATTCAAGGAAATAATTTTTGAGTGCTTATTATGTGCAAGGCTAAGCAGCTGAGATTTGAATTGATACAGGAAGGAGATCATTCCTCATTAATGAAAATATCCGTTATACACAACGAAATGCGTCCATCTTACTTTAAATGAACGAATGTAGGGGCGCCTGGGTGGCGCAGTCGGTTAAGCGTCCGACTTCAGCCAGGTCACGATCTCGCGGTCCGTGAGTTCGAGCCCCGCGTCAGGCTCTGGGCTGATGGCTCGGAGCCTGGAGCCTGTTTCCGATTCTGTGTCTCCCTCTCTCTCTGCCCCTCCCCCGTTCATGCTCTGTCTCTCTCTGTCCCAAAAATAAATAAAAAAACGTTGAAAAAAATTTTTTTAAATGAACGAATGTATTTTAACTTAATAATGAATCCAATACATTTAAAAAACCAACACCTTGAAACAAATTTTTCTAATTGTTAGTGTTGTTCTGTTTTGTTTTTGTAAAATGTAATCATATTCTTTTCTACTACTTGTAAGAATATTCAGGTTTCTCGCCTTCCTTGCTTTTTAAGAAAGCTTACTAGAATTATAGGTGACTCAAAAACAAGAGAAGTGAACTCTACTGAAGCAATTTCTGGATTTCCTTAGAGTTTTCAAACTCCTATTGCTTCAAACTTAATGCACCTACTGTTTCCCACAGCTTATGCACCACTCTTATCTTTGGCATTGATTTCTTGGAAGGAAAAAATAGTTTTATACTTTGCTTTCAATTAGATTCTTTGGGTTTTCTGACGTAGTGCATCAAAATCAGTATGCAGCATTAATAAGACCAGTAGCCAATTTCCATATGCCCAGTGCTCATGATTTTGAACTTAGAGTTGATGATTCAAACCTCGTCCTGACCTTTAGTGTTTTGATCATCAAATTGGATAGACCAGATTGGAATGATTAGAAGGAACTAAGGGACGCTGGAAGAGAATTAAGAACAATATATAACTGAATAATGAATGTTGCAAGGTGGATTAATAACTGGGTTCAGGGGGGAAAAAGATATGTCAGGTACTTGAAGTAAGAAATAGGAGGGTTTAATGAAGGATGTGGGCTTGAGTTGGAAATCAAAGGATGAGTTTGGATAAATGAAGACAGAGGAGTGCCTATTGGCCAAGGGAATACATGAGACAAAGTTTAGAGGTTTGGTTAAACCTGCATCTTAGCAGTAGATAGTCATGGTGAAACAAGGCTCTTTATTGGTATAAGGAAAAGTATTGACGAATAGGCTGTGGTTGCCCAGGTTAGAGATTCACCAAAACACCAACAACAAAATATTACGATTTAAAAACGCAAGAAGAAGTAGCCCTTGGAGATTTTGAATGCCATGGACAATTAAAGTAGTATTTTAGGGAGATTAATCTGACAGCTACCTCTCCTCTATGCAGGACGAAAAAGAATATAGTACCTAGGACATCATTGCAATGGAATGACGGGTGTCACTGCAGAAATAAGGAGAAAAAGAAAACTCTAGCATGGTTGGAAGTAAAAATATAACCATAGCAGGTAATTTGAGGAAATAATCACTGAATGTTTATTGTATGCAAGGAACTATGCTAAGAATAGACAGGAGCATAGAGAATAAAGAAGAGAGGAGAATTAAAGACGGCTCTATGGTTTCTAACTGGAAGAGTGGAAAATGGATTTCACAAGGAACGGAAGAGGAGCTGTTAGGACTCTATCTAGAAGACTTTAATGGGCCCAAAGGACTGAAACTCAACGCAATCTAAGTAAGAGATTTTGCCGCAGGTTTTTTCCAAAAGAGCATGTGTTAACATACGTGTGCACACACCCACATCTGCCATCAAAGGAAGGGAGGCTATAATTATATACACAAAGATGGTAAGTTTCTTTGATCTATTCCTGGTGTAAGACTATTATGTTCAAAGATATTCATAATGGGCTCTGCTTATGGTGAGCAGTTGTAATGTCTCACACTCCAGTGAGTACTTTTCTACTCACTCTTTTCACTTTTATTTGGACTCTGAAATAATAGAATTACAATGTTTTAAATGTGCACCTTGCAACTTAAATTCTAGAATGTGACCTTCTTTTCATTATTCAGTATAAATATTTTTTATACTCAGCTCATTTCATCGAAATTACACTGTGCATGAACCTTCTTTTTTTGTGCCAAATTAATATTTTGTGGCATATTCATACTTATTCCTCCTAACGCCTCAAGATTCCTGCATGTTGATATCTGTCTGGCTCTGTATTTGACTACAGCTTTCCAGTGTAGGCGGATGGTTTTTATAAAAATATGCAGTTGAGCTAGATGAGTCTTAACGCAGAAAAATAAATATATATCTTTGGGTTTGGGGTTTTATCTAGAAACATATTGCTTTTATAGGTATGCTGATGTAGACATACGATATTGCAGAAGATTATCGTTTTTTCTCCCTTAGGCCATGATGGAATATCTGAGTTTAGCTGCTTACTGTCTCTGTTCCCTAAAGCATGTGGCTCACAGTGCTCACAATATTATTGTGTTTCCAGACAGGCTACTGTGGCTGCTTAAAAATAATATCTTGATGCTGATTCTGCTGGGCTGGCCCCTGAGTGTAGGAGAGATATTAAAAGAATAATAGAATTATATATATATATAATATGTATATAATATATATATATATATAAACATGCATACCATATGTAATAGAAATTTTGAAAGTTTACAAAACATTCCTCATTTTGAGAGAGTATTACTATGATGTCATCTGGGAGTGGATGTGACTGAAAGTGCTGGTGTATTACAACTATAAATACCAACATATTTCACAAGTGTTCCGGATAATATTAGATAGGGGAAAACCAGGCTATTAAAAGAACTAATTGATGCCTCCAAATGAAGGTCGATTCTAAATACGGTTCCTTTCTTGGAATATTCCAATTCCATTTCTATTATCATTGCAATGACATATTCGACTTTAATAATATTAGAAAAATCTCAACAATTTCATGAGACACGGTGGCTCTGATTTATAGAGGTTCTGAAGAACTGGCAATAAAAATCAGGCAGCCCGAGGGAGGTGGGTAAAATACAGTACCCCACTTTGCTGATGGGACTCATCATCAATAGAGTCATGCATTCACTACACGTGTAATGCTAAAGCTGGGACAAGGATCCTGAGCTCTGTGCTTGTCTTTCCACAAGGCAGCTTTAATTACAGGGAACGCCCAGGGCATAATGACTTCATGAGACCCTGAACCCCCCACGGCGCAGCTTTTCCTGGGACAGAGGATGGCAACCCCAGCCCATCACGGAAGTATAGAGACTCTTAGGGTAACAGGGTGCCTTGTCATTCTCCAAACAACAAGAAGTGATACTCCCTTTTGGGGGTTTAGGTGGGGAAGCATGTTCTCCCCTTACTGAAGGATGGTAGGACAGGGGCGCCCGGGTGGCTCAGTTGACTGAGTGTCCGACTTCTGCTCAGGCCGTGATCTCATGGTTCGTGAGTTTGAGCCCCTCATTGAACTCCTGCTGACAGCTCAGAGCCTGGAGTCTGTTACGGATTCCGTGTCTCTCTCTCTGTCTCTCTCTCTGCCCCTTTGCTGCTTGTGCGCATGCTCTCTCTCTCTCAAAAATAAACATTAAAAAAAAAACATTTAAGGGGCGCCTGGGTGGCTCAGTCGGTTAAGCATCCGACTTCGGCTCAGGTCATGATCTTACGGTTTGTGGGTTCGAGCCCTGCATCGGGCTCTGGGCTGACAGCTCAGAGCCCGAAGCCTGTTTCAGATTCTGTGTCTCCCTCTCTCTCTGCCCCTCCCCCACTCATGCTCTGTCTCCCTCTGTCTCAAAAATAAACATTAAAAAAATAAAAAAAAAACATTTAAAAAAGGATGTTATGGTAGGACGGAACATGAGGGTTGAATCAGAAAGCATCTGGTTCCTACTCAGTGAAGGTTTGTTGAATGAATATTGCATAAACGTTCTAGATGCTTCAGTCATGAAGATAAAACAAAACTTAGGAAGCTCAGCATTTAATAGGGGAAAAGGACAAACAATCTGATGGTGACAAAACAATGAGTAAATATCCTAACAGAGCTATGTCCTGGATGCAATAGATGGACAGAGGGAAACTTCATCCCTGCCTGTGGAAGAGCAGGGGGGGATGTTTTCAAAGCGAAGATGGAAACTCAGTGGAGTCCTGAAGAAGAGATTTGCATACGTCCATCAAGTAGATGAATTGGGAGAACGGCATCTCATCACTGAACTTGATGCCCCATTGACTGATTCAGTTACTTGTGGCTGAAGTTCAACTTGACACGTGCCCTGCTGAGCCACGAATTGTAGAAATACCTTCTATCATGTTCTCAGTTTGCACTTGGATACAACTGGTGCCCTCTGTTCCTCTTTCTCCTGCCCTGATGTTTTGCTTTAAGCTTTGTTTGCCAAACTCTAATTTCCTGCTCAACCCTTCTCCTGTCCTGTCGCCTGATTGCCTGCTTTGAGTCCTATTTTTGACAATGGATATCATTTTTACTTATCCAGTTTCAAGAAAAAGAGAACACGGTAATTGTTCCTGCTAGAAAATAGTGGCAGGTGCCTCCTGACTTGAAAAAACACAAGAATGTTTAGGGGAAAGTGTGTTACATTGACTTGGAAGCATTTATCTATGCATTCAAAACAACTTATGGGTACATATTTCTGTACATGGAAAGAGCAAATTGTTGAGATAATTATTACTGGAGAGTCAACTGTGAATTCTTTCTTTTAGAGCCCCTTTTCTTTACCTTGCTATTTGGAATATCACTTAAAAACATCTGATGAGTGGGGCACCTGGGCGGCTCATTTGGTTAAGCGTTCGACTCTTGATTTCAGCCCAGGTCATGATCTCACGGTTCGTGAGTTCCAACCCCACATCAGGCTCTGTGCTGACATTTTGGAGCCTACTTGGGATTCTCTCTCCCCCCACCCGCCCCCCACTCTGCCCCTACCCTGCTTGGTTCCTCTCTCAAAATAAATAAATGAAAACATTAAAGAAAACACCTGATGCGTGCCTCTTTGTCACATATCATTCTGTACAAGAAGATGAAGTTATTTAATTGACCCTCACCCTGGTTTCTTGTGCTTGATTGGGCATTCTCAACCAAGGGTGATTTCTGTCCCCAGGGAAATATTTATATTTATATTTATATATTTATGTCTATATATATTTGACAGATGGAGGCTGGGCGGGAGAAGGAGAGAGAGAGAAAGAGGAGAACTCCAGTAAATATTGGAAGTAATGCTTTGACTTCATTAAAACCAAAGAGCTGGAGATATTAAGGAAAGGAGGGATGTCAGTAGCCAGTGGGCATCAGTACAGCCATCAGTGAGGGAGACAGAAGGGCTGGAGGGCAGTGTTCTTCAGGTTAGGGGCAGTCACTCTTACAGAGGAGAAGAAGTTGCCGTTACTATAATTGTACTTTACCCGGGAGGCTAGCAAGTAGCACAACTTACAATTCTATGCTTTTCGAGGACCCTTTCCTTGTATTTGTAAACAAAACGATTTTTGATTTCCTAATGGCACTTGTTGTGTGGGCCTTGTCATTTCTTTTTTATGGCAGTAATGGACTCATTGTTGTGCGGTATTTACCCCTATGGCAATTTTGTCAAGGTTCTTGAGTCCCTCCCTGTAAAATGCACATCTGCACATTCACACAGAACTTTCCTTGCAGTTTCAGGGAGTTCATGCCTATGAACTCCCCCCTCCCCCTCAAGCTCATCCACGGAGTCCAAGAGTTCACGGATCTTAGATTTAGAATACCTGCTTTATAGAAACTAAAATGAAGGTGCACAGAAGGCTAAAGACTGAAATTTCAACACAGGGATTAAAACGGAATGGAGCCTGGAAATGGATAGAAGTGATAGTGAAAGACAGTAAGAGAACCCTCAGATTTAACCCCTCTGCAGAATCATAAAATTCATCCCATACTGTCTTGATTTTTTCTGATTCTGAACGTTTTGAATTTTAAAACTAGTAAGCTACGGTGGGCCAGAGTCAGAACCTCCTGTCTAAATGACCTTTGATTCTTCTGAAGGGCACTCAGCATGGAGTCTGTTTGTCCTGTCACTCAGCTTCCGTGTGGCTTCAGCTTCGGATACAGATGCTCAAAGGGAAACGAGAAATAGAAAATGTGGTGTGGAAATAGCATGAGCTTCTCCCACAGGGAGTATGTTGGGGTTTTTTGGCTCAGCTTGCGTTAACCTTGGTGTTTTCATTGATTTTCTTTACGACCATAGGCAAATGACTTAACTTCAGATCTGTTGTCTTTCCCACAAAATGGGAAGACCGGTGGCTGGCACCGTGTGCCTGTCTTTGATTCTCGAGGATTTGAAGGCTCTAAGATTTCGGGCATGACTGCGGGCAAAATACCACTTGTACATATTTGACATAATTCACTCTGAGGCAGATTTTATTATTCAAACACCGAAATTACACTCCATCAAGTCCGAACTTGTAGAGTACCTTAGTTAGGCTAAAGAAAAGCAATGGTGAAGTTTGAAAAGCAGATACCTGTTTCTAGAGGCAGACAAAACGCAGAGGCATCCCACATTGTGTGGCGTGCAGTAAATGCTTATTGATTAACTGTGAGTTTGCAGCCAGTTGGCTAGGTCACAAGACCAGTCCTTGGTTCCAGGCTCCCATCTGGAGTTTGTGTCATTCATTTGCTCGGGCTCTACGCTTATGTTGCTGAATTAAAATAAAACCCAGCCAAATGAAACAAAGCAAAGCAAATGGTCTCTGCCACAGGAGAGACCTTACAACTTTGCCCAAGACAAGTGATAAAGAAGAAAGCTGGGGCACCTGGGTGGCTCAGTCAGTTTAGCGGCTGAGTCGATTTTGGCACAGGTCATCATCTCAGGGTTCCCGAGTTCGAGCCTGCATGAGGCTCTGCACTCCCAGTGCAGATAGGCTGTCCCCTCTCTCTGCTCCTCCCCCGCGTGTGCACACGTGCTTTCTCTCTCAAAAATAAATAAATGTTAAAAAAAAAAGAGCACTGCAAATTTTTACGAGCATTACAAATGAAATGCAAGATGCCTCCAGTAGTATAATGTTCATGACTTTACTAAAAGTTCTCTCATTTGTGGTCTGAAAACGCAATGGCATTTAGAGATTTAATGACCTTCCCTAACCCAAGCATACCAAGAAAAAACATTTGTTTTTGTGTTTTGGTTTCTTTATGTGATGACTAAGGATGGGAATGGTTAGTTGCTGCTTTGGGACCTGGCTTTACAGGAGGGGTGGAGGTTTTGTATACAGGGACTGACCTGCCCTGGCGGTGAGAGGGGGGAACATGAGAGCAAGACGGAGGGAAGCAGTGAGAAGATTTTCATATTTCAGGGGAGACATTGCAAGTGAGTCAATGAAGGAAGGGTGCAGACAATAGGAAGATTTCAGGAAATGGCGTTTTTGTGAAGGGATGTGAGAAAAATGGGGCAGCTAATTATTGTGCAATTAAAAGAACAGGAAAGTTAGCAGTGACTCTGCTTCCCACTTTTGGTTTCTGGAAACAGGGTACTCTCGTTTGCAGGAAGACGGGAGGCTGAAAACGAAGCGTGGCAAGAAAGGGAAGGAGCCCCTCTTCATTGAGCACCGCTCTGTTCGTTTTCGTGATTCTAAGCTTCACATGTCGAAGGCTCTTTTGCTTGTTTCAAACCCTGTTCTTTCATAGAAGGCATTAGGGGGTTGTGGGTAGAAAAGACCTTTGATGTTCTACCACATAACTCATAAATCTCTTAAATTCCTGAGTTCCTCATCATATTGATCTCTCAGGTGATTGTGAGAATTAAGGGAAAGACTGTCACACCCTTCTCTCTTGCCGAAGACGTCACCCGTGTATTATGTAGTTAACTTATGATGCCCATTCTGGCATCATATGTGGGGATGTGTGTGTGTGTGTGTATGTGTGTGTGTGTGTGCATGTGTACGCATTTCATAGCTTTAAACTCCCTAAGAGAGGATTTTTTGTCTGTTTGTGCCAAGAAAGTGCCTGGCACATAATAGATGCTCAATAAATGCTTGTTGATTAAACAATTATGTCATTTTATTAACAAATCCTTTAATTGACTTCATAATGTCCTGAATTAATACAAAACACACACACACACACACACACACACACACACACACACAAACAAGCAAAACCAAACCTCACTGGAATTGTCAGTGAGAAAGACCAATATAATCCCATTACACCCGGAGCAGCTGGATCTTAATATTTGGGTGAAGCTAAAACAGCATGTTTAATAGATTCATTCTGAAAAATAGAGTCTCTTCCTATTTATGTCTTCCAAGTGTTACACAGTTTGTAGGAATTTCAGCATCTCTCAGAGAGGGAATAGAAGATGAGCAGAAATAAATATATGCATGCTTGGTCCAGAAGGGAGGATTTGATGCATAGGAAGAAGTGCCACTGCCTGAGGGTATGGGGTAGCGCGAGATGAAGCCATCAGTGAGACCTTATTCCTCCATCCTGTCTTTGGACCAAGCACACAGCTGGGAAGCAGGGCAACAGTTTCTCAGAAATGTATCCTATTTGGGAGATTGGAAGTGTCTTACATGTTTTCTAAAGCTGAACGGAAGCCCACCCACCTCCTCCTGATCCCTACCTCTACCGTCTACACACACCAAAGGTGGGAACATCCCGGGGGATTTAACACTGCCTCTGTGCCCTCTGAGAAAACCTATAATCTGAACTTCTTGGGAAGAAGGAAGGAAGAACTGTTCAGGGTAGACAAAGTACCTCTTGGGGCTGGTATCATGGGAACCAAGCTTTGGAATTGATGAGAATGACACAAAAGTCCTGCAGATCATAAAGACAGAAGACAAGTTTCTCTTGTCCTTCTGGTTCATCTTTCTGGTCCTAAGCCTCAGATAGCGTCAGAGGCACAGCGCTCAGAACTTCTGTGAGCGAATACATTTGCCCTGTGGTCCCTACCCCTCTGAGTGAGGACAGACGCGGGGGTACATCAGCTTTCATGTTTCTCCTAGAAGCAAATGACAAAAAGCACTGTCATGAGCCGAAAGCCTTCCAAAGAGGCAAGCTACGTATGAATGTTAGGATTTAAACCTAGAACTAATGTTTACAATGGAAAAAAAATGCATTTTCTGTATGTTCTCTTTGGGAGAAAAACTTCCCACCCAGTTTTAATGTGAAGACAAAATTGGCTCAGTTATTACTTCTGGAGAGGAAAAGGTTAAATTTTGCTCCCGTCTAAGTTTTTTCCGTGTTAGCTTTCTTTTGAGTCACAACTGTAAGAGTTACCTGCCTGTGACCAGCTGGGGTCTTGCCCGGGACTTCAGTTCAATGACTCATACAAACTCATAGCAAGAAAAAGATTGGGAGCTGGTTTTGTATTCAGCCCCCTCTCTTTGCAAAGCATGGTTAGCAGATAAAACAGAGTATTTAGAAAAAAGGACAGTGGAAACTTCTGGCCCCGTTCTCTTCTTCTGTAGAGAATAGAATGAAAAATACTGCATGCCTGTTTATTTAAAGCATATTTTCAGAGTGCTTACAGAGAAGGTCAAAACACACGAGGCTATTTTATTTTTTTCATTTTTATTTTTGTCCTCTAATCTATCCGCTAATGAAGAGCAGAGCACAGGATACGATAGCAAGAGTTTCCAAATTTGCAAAATCCAGATGAATCAAGATTTAAACAAAAGAGGATAATTAATACACTTGTTAGTGCAGTTTTTCCATTCTCTACCCCCCATCCTCACCTGTTTCTCACAAAGGTAATAAAACATGATTGAACTTCAATCTCATTATCATCATTAAAGTTCAAAGTAACTGCAGACAGAAATTTGGGAACGCGAGCGTCTGGATCTTTGGATCATCACTTTCTTCTTTGGGTTATGTGCCACATGGCCAAAAAAGATCAACTTTTAATCTCAAGCTTCAATTTATTTTTTTGATTTTTTAAAAATGTTTATTTTTGAGAGACAGAGACAGACACACACAGCACAAGCAGGGGAGGAGCAGAGAGAGAGGGAGACACAGAATCCAAAGCAGGCTCCAGGCTCTGAGCTGTCAGCACAGAGCCCAACGTGGGGCTCGAACTCATGAACCATGAGATCATGACCTGAGCTGAAGTAGGATGCTTAACTGACTGAGCCACCCAGGGGCCCCTCAACTTTCAATTTAAATTCTAGGTCTGTGTATGTACCAAATACCTTGGAAAAAAATTCTCTCTGTCTCTCTGTCTCTCTTTCTCTCTCTTGTTTTCTTCTGAGTTCCTGGGAACCAAAGAATGAGTGTATAAAGACAATGGTTTGAGGTGTTTTATATTCTTATATATTGTCTTTTTCGTTTCCAACATAATTTGCTTTTACATATTCATATCTATTTCTGTATTCTTCCCTTTATTATAGCATTATCATCCATGTATGGGAAGGTGCAATGTTATGGTGATTTCTTAATGTCTTATAAATACCCAAAATTATATAAAATATTCAATTTTAAAACATAATTATTCTGTCCTTTTAAGCTTCTTTTTATCTCTAGCTTACCCAGCCTTTCAAAAGCCTTTGGATCATAAGGGACTCTTAATGCAGAGAACAAACCAAGGGTTGCTGGAGGGGTTGTGGGTAGGGGGATGGCTAAATGGGCAAGGGGCATTAAGGAAGACACTTGTTGGGATGAGCACTGGGTGTTATACGTAGGGGATGAATCACTGGATTCTACTCCTGAAATCATTATTGCACTATATGCTGAGTAACTTGGATGCAAATTAAAAATAAATAATAAATAAATAAATAAATAAATAACCAAAAACCTCCCACAAAAGCCTTTGCATCAAACCAGTCACAGTGTGGTGTCATATCCATGCAGGTTTGACCCTAATATAAGCTTCAAGTTCAGTGTAGCTGTCAGCACAGAATTCAGTAATGGGCAGGTCCCAGGGCCGTCGAAATATGTAGATTGTAGGTCTCCTTCTAGTACTTTGGTCGAAATTAAAGATCCTGAAGGGGTAGGGAGATTTCAGATTCAAATTTAACGAGACCCAAGTTGGATATTAGGGCCTTCAGCCCATGGCTCCAATGTCTTTGATTCCAGAGCGGGAAGTGGACGCACAATTAAACATAAGCCTAAGCATGTGGACCGGCCACGCACGGAAGGTACGTGTGTAAGGGGAGGGTGTTGGAGGGAGCGGAGCAGGGGTGTGGACTGGAGAAGAGGGTGGCAGGTAAAGGATTAGCACACGCTTAGGGCAGCAAGATTAATTATACTCTGCTCCTGCATGTTAGTGTGCGTAAGCCCATTGGAATGTAGACTGCCATGGTGAGGCCTGGCTCAGTATCGGAGCTGAGCAAAGACTGAAATTCAGTAAAGTGAATGCCTGCAGAGGAGAGGAGCTGGAGAAATGAGGCACTAACTAGTCCATCTTGGAAGCCATCCAGGTTAGTACATGTGACCTGGGTGCATGTGTCTCTAGACACATAGAAAAATCTTCTCCTTCCTCTCACCTTTGGTCTTAATAACCTTCAACCCACTCCACATGATCAAATCATGCATAAATCTGTAGATATTGTTACTGTTTCGAGTGTGATGGAATAAAAAACTTGATAGTCCGTGAAACAGAGAGAGCTACGTTTGGTTCTATGTGTTTTTGGTGCAGCGTAAACAAGCGCAACAGTTTCATCGAAATGGAAAGTAAAAATCATGATACGGCATGAGCGCCATCTTGTAGAGATGTTTATGAATTGCTACATCAGCCTATGTCCCATGAATCATGAAGACTCTTCTTTTTATTTTGGACGGGGGAGGTTGACATTTGTACCTTCTGATGCCACTCACCACATCCAGTACACTGCTAAGAAAGCAGGTCTCTCCTTTATGGTAGAGACTTCTGATTGTCACCAATTCCGTTTTTTCTTTTTGGCTGGGTATAAAAGTGAATTGTGCAGCTTCCCTTGAGGTTAAGTTGGTGCCGTGTGACAGAGTGTGGTGGCCCTGGGAAGTGGTCAGAAGTGAGGTACTGTAATTTCCATCTCCGCTGATAGGACCCCATGTGAGACCCTCCTGACTTTCTCCTGTGTGGGGAGATGAAAAAACGAAAGACGCCTGCCTACACCGCTGATCCACTGCCTGGAATACAACTGTTCAGTCTGCATCTAACTGCTTTGCTAGGGGCGCCTGTGTGAGTCTTTTTGTTAAGCGTCTGACTTTAGCTCAGGTCATTATCTCACAGCTTGTGGGTTCAAGCCCCACATCGGGCTCTGTGTTGACAGTTGGGAGCCTGGAGCCTGCTTCGGATTCTGTGTACCCCATCTCTCTCTCTCTCTCTCTCTGCCCTCCACCCCCCCGCTCAAAAATAAAGAGGCATTAAAAAAAAAGGAAAGAAATAGAACACTGGGTGTTGTATGTAAGTGATGAATCACAGGAATTTGTTTCCAAAGCCAAGAGCACACTGTATACACTGTATGTTAGCCAACTTGACAATAAATTATATAGACTGCTATGAAAAGTCGCTGAGATTATGGGGCTGGTTTAGCCTATTGCAGAATTTAGCTTATCCTTGCTTGTTATGGGGTCTTTGAAATTTACTGAGACATATCCTAAAGAAAAATCACTCAAGGAAGGGGAAGTCACACATCATTCCTTTGGATAAACTGGAAAACGAGATCTGAATCTTAAAACCAAACTCAAATACCCGCACGTTGCTGAGTGAATAATTTAGTGCTGTATTGCAAGTTACCCCAAACTTAGTGGCTAAAAACACTAAGCATTTGCTATTTCCAGTTTCTGGGGTTCAGGAATCTGGGAGTGGCTCAGCGGGGTAATTGTAGCTCAGGATCTCAAATGAGATTACAATCAAACGTCAGGCAGGGCTCTGGCTGTCTAAAGGCTTCAACAGGCTGGAGGGTCCAGTTGCAAAAAGATTCACTCGCATGGCTGTTGGCTGGAGGTCTGTTTCTCGCTCATGGAACTCTTGCTGGAACTGCTCATAACATGGCAGCAAATGTCCTCCAGAGTGAGAGATCCCAGAGAGAAAGGCAGAAGCCACGGTGTCTTTTATATTCAACTCTTGGAAGTGATTTACCACACATAATACACTTCTGACTCTACCTTTCCTGAATTTGGTTATATTTCCTAGGTCAAGGGCACGGTCTCCTGTAAGGCTGCCCTCAACCTCAGACACCGGCTTCAAGCGCTGGGTTTCCACACCACCTGCACTTCTGATCAACTGACTACCGATTTGTGGGTTTGTACTGTCCCCTCAGGCTCAGTAATCAGGATGACTCAGAACTCAGGAAGGTACTATATTTACCATTGTTCTAAAGATATAAATCAGAACCAGCCAAACAAAGAGTTGAAAAGGCAAAGTCTAGAAGGGTCTCAAGCCCAAAGTTCCATGTCTTCAGGATACATCGTGCTGGCAGTGTTGCTCTGTATCACCATCCAGGGAGCTCACCCAGCTTCTTGGATGTCGAGGGTTTTCATTAAGGTTTTGTTCTGTAAGCTTAATTGATTGAATCGTTGACCACAGGATTAAATTCAATGTCAGCTTTCCATTTCCTCCCATGAGATCTGACTGATATCATGTGGCTCTAAAGTCCCACTGATCTAGTCACGTGGCTGGTTTTTCTGGTGTGGCTGGCCCCCATGTGAAGCTCTCTAAGTGATTTTTCAAGTCAGCTCATTTGCATAAACTCACGTCTGGCCTGAGGGGTGCACTATGAATGACAGACACGAGCTCTAACTTTTTTCAGGAACCAGGGATGAGGCCAGGAAAATTCTTTATTATACAATAGCATGCTTCTGCCATATTCTGTTTCCATACAGACCATTCCTGCTATAATTTGGGAAGGGGCCAGACAATGGCACAAACACCAAAAGTCGGGGATCACGGGGTACCACCTCAGAGGCTGCCCACTGCACCTAACATGAATAAAATCAAAATATTCATATATCATACTCGTATTTCTTACAAAATATTATTGGAATTATTAAAGTGCTTTTACATAGTAGGCAATCGACAAGTGTTTTTGGATGTGGATTGAGATGTAGCAAGTAAAAATGTAATTCTCTTCTTTTGGAATGTAATTCTGTTTCTTTTGGAAACATGGATTATGGGTAATTTATTTAAAAAAAATTTTTTTTTTCAACGTTTATTTATTTTTGGGACAGAGAGAGACAGAGCATGAACGGGGGAGGGGCAGAGAGAGAGGGAGACACAGAATCGGAAACAGGCTCCAGGCTCTGAGCCATCAGCCCAGAGCCTGACGCGGGGCTCGAACTCACAGACCGCAAGATCGTGACCTGGCTGAAGTCGGACGCTTAACCGACTGCGCCACCCAGGCGCCCTTGGCACCCATTTTACATCAATATGTCTGAGTCAAGGGAAAGTCTTCTGTTCCATGCAATCAATTTTCTTTCTTTTCTAATATGACATAGAAATTAATTTTAAGTATAATATTTCCTCTTAATTACAAAGTGAAAGGATTTAAGGAAAGTGTAAGAACAACCAGAATTAATCTTTAACTAAAGTTACAGTAGCAACTCAGTTATATGGGTCAATAATTCATGAATACAGTATATTTAAATGAATATGTTATCTTTATGCCTTTAATCATAAATTGAAACCAAATGACTTTGGATGCTATCATACTTAGAAAATTTAACTAGGCATATTCTATTTGAAGATTAAGTTACAGATTTCTTTTATTTTATTCCCAAATGATATGTTTTGGTTCTCTGAACTGAATCTTTTCCTCATTGAAGCTTAATGGTAGAAACCTTTAATTCTGTTGACTCTTCTTTTGATAAATAATCTTTGAAAATGGCCTAAAGGACCAGAAGGGGGCATGCTCTTTTATAGGAATTATTTCTTACCTTTATTTTTATTGATGATTAGCAGAATTATTATAAAGTCAGAAGAGCCCGTTCTTTGCCTTTTTTCCTTTGTGCCATGCAACAAAATACACAGTGCAATAGAAATCTCTCAAGAGATAGAAATTTAGGATTTAGAGCTGCCTTTTTTAGGGAGTTATTTAAAAACATAAACTAGCTTATTTTTAAATCATCTTGGATTAAATCTCAGCAATTGTCTGGCAGCATAGATGAAATATGGATAGAGGACATTAGGGGGCCAGTAGGGCTTATAAGAATTATTTTATTTATATCCCTGAGAGGACAAGGATCAAGGGTATTTGAAAATAAATCAAGCAGGCAGTGGAAGAACCAGACAATTATGACTTGATGACAAAAGAGGCGATTGCCAGGATATTCAGATAACAGATTATGAGTTCCCATGAAAACAGGATTCATGTATCAAAGCTTCTCAATTTAACTGTAGGCATCGCGCTATTTGGATTTAGTAGATTCTGAGATCTCGCTAAGACTGCATTGCTAGAAAGATAAAGAAATTCTAGTCTTGTCCAAGAATTTAAAAATCTCTAGAAAATCTCTATCTTTCATCAGTTTTCATTCTGATGAAATCTGGGAGTCTGCCTAAAAGATAGATCAGTCCACAGTGCATGATATCGTAAATTGCAGTGGCACTGATAGGAAATAGAGTTGGGCCCAAAATCTACTTTAAAAAGACCTCCATCTCTGGGTGAGAGAGATATTTTCAGAACAGTAGGTTCAATGATGGTATCTGGGCCAGGACTCAGACCATTTAAAAAATCACTAAAAGCAGCAGCAACTGTTTTTTGATCACTTACTTTATATAAAGTTCTAGGCTCCACTTAACAAAGAAATAAACAGACAAGACACCATTTTACGTTCAAGGCATTTTAACAGACTGTAGAAGGACGATTCATGAGTACAAACAATTAAAAGTGAGGTGAATGATACTGGAAATTTCTCTGAGCTATGTAAAATTAATGTTCGAGTAAGTCTTAAGGCACAGGGATCTCTGAAGGCAGAGAAGAGAGTTCCCTGAATAAAGAGGGGAGAAGATGGCATTACTCCAGTTCCATTGGAACAGCAGCAGTCTGAAGTTGAGTAGAGCCAGGAGCCTGTAAAAGTAGGTTTGGGGGCAGATTGTTGAAGATCATAAGTGAAAAGTGAAGGAATTTAGTCTTCTTTCTTTAGATAATAGGAAGTTCTCAAAGATGAGTGTTTCAGAAGGATTGATAAGTTGGCGATGTTCAGAATAAGCCGATAAGAGAGAAATGGATGTGCAAAGAGCAAGAGGCTACTAGAGTAATTTGAGATTAGAAGGCTGTGAACCTGGTAATCATAAAATGAATCATATGAAATTATTGATATTTGATCATTTTTGACCTATAGAAATAGAAATTTCATATGGTTCAATAAAGAATCAATGAAATTCAACATTTAAACGAAATTTGTGTAGGTGACTTGGTGAAAGATATTACCACAAACAGAAATAAGAACCTTAGGGAAGGAAAACCAAATAGTGTGTATATATATATATATATATATATATATATATATATAT
>NW_024412428.1:16615637-16646609 GCF_014898765.1 Herpailurus yagouaroundi | reverse complement strand
CCTCACTTTAAATACAATATATTAAAATTGGGCTTTTCGGGGCGCCTGGGTGGCGCAGTCGGTTAAGCGTCCGACTTCAGCCAGGTCACGATCTCGCGGTCCGTGAGTTCGAGCCCCGCGTCACGCTCTGGGCTGATGGCTCAGAGCCTGGAGCCTGTTTCCGATTCTGTGTCTCCCTCTCTCTCTGCCCCTCCCCCGTTCATGCTCTGTCTCTCTCTGTCCCAAAAATAAATAAACGTTGAAAAAAAAAATTTTTTTTTAAGTGACAAGGGGGAAACGTCCATTGGTAGTTGAAGGCGAAGAACTGGAACTCAGGGCAAAGTCAAGGATGACAATGTAGATTTGAAAATTCACCTTACAGGTAGGAGACCAGGAGAACAAATGGGATCTCTGAAGAGGGAAGTTTAGGCGAGGAAAGAGGAAGATCGAAGACCCATTTTTGTAAGCGAGGGGCAAATGGAGAAGGAGAGGTCAGAAGCAGAAGAGGAAATGGAGTGGTTTAATGGGATGCCCCATAGTATGAAGTGAGTACCAGTCATTGGTTTTGAACTTAGCAGGTGGTTCATAACTTTGGAGGAGGCCAACTCAGTAGTGCAATGGGGATGACAGTGGTTGTCACCTTCTATGAAAAAGAAGATAGTACCAGCCTGTAAGTTTGCCTTGTAAGTAGAAGCAAAATTCACCCGTGCACTATGACTTCAGCCCATAAAGAAGGATAAGCAGTGATCTCTTATAGTTTTGTGCATGTTTGGGCTTCTCTATGGCATGCAAAATCATTTCCCTTAGAGCACCTCAGAACACAAATAGATGAAACTATCTTAAAGAAGATTCAGTTTACAGTTAAGAACGAGAGCTGTGTTTACCATACTGGTGTCGATTGTGTTTTTGTGGATTCCCCCAGCGACCTCAGCTGCCAGGCCTGAAGCATTCACACCCAGGTGCAGGAGCTGGTGCAGGAAGTTTGTAGGGAGTGAGACTTGAGACTGCCAAGGCCCGTGGATCAGGAGTCCAGATAAACCTGACAGAAGCTGGCACACAGGACCCTGGCCTGGAAGGAGCTCCTTCCTGCTTCTCAGTTCTTGTTTAGCCCAAACAGCAGAGCTTCAGTCAAACACCACCCATAGTGACCATCGTAACTCAACAAATGAACTTATTAATTCCAATTTATATCATTTCTTTGTAAGACGTTCTCATAGTTTTGGTTCCATGGTTATGACATCCATTTCTATCTTATAACATTTTTGTTGTTTGCGTTGCTGAAAACTGTTTCACATAGGAGAAACTATGTGGAAATTGAAAATAAAGCTTATCCCAATCTGGAGAATATGAAGATAATAAGGAAATTAATCAGATCACGTGCACACTGCCATGTTCAACTGCACGTTGAATCCTGATTTCAATAATTGAAATATTTTTAGGGGCTATGATGCTAAAGAAAACTTCCATAAATACTTTTTTCCTAACTTGGGTGTGAGTGTGTTTCTAACTTTAGTATTAAACTAAACTTTTTGTTTAGACTCAAATTAAACTTTAGTATTACATAAACATAGTATAGCGTTAATAGGCATTTTCTCATAGGTATCACACTAAAATAGGACTCTATAGACTTTTGCTCTTTTATGCATAAATACCCATTGTGAGGCTTAAGAATTAGAAGACTCTATTCTCTGCCTCCTGAGCCAGACCCTGATCCCTACTGTCAGGGAGATGTCTCAGAACGAGCTTGGACCAGACCTGGCAGGAGTGGATGGGAGAGAGAAGGGCATTCTACGAAGTGCTGATAGTGATTGCATTTTCTAAAATAGGCTTATTTAATTTTCTTAACTTTATAGATGGATGTTGAAAGTGAGGCATGAAGGAGATAGATGTAAGATTTTCTTAACTTAAAACAGTAAGAATAGGATACGGCATTTTACCATGGGTAACACCATTAGAGTTTATTATTGTGAAGAGAAATATACCCAGATATGGGTAAAACAACTGTCTCTAGTTTTTGAAGAGCTTATAATCCACGGGCCTAGCAAGGGCACCCCAGTGTAATCAAAAGCCCCTGAAATCTATGTCATGATAAGGAACAATACAATTTAAAAGAAACTAATGGAAAAGGAACATAGTTTCTTCTGCTTTTCAGTGGGGGAATATGTGGGTCACTAATCATAATGGTGCCCTTGAATCGACAAAATCTACTGGGTGCCGACTGCATGCCAGCTGATGTTGTAGGCACTGGGAATACAGTAATAGAAAGTCGCTGCCTTTGTGCAGTAATCATATATACTTTTGTGAGCTAAGTACTGGAAACACAGAGGGGGATGTTTCTCAGCCTAAACATCACTCTCCCAGAGGAAGACAGATTTACACTCAAGTAAGTGCAAAAATACAGTGTACTAAGAAGAGAAACCATTACTCAGATAATAAGTCACTGGTGGGGTGACATTTATTTAAGAGTATCACAGGAATACCATTGTCTTAAATAAAGCTGGTGAAAAGTCTTTGGCAAAATTCTGAATGTTCAGAAAATAAATATGATACAGGACATTAAATTTAACTTTTGTTGTTATTTCAGTTTTGAGATTGGCAAAGCCAAGAATAGCAAGTGGCAAGTACCCCAATGGTGTAAGGAAGTTGCTAGAACATCTATGCAGGACTTCTGTTTATGCTTCCCAATTGGAGAGTGTTGGCTGAACCATTCTGAATCAGTTCATTCTTCATTTGTTCTGTGTTTAAAGATGCCTTCTAGGGGGCACCTGGATGGCTCAGTCGGTTAAGCATCCAACTTCAGCTCTTGCCATGATCTCATGGTTTGTGGGTTCGAGCCCCACGTTGGGCTCTGTTCCGACAGCTCAGAGCCTGGAGCCTGCTTCAGATTCTGTCTCCCTCACTCTCTGCCCCTCCCACTCTCTCTCTCTGTCTCTCTCTCTCTGTCTCTCAAAAATGAATAAATTAAAAAAATTTTTTTTTAAAAAAAGATGCTCTCTAGGAATAAAAAATAGAGAACTTAGTTTACGGACCCTACTTGACTAGATTTTCCTGTCTTTGGTATGCGTACCAAGTAAAGAGTGTCTTTTAGCAAGAATGCTGTAACAAAGACCAGTTTTGTGGGCTGTTTTGTACATAACCAAAGTGCTAATTGCTGTTAAAAGAGGGGTTGATAAATTCCACCACAATCTATTCTTCATTCCCAAGTCATACGCTTTTGGCCACATAACCATCACCAATCTCGTTAGCTAGACATAAACGTCTGCCTGAGCTTTATCCAGTATGCATCAAAGAGCAGACCTAAGCATCATAAAATTTTTGCTCTGACCTTTTTCTTCAATGTACTTCAAACGATTCCTTTAAACAGTGTTTGATGTCTTCTTTGGTAAAGAGCCACAAACCAAATAAAAATACAGCTATTCTAATTTTACAAAAGGAATTTGTAGTTATTACTTGGTCTTCAGAATTATTTTAGTAAACAAAACACGGGTCTTGGTTACAAGAAACAGCTGTCACCTGAAGAGGAAAAGCAGGGCGGGGGTTTTTTTTTTTTTTTTTTTTTTTTTTTTTTTTTTTTTTTTTTGCTTTCGGCATCAGATCAAGGCTTCTGTTCTTTCCCCTGAACTTTCCTCACTGGATTAAAAGAAAATGATGAAAACCATTGCATAATAAATAATGATTTCTTCCATTACTCTTCTACTGGTGTACTGGTAGAAACAGACGCTTCATTTGGTCAGTGTTACCTTGGTCTCTTTCTCTTTAAAAGAGAAAACGGGGGGCGCCTGGGTGGCCGGGGGAAGTGACCAGCTTCGGCTCAGGTCATGAACTCGCGGTTTGTGGGTTTGAGCCCCTGCGACGGGCTCTCTGCTGACAGCTCAGAGCCTGGAGCCTGCTTCAGGTTCTGTGTTTCCCCCTCTCCCTGTCCCTCCCCCGTTTGTGCTCTCTCTCTCTCTCTCAAATATAAATAAACATTAAAAAAATAATAAAATAAAATAAAAATTAAAAAAAAAGAGATAAAATGTTTGGGGCTTAGATATCAGCTGTCTTGGCCTTTACGTTGAGCGGGCAAATGTAGTGATGGGCCCTCGTGGTGCCTTAGCATATAGCAACACAGCACAGCAAACTATACTAGCAGTCTCTGTTTTCTTTACCACCAGGGCACATGCAGTTAAGAATGTTATCGGTGCAGAAGTAGACAGAAGATTGAGCTGTCTTCTGCTACGCTAGACAGCGAAAGGTTTGCCCGAAATATAAAATAATGCCTATTTTCCCACTGTTGTTTGTTTGTTTTTTTTTTTTTTGGAAAATGCAGTTCTTTCTTATAAAAATATGTGTACTTAGGTTAACCTTTCATGGGATTATTGTTGTTGGATTAATACATCAATACATCGATAAATACATCCTTAAAAATTTCTTAAATTTCTCGTACGGCAAATTTAAAAAAGATGTCATCTACAGAGACAAAAATTCTTTGAGATCATCAATAAATACTAAGAGCATTGTCAAAAGCATGAAGGAGCTATGGGGCCAAAAAGCATACAATTGTTTTTCCACATTACTGTGTAGGAATAAAGCAGGAAAGAGATTTTTTTTTTTTGAGTGGCAGAAATCAGGAAGGATCATCACCCGGTGATATGTCACGACTGTGTAAGCAACTGGAACATTGGTTAGGATGTCCTTCTGGCCTTTGTGTCGGAGTTCCTGACATCTCGATCAGGCATATTCAGATTGTAAAGATACTAGTGTGTAATTCAGGAGGATAATTTAGTAAGCCAGGATAGCATCGTGTGATACTGTGAAAGTTGGAGTCAGAGGGCTTGAGTTGGAATCCTTCTTTTCCGTAGTCTAGTTGTAGAATAACTGGGCACATTGTCTTATTTCTTCATGTCTCAGTTTCTTCCTCTGCAAAATGGGAATCAAAGTAGTGCATAACTTACTGCTTAGCAGAATGGTTATATGGATTAGATGAGATAATAGATGTAAAGCCATTACAAATGTGACAGCATCGTAGTAACCATTTGGTAAATACTATCCATTATTCTACTTCTTCCTATCCCACTTGCTTTCCTGCTTATCATGTTCCTCTGCCAGCTTTCAGTATCTAGTAATCTCGCTTAATTGGCAAAAAGGACTCCCCCTGCCTTTTTTTTTTTTTTTTTTTCTGCTGAAACATTTCTTCTCCAATCCACTCTAACTGGGCATGTAAATACACTGTAGGAAGTTTTTAGGGTGTCAGCAACTAATACCTCAGATAAACAAACCTGGGAATTTCCAACAAAGTTGATTCCAATAAAGCAACACCATGTAAACCGTGCCAAGAGAAGAAACACACACACCAACTTAATAAGCAGAGAGACTAGGCTTTTTACTTAAGCCCTTATTTTTGTTTAATGTTCATAAATCTTTATAAATAGGTTAGGACCTTGAGACATTTTTCTTGGGTTAGGGAGTTTTGGGAAACAATCCAGAATTCATAATACCAGGAGCGAAAATTCTTCAGCAGTGGCAAGGATGGAAAGATTAACATAGCAAATAGGGATTTTGTAATGAGGGTTTTTCATGTTAGGATTTACATTCAAGTGGCTGGCTATGTGTTTGCCATTTTGCTGTCTTTCCACTATAAATAAAGTGTCTTTTTTATTCCTTTTGTGCCTCCTCTCCCAGTGTCCCTGTGTTGGCACAATCCAATGTCTTGACTCTAAGAAAATAACGCTTTGCCTTACTTTACCCTAGGGGAGTTTTAGCAGGAGAGAAAATGATCAGACAAAGGATCTTTGTAAAACTGACCTTTTGACATTCATCTTTCAATTTGTCTTGCTTCGTAGTTGTCAACAACTAACTTTCCATGCATAAAATACTGCTCCTTTATAAGAATGAAGAAGGAATGGTGAGATTTTGTGCATTATGGGAAGAATAGGACTGACTTGAGGGATTCGTGGTAAGATCTGTAGCAGTTCATTCCATAAGTAGGTCGCATTCATACCTATTCAATCGCATAAAGACAAGAGGAGTCCCTAATAAAGCAGGTCAGCTGCGCAGACATTGTCCGCTAAATGTAGATATAGACAGACATATATAATTTATGCTATTAATACATTAGAATGCAAAATGAGCCTAGGCACATTTTAAAAAGCGTTGTGTGCCCCATCCATCATTCTCTCATATAGACATTTCCTTAGGCCTAGGAAACCTCTCCCAGATTTCTGAGCAGAAAAATAAGAGTTCATTCCAAGATCATCTCCAAAGGTATTATTCAATTTGAATTCAGGAAGGTCTACTTTCTTGCCTTAGATTTAACAATAGGTTAGTCTTCCTACTGTCTATTTGTTGAAAGAATGAGACCAAATTGGATGAGATTTATTGTACAAATTTTCTTCTAAGCATCTGAAAATATTTTATTATTGATTATTCCACGGAAGTATAGCTTTTAAAATTCCTCTTGCTTAAACTTTATTCCTTAGTTTTAGTTCCCTATTTTTTAAAGTTTATTTATTTATTTTGAGAAAGACAGAGAGCACAAATGGGGGACGGGCAGAGAAAGGGAGAGAGAGTGAATCCCAAGCAGGCTCCGCACTGTGACCCCAGAGTCTGAAGCGGGGCTCGAACCCAGGAAGCTGTGAGATCATGAGCTGGGCCAAAACCAAGGTCAGACGCTTAACGGAGTCACACAGATACCCTTATTTCCTTGTTTTTAATTCACATCTCTCATCTGTTTCTTATTCCATTTTTTTGTGTTTCTTTTTCTCTGTTCACTTCTCTACCTTCTTTTCAAATCAGTTATTTACACTCCTCAGAATTCTGCTATTTTTATATGCTAAATGCAGGCCGAATGTCTGCTTTCTTTTCTTCTCATCTGTCCATTAAGAAGGTATTTCGTGGCAATTGCCTTAGGTACAGGATTGCATTGCAAAGGCAAATTAAAATGTTTTCCTCTAATTAAGAAAGAGCGAGGCATATATTAAAACTGAAAAATCATCAGAAATAGCTTCATCTGAGTGTCGGCGGAAGAACATTTTTTTCCGAGTATGAATAAAGGTGACTTTTGAATTTTCTAACACTTCTCAGCAGTATAAATATTTGAATGCTGACACTCATTTTGTATTGGAGAGTTTAATAAGCAAATAATCAAAACTTACTCATAAAGAATGTATATTCCTGGTAACTAATGAGTATTCAATAAATGTTTGAACTGAACTGAATTGTTTGTTGAAGTAAGAAAAGAAATTCCACATGGATAGTCCTCGTGCATATGGAGCTCTAGTTCAAGGTTTAAATGTAGATACTTAAGCTCAAATGGAATGATTAATGGTTCTCATTGAATAAACAAATAAGCTAGGAATGTTCAGCTATTTCTTTAGGTACGTGCCTTAAAACCCATGAAGGTCATGACCTGAAAGACTACTACAATTTTCTTGTTTGGGTATTGTTTATATGTTACCCCAAATGAATTAAAGGACATTTTCTTGGTTATGACTTTCTGGGCACAAAATATATTTTTTAAGGGTTTATTTATTTTTGAGAGAGAGAGAGGGCATGCTCAGGTGTGCGCAAGTTGGGGGGGGGGGGGCAGAGAGAAGGTGGACAGATGATCCGAAGCAAACTGTTGACAGCCTGGAGCCAGGATGTGGGGCTTGAACTCAAGAACCAACCGAAGTGAGACACTCAACTGACTGAGCCACCCAGGTGCTCCTCTGGTTCCAAAATATTAAAATGTTTTGTTTACACTATTTGCACATACAGTTTTATTTCTCTGTTAATACACAGCTCTTTGATAAGAGTTTTAAGTAAGGTTATTTTTTTAATCTCCATAGTCTCAGGACGTTTCTTCTCTAGGATGCTGTTGTAGCAAGTTCTTTGTTACTAAAAATGAGGGGCTGAGATAACAGTTTTTATATAGAAGCATTAACATTATCATGTGGTATGCGTGCCTGGTATCAGCAAGGGTTCAGTCAGAGAAGCAGAACCAGTAGGAGGTGTACATCAGGATATTTGTTGTAAGAAATCGGCTTCCATAGTTGTGGGGGCTGGTTAGGCAGGTCCCACATCCAGATGGTACACTGTCAGGACGGGCAGGCTGGAGCTCTGCAGCTGAAGCTGTTGTCCACAATGAAATTTCTTCCTTACAAAAGCATCAGCTCTACTCGTAAAGTCTTTCAACCGATGAATTGGGCACCCCTACATTATTTGGAAATATTTCCCTTATTCCAAGTCAACTGATTATAAACTTCAATCATGTCTACAAAATACCTTCAGAGCAACATGTTGGATGGAATGATTGGGGACTGTAGCTTAGCCAAGTGGGCACATCAAAAGACCATTACACCTAGAAAGATAGGAGTTTACTTTGAATGACCTCCCTCCTTATTTATTGCCTTTTATCATTATTTTTTTCTGTCCTTTTGACTTTCTATAGTTCTATGTTGTGTTGATTCAAAATACAAGATTTTGGTTTTGTTTTTATTTTTTCACAAAGGCTTATCTTTCCCAAATAAGAATAGTTGTTGAAAGCCAGCTCCCTCTGCTCATAATATTGTATCCCAGCTGGGTAGCATGATTATTCACTTGGAATACGTTATTAAGTTGACTGAAGCTCTATGTTCCAACGGGCACTTTTTTTTAGTGATTTTTTTTAAATTTTATTTTTTATTTTTAAAAATTTACATCCAAATTAGTTAGCATATAGTGCAACAATGATTTCAGGAGTAGATTCCTTAGTGCCCCTTACCCATTTAGCCCATCCCCCCTCCCACAACCCCTGCAGTAACCCTCAGTTTGTTCTCCCTATTTATGAGTCTCTTCTGTTTTGCCCCCCTCCCTGTTTTTATATTATTTTTGTTTCCCTTGCCTTATGTTTCATCTGTTTTGTCTCTTAAAATCCTCATATGAGTGAATGGTAGACTGTCATTCTACCATGGTTTGTCTTTCTCTGACTCATTTCACTTAGCATAATACCCTCCAGTTCCATCCACATAGTTGCAAGTGGCAAGATTTCATTCTTTTTGATTGCTGAATAATATTCCATTGTATATATATACCACATCTTCTTTATCCATTCATCCATCAATGGACATTTGGGCTCTTTCCATACTTTGGCTATTGTTGACAGTGCTGTTATAAACATGGGGGTGCATGTGTCCCTTCGAAACAGCACACCTGTATCCCGTGGATAAACGCCTAGTAGTGCAATTGCTGGGTCGTAGGGTAGTTCTATTTTTAGTGTTTTGAGGAAACTCTCCATATTGTTTTCCATTGTAGCTGCAGAAGCTTGCATTCCCACCAACAATGCAAAAGAGATCCTCTTTCTCTGCATCAACGCCAACATCTGTTGTTGCCTGACTTGTTAATGTTAGCCATTCTGACAGGTGTAAGGTGGTATCTCATTGTGGTTTTGATTTGTATTTCCCTGATGATGAGTGATGTGGAGCATTTTTTCATGTGCCGGTTGGCCATCTGGAAGTCTTCTTTGGAGAAGTGTCTATTCATGTCTTTTGCCCATTTCTTCACTGGATTATTTGTTTTTTGGGTGTTGAGTTTGAGAAGTTCTTCATAGATTTTGGATCCTAAACCTTTATCTGATATGTCATTTGCAAATATCTTCTCCCATTCTGTCCATTGCCTTTTACTTTTGCTGATTGTTTCCTTCACTGTGCAGAAGATTTTTATTTTGATAAGGTCCCAGTAGTTCATTTTTGCTTTTGTTTCCCTTGTCTCCGAAGACGTGTTGAGTAAGAAGTTGCTGCGGCCAAGATCAAAGAGGGTTTTGCCTGCTCTCTCCTTAAGGATTTGGATGGCTTCCTGTCTTACGTTTAGGTCTTTCATCCATTTTGAGTTTATTTTTGTGTATGGTATAAGACAGTGGTCCAGGTTCATTCTTCTGCATGTCGCTGCCCAGTTTTCCCAGCACCACTTGCTGAAGAGACTGTCTTTATTCCATTGGATATTCTTTCCTGCTTTGTCAAAGATTAGTTGGTCATACGTTTGTGGGTCCATTTCCGGGTTCTCTATTCTGTTCCATTGATCTGAGTGTCTGTTTTTGTGCCAGTACAATACTGTCTTGATTACAGCTTTGTAATACAGCTTGAAGTCCAGGATTGTGATGCCTTCTGCTTGGTTTTCTTTTTCAAGATTACTTTGGCTATTTGGGGTCTTTTCTGGTTCTATACAAATTTTAGGGTTGTTTGTTCTAGCTCTGTGAAGAATGCTGGTGATATTTTGATAGGGATTGCATTGAATATGTAGATTGCTTTGGGTAGTATCAACATTTTAACAATATTTGTTCTTCCTATCCAGGAGCATGGAATCTTTTTCATTTTTTTGTGTCTTCTTCAATTTCTTTCATAAGCTTTCTATACTTTTCAGTGTATAGATTTTTCACCTCCTTGGTTAGATTTATTCCTAGGTATTTTATGGGTATTTGTGCAACTGTAAATGGTATCGATTCCTTGATTTCTCTTTCTTTCGTTTCATTGTTGGTGTATAGGAATGCAACCGATTTCTGTGCATTGATTTTATATCCTGCAACTTTGCTGAATTCATGAATCAATTCTAGCAGTTTTTTGGTGGAATCTTTTGGGTTTTCCATATAGACTATCACGCCATCTTCAAAGAGTGAAAGTTTGACCTCCTCCTGGCCAATTTGGATGCCTTTTATGTCTTTGTGTTGTCTCATTGCAGAGGCTAAGACTTCCAATACTATGTTGAGTAACAGTGGTGAGAGTGGACATCCCTGTCTTGTTCCTGACCTCAGGGGGAAAGCTCTCAGTTTTTCCCCATTGAGGATGATATTAGCACTGGTTGTTCATATATGGCTTTTATGATCTTGAGGTATGCTCCTTCTATCCCTACTTTCTTGAGGGTTTTTATCAAGAAAGGATGCTGTATTTTGTCAAATGCTTTCTCTGAATCTATTGAGCGGATCATATGGTTCTTGTCCTTTTTTTTATTGATGTGATGAATCACGTTAATTGTTTTGTGGATATTGAGCCAGCCCTTCATCCCAGGTCTAATTCCCACTTGGTCGTGGTGAATACTTTTTTTAATGTATTGTTGGATCCAGTTGGCTAATATCTTGTTGAGGATTTTTGCATCCATGTTCATCAGGGAAATTGCCCTATAGTTCTCCTTCTAAGTGGGGTCTCTGTCTGGTTTTGGAATCAAGGTCATGCTGGCTTCATAGAAAGAGTTTGGAAGTTTTCCTTCCATTTCTATTTTTTGGAACAGCTTCAAGAGAATAGGTGTTAAGTCTTCCTTAAATGTTTGGTAGAATTCCCCTGGAAAGCCATCTGGCCCTAGACTCTTGTTTTTTGGCAGATTTTTGATTACTAATTCGATTTCCTTACTGGTTATGGATCTGTTCAAATTTCTTTATTTCTTCCTGTTTCAGTTTTAGTAGTGTATATGTTTCTAGGAATTTGTCCATTTCTTCCAGATTGCCCATTTTATTGGCATATAATTGCTCATAATATTCTCTTATTATTGTTTTTATTTCTGCTGTGTTGGTTGTGATCTCTCCTGTTTTCATTCTTGATTTTATGTATTTGGGTCCTTTCCTTTTTCTTTTTGATCAAAATGGTTTATCAATTTTGTTAATTCTTTCAAAGAACCAGCTTCTGGTTTCATTGATCTGTTCTACTGTTTTTTTGGTTTTGATAGCATTAATTTCTGCTCTAATCCTTATTATTTCCTGTCTTCTGCTGGTTTTGGGTTTTATTTGCTGTTCTTTTTCCAGCCCCTTAAGGCGTAAGGTTAGGTTGTGTATCTGAGATCTTTCTTCCTTCTTTAGGAAGGCCTGGATTGCTATATACGTTCCTCTTATGACCGCCTTTGCTGCATCCCAGAGGTTTTCAGTTGTGGTGTTATCATTTTCATTGACTTCCATATACTTTTTAATTTCCTCTTTAACTGCTTGGTTAGCCCATTCATTCTTTAGTAGGATGTTCTTCAGTCTCCAAGTATTTGTTAACTTTCCGAGTTTTTTCTTGTGGTTGATTTTGAGTTTCATAGCACTGTGGTCTGAAAATATGCATGGTAGGATCTCAATATTTTTGTACTTACTTAGGGCTGATTCGTGTCCCAGGATATGGTCTATTCTGGAGAACGTTCCAAGTGCACTGGAGAAGAATGTATATTCTGCTGCTTTAGGATGAAATGTTCTGAATATATCTGTTAAGTCCAGCCGGTCCAGTGTGTCATTTAAAGCCATTGTTTCCTTGTTGATTTTTGATTAGATGATCTGTCCATTGCTGTGGGTGGGGTGTTGAAGTCTCCTACTATTATGGTATTACTATCGATGAGTTTCTTTATGTTTGTGATTAATTAATGTATATATTTGGGTGCTTCCACATTTGGCGCATAAATGTTTACAATTGTTAGGTCTTCTTGGTGGATAGACCCCTTGATTATGATATAATGCCCTTCTGCATCTCTTGATACAGTCTTTATTTTAAAGTCTAGATTGTCTGATATAAGTATGGCTACTCTGGCTTTCTTTTGTTGACCATTAGCATGATAGATAGTTCTCCATCCCCTTATTTTCAATATGAAGGTGTCTTGAGGTCTAAAGTGGGTCTCTTGTAAACAGCATATAGATGGATCTTGTTTTCTTATCTATTCTGTTGCTCTGTGTCTTTTGATTGGAGCATTGAGTCCATTGACATTTAGGGTGAGAACTGAAAGATATGAATTTATCGCCATTATGATGTTTGTAGAGTTGGAGTTTCTGGTCGTGTTCTCTGGTCCTTTCTAGTCTTTGTTACTTTTGGTCTTTTTTTTTTTCTTTCCCCCGCTCAGAGAGTCCCCCTTAAAATTTCTTGCAGGGCTGGTTAAGTGGTCACGAACTCCTTTAATTTTTGTTTGTCTGGGAAATGTTTTATCTCTCCTTCTATTTTGAACGACAGCCTTGCTGGATAAAGAATTTTTGGCTGCATGGTTTTCTGATTCAGCACATTGAATATATCCTGCCACTCCTTTCTGGCCTGCCAAGTTTCTGTGGATAGGTCAGCTGCAAACCTGATCTGTCTGATGCTAGATCCTAGGTGTGTTTTGGTCTATGTGTTGAAAGTGGTTTGACAGATTAGAGAAAGAAAGGGTGGGGGGTGGGGAGGAAGTTGTTTGAGAATTTGAAAAAATGAATACACTGAAGTAGACTAAAATGAGATGATGGGAGTAAAATATAATTTGAAAAAATTTACACAAAAGTCAAGAATATAGTAGAAAAAAATTAAAGAAAAATATTTTTAATAAAAATTAAAAATAAAAATGAATTTTTTCTCTTTCTGTATTCAAGAAAAAGAAAAGAAACAAAAAAGAGAAAAAAGAAAAAAAGGAAATCATTAGAAAATTTGAAAAAGTGAATACACTGTAGTAGACTAAAATATAAATATGGAAGTAAAATAGGATTTGAAAAAATTTACACAAAAGCAAAAAATTTGGTAAAAAAATTAAAGAAAAATATTTTTAATAGAAATTGAAAGTAAAAATGAAGTTTTTCTCCTTCTGCATTCAAGAAAGAGAAAAGAAACAAAAAAGAGGAAAAAGGAAAAAGAAAGGAAATCATTTGAAAATTTGAAAAAGTGAATACACTGAAGTAGACTAAAATAATAATGGAAGTAAAATAGAATTTGAAAATATTTACACAAAAATAAAAAATACAGTAAAAAAAATTAAAGAAAAATATTTTTAACAAAAATTGAAAATAAAAATGAATTTTCTCTTTCTGTATTGAAGAAAATGAAAAAAGGTGAAAAAGAGGAAAAAAAGAAAGAAAGAAAATTGAATAGATGGACCTGTTAGCAGATTGAAATAGGACTGTAATTACTTCGTTTTCCCCTAGTAGTCAGACTATGAAGTGCTTTATAGTCCATAAAGTAAACAGGCGGTGAGACTAATGTTCTTGAAGAGCGAGGTTGGTCCAGTTGGGTGGGGCTCAGTGTAACGGCTCCGCTGTCCACTAGATGGCGTTGCTAGCCTCCTGGGGTGGAGCGTTGTGGCGCTCCTAGGTGTGTATGCGCATGCGTGGGAGAGGTGACACTGTTGTCACCCAGTACCCAGTGTCTAGTATGGGAACACTGTTCTCTCTGATTAGCAATTGCGCCCCCACCCTCTGTCTTCAGGTTTCATCCACTGCCCGAGTCTTCACTGTCCGTGACCAAGCCCCAGGCAGTACCTCTTTCCCGAGTTTTGTCTCAGATGCGACTGTTTTCCCCGGCCCCTTACTTCTGAAGGACTGCGGCTTTGACCTGTTCCCGCCCCTCTGCAGGAGGGCTCACCGAGCAATGGCCGAATGAGCAATGGCCGAATGTCCACTGCACCCAGGAACGCCCGCTGGACCCTGCTGCTGTCGGTGCCCTGAGACTGCGGCCAGGTGCCAGCCCGCCCCAGAAAAAGTTCGCGAGACAGTGTAGCCGCAGCGTTTCAGGGATTGTGGGAAATCTCAACACATCTGGCACCTGGCTTCACCCTCAACGACCTTGTTCTAGCACCAGCGAATGTGGCCGCCTTCTGGGGTCTGCTGCGACCAGGGGGCCTCAACACTCTCTGCCTTCCAGCAATGGAACCGCTTTTCCTGGTGTGGCCTGAGAACCTCCCAGACCCCACTCTGTTCCTGGGGATTCGCCCTTCCCACCAGAGCACCGCCAGGTACCGAGCTGCGGAGTTGCAGCCTTTGCGCTCCCCTTGTTTACAGTCTTAATGGAATTTAAACCCTCTCCTTTCTCCTTTCTCCCTTTTTAGTTTAGTCCCTGCGGCTGTTTCCAATTTTCCACTTTCTCTCCAGCTGCTTTTGGGGAGGGGTGCTTTTCCCGAATTCTCCCCCCACTCCTGCCCCCGTCTCCGTCCTCTCTCTGCCCGCAAAAGCACCTTTCCGCCAGCTGCAGCTTCTCGCTTCCCAAATGCACCTCTCCGTGCCACGAACCTCCTGAATTCTGCGGTTCAGGTTGTGCAGATTGTTGTGTTAATCCTTGGATCGGTTTTCTAGGTGTGCAGGGTGGTGTAGTGTTGTTCTGGCTGTATTTCATGGACGCAAGACACACAAAAAACTTCCATGCTGTTCCGCCATCTTGGCTCCTCTCCTACAGGCACTTTTTAAGCAGTACTAAATATAGAGTCTCTTCCTTCTTGAGATTTATAACTTAAGAAAAAAACAAAAAAAAACCAAAAACCAAGCTGGGTGTAAAGATATACCTAAGCATAATAAATAAAATTTCTCATGTTTTTATAAAGGTTCTTATGTGTATATTTTAAGAGTAATGAAGAAAGACTTGTAACCATTGTGTGCTTCTAGGAAGCATCTTGAACTTATAAGTGGCCATTTAAAATCATTCAGTCCTCAACCTTTATTGAATATTTACAATGCATAGAAACGAGCTCAAGATATTTGGGTTTTTCTGGCTAATTGGAGACTGGATCATATTTATTTGAAAGACAAATAATGAACTCAAAGACACTTGCATGCAAGTCCCGATTTCCTGTGTCAGTATGAGGTTATGTTTTCAATGTTGTGGTAAGAGTTGAATACTGTAACACTAACTGATACAGAGAATTTTTGTTCATTTGTTTTCATCTATAAAACATGTTATCTCAACAACTTTGGAGGATATTTATAAGAAGTATTATGGTATCTATTAATGGTGAGAATCATCCAAGGGCAGAAGGTCAAAATAGTCACTTGTGATCAACATCAGCTAATCAGGACAAAAATCTATACCAATAGTGTTTGTACCACAGTTCACTAGATATCTGTGCGTCTCAGAGATTTGCTTAGAAATTCAAGACATTTTTGCTCGGCAGTTACTCAATGGATTCTACGGTCTATTTAAATTCACATAAACACTATATTTATTAAGCAATTACTAATGCCACATGCTTCGTAAATTATACTCTGTTCCATCTTTAATTTCCCTCCATCACACACACACACGCGCACACACACATGCATGTACCACCCATACATGCTTCTTCTTCCATGTTTTCCAAATGTCTTTCTGATATTTCCGGTATTTTCTTCCCTATTTAATTCTGCTGAAATCTCGTTTCTTCTATGGCGTATTTAGTATAAGGTCTGTGCACAGCATTGCTTTATTATATGGGTTTTGTACTTGGGCATTAATTTTACTTTGGTTTTGTGCTTCCTATATATATATATATATGTATATATATATATATATATAGTTATGTTTCTGATAAATGTTTTTAGTGATGATGATGTTTTGATATCTTTTCCATGCTAAACTTATTACTATATTTTCAGGGAAATTTATTACAGATTTTAAATTATTAGCTTAAGTATTGCTTGTGAACGTATTTAAATTCCATTCTCTTGAGCAGAGACTAGATTTCTTGTATACTTGATATTGCAAGTTATAAAGACACCAGTAGTGATAATACTAACTTCTATACATGGAGAAAAGAGGGAACTTTCTGGGGTGACAGAAATACTTGATTTGTTTAAAGTGTGCTTTATATGGATGTACACATTTGACAAAATTCATCAAACATTACATTTGGATTTTTGCATTTTGGTACTTGTAAATTACACCTTAGTAAAAATTTATAAAGATAAAAGATTGGGTACTGGAAGACGTAAAATGAGAAGGTGGCAAATTTTGTCCAAATGGATATTATTGAGCTGTTTTCAACCTTGCCATGGACCAAATTTAAAGAAACGCTGAATGGGGCAACTGGGTGGCTCAGTCGGTTAACTGTCTGAGTTCAGCCACTCATGATCTCACTGTTTATAAGTTCGAACCCCGTGTTGGTCTCTGTGCTGACAGCTCAGAGCCTGGAACCTGCTTAGGATTCTGTGTGTGTGTGTGTGTGTGTGTGTGTGTGTGTGTGTGTGTCTTCCCCTCCCCCTCTTTCATTCTCTCTCTCTCTCTTTCTCTTTCTCTCTCTCTCAAAAATAAACATTAAAAATAAAAAAAAATTAAAGAAACACTGGCAAGGAATTTTTAGATTAAAGTGATATGGTTTTTCAATCTCCCAGCTAGTTTTATTTTACTGTACATGTTGCTTTTCTCTTTTAACAGCAATAACAACAGGGACTCTCTGAGTAGAGGAAATATATCCAGGATATGATGGAGGAATGAAAACTGGGTCCTCTAGTTTTGATTTTAGATACATGTTTATTTCATAAACAATATTTTCTGGAAGTATACTGTCTAGTTGGCCACCATATAAAATCTAGTAAAATAGACATTTATAATGAGCAAGTATGTTTGTAAAATATGATTTTCTTAAATTTGAAAATATTTTTGTTAACACACAAAACTAGGGCAGAGAAATGTTTGCCAGGAACATTTATAGCTAGAAGACATCATTTATCTTTAGCCCTTGCCTAAAATACTTTCTTCTCACTTTTCCTTCTGTCAAACTCTTAATCATTCTCAAAGACACAGAGAATATTACTTTTTCTGCTAAATATTCTAGACTTTCCCTGAGGTGACCACATTTTTGCTCTTCTCAAAACCCTCATTTTTCTCACAGAGCACATGCCATGATTTTACGTAATTATGTTGGATCACCTTTGTGTTTCCAATTAAACAGCAACTTTTCAAAGGTAGATTGTATCTTGTTTCCCTCTCGTATTACTATGGATCTGCCTCTTGTGTTCAGGACAGAGCCAGTGTTCTAAAATATTTCTTGAAGAAATGATTTTTTTTAATTGAAACATATTAAGCATGACTTTTATACTCTTTCCATCTATCAGCATTGACCAAAATAGAATGCCTCAAAATGATAACTTTTTGTGATAAAGAAAAGGAGAGGGGCACCTGGGTGACTTGGTTGGTTAAGCATCAGACTTCGGCTCAGGTTATGATCTCGTGGTTTGTGAGTTCAAGTCCCGCGTCAGGCTCTGTGCTGACAGCTCAGAGCCTGGAGCTGCTTCAGATTCTGGGTCTCCCTCTCTCTCTGCCCCTCCCCTGCTCATGCTCTGTCTCTCTCTCTCTCAAAAATAAGTAATCAAACATTAAAAAAAATTTAAAAAAAAGAAAAGGAGAAAGTGGATGTTTGGCCCTTAGGTCAGGTTATTAAAGAGCTCTTGATTGATAATTCAGTTCAAACACATTTATTTCTCTTGGTAAAAATATGCTCTCTAAAAATATGTCATCTTAATTCCTTGCCATTTTTCTCCCTCAACTCTGTGCTCTAAACCACCAGACTGAATTCAGCAGGCTCCCATTTTTTCTATGCTTGGCATGCCCTTCTTTGCTTATGAAACTCCCACCTTCAAGGCTAAACTCAAATGTCTTCTCTTTTTATAAATCCTTACTAGTCCTCCCTAGAATACTCATCTGAATCGTCCTCTAATATCCAACAGTACTTGGATGCATTTCTGTTAAAGCCTTGTCACTTTGTCTTTATTTAATTATTGGTTACTATTATCAGATGGTGAGTATCTTAAGGCTCAAAACATATTTGTTAAGATTTGAAGAAAGGAGTCAATCCAACCATTTCTACTCTCAATGTGCAAATGAAGTAATCAGGAGATAAAATTCATGGCAAGATGAATTTCCTTCCAGTCTATATGAGTTAAAAAAAAAAAACATAAGATAAAACTCAAATAGAATCATAGAAACTAATTCTGATTGCTCTTTGGGCTATAAGACCTTGTCCGCTTTATATTGGATCCCCAGAGCTCAGCACAGTGCTTGACACATAGCACATGTCAATAAATCATCATTGAATTAATAAATAGATATATGGGGAGTTACATCTGATATTCTTAAGGTTCACTTGTTTCATGATCTTGTTTGACATATGTCCATGATATGCAAATGGGTATAATGTCTATGTGACTATCAGCGCCACTCCTAGCCTGAAAATTTTACAAGGACAGAGCTATACTTAGCTAACCATTCAGCACTTATAGATGTTCATTAATGATTGTTTCAATATTGTTAAATGCTGATATCCTGGGCATTTAGAGGATAGGGTTTGCTTTGGTTTATAGAAAAAAACTCCTACTTACATCTTTCATTCTAGTTATTTAAATTTTCTTTCTAATAATGATGGAATTAATTTGAGCCCATTACATAGTTATTTTGACATATTGAGTCAGGAATAGCAATACTTTTAGTCAAATATCTTGATGTTCATGCAGTGAAATACAACATGGCATTTATACATGTTATCTATAAATAAATGTTTAAAAATTTTAGAAGTTGGCAATTAATTTAAGTCATCCAGAAAAATGTAGGTATACAGCCCAGTATAGTGCTTAATATATTCTTATGATTGAGTTAAAAAGTAACTTACTCAGTGGCAAAAACTTACATTCAGAGTTGCAAAGAAGAGCCCCCCCAACAAAAGTCAGAAATAATCCCTTTTCTTGAACGCTTTGAGTTTTCCTCTAAAGCAGTTGTCATGAATGAGGGTTGTCTACACCTATGATAGCTATACATCCTTTTAAATAATTTCTCTTGTCAATTCTGCTTCTAATTAACTTCATAGGGAAGCAAATGGGTTTCTATTCTGATTTTTCTCATCTAAGGAAGAAAAGAGAGGGTCATATATGGTTACATGTTGTTAGATCAGAAAGCAGAAATATGTCAAAGATGATTTAATTGTACCACGTAGCGTGGGATCTGTTGAAGTAATGAAATCTGAGAGATTTAAATAAATAAACTCATCTAAAAAAGTGAAATTTAACTTCTCATGAAAAGTTCAAGAGCAGTTAGCTGCTTGATTCTGTGGGTCTTGGATGCTGAGGGTAGAATCTAGGGCTTTGGGATGGTTTTGGATCATCTATTGTCAAGAACGTAAACTCCCTTCAGATTGAATAAAGTCATGGCCCCATGTTCTGTAATGCACACATTACTCTAGATCAGCATTCCAATACAGCTTTCCGTGAGAATGGAAATGTTCTATGCCTGAGCTGTCTTTTATGATCACCGATGGCTATTTGAGCACTTGAGCAGCACATGCTGCTAGAGTGACCGAGAAATGGAATATTTCACTTTATTTACTCTTTACTGATTTAAATTTAAATAGCCACCTGTGCTTAGTGGCTACCATATTGGACAAAAGAGTTCTACACTTCCTGTAATTAAGGAAAATGCCTACTGTAAAAATTAGTCTGTGCCTCCACTAGAGGGAGGTAATAGCAAAACCTAGGCAACTATATTTGCACAGATAATTTCCTCAAATAAGACCCTCCTTCCATAGTCAAGAATAAAAGATTCAGAAAAAGTGAAAATTGCAATAAAGAAATAAAATGGGATTTCTTTTCACTTACTAGAACAAAGGATTGTTGGACCAACTGTAGGAAATATTAAAGTGTTTCTTCTTAAAAAGTGAGTACCTTAAAATATTTCTAGTATTCCGTTTGCTTTAAAGTGATCAAAGACCATCAGAAATAAACTTACCATTCATGGAAATACGATGAGGCAGTGGAGCACTAGTTTGAAAGAACCCTTCTTTAGGGTACTGAACTTGCCACAGGTCTACCTATTCGTTTATTAGTTGTGAGCTGTGATCGTTCAAGGTGACACATGAAAGCGATGGGTCCTAAAAAAACAATGTTTCCTACTTTCGTGCCTTTGAGTATTTCATCTCTTTTTCATTCTATAAAGGATGTAAGATGTGAAAACACCAAGGACTCAAAAAAGAGTTACGTAATTTTTTGTTAAAGCTCTTAGCAAACAATGAGGACTAGGTGATCACGTCCTCATTTCGGTACTTAGATTAGCCAGTTGGCTCAGAAGAGCCAAACAATAACCAAGACTTCTGTCCCGAAAATGTACTATGGATTAGGATCATAACAGAAGTGAGTGTGGAGAGGACTTAGGGAAATGATTCTCAACTTTTGGAAAAAGTGACCCACAGAATTGACGACATGACTTTCATATATAGAAAATAACATTGTTACCGGTGACACAGTTCACATGCAAAAGCAAGTCATGGAAATGCCACCTGATGTCTAGACAAAGACTTTCAATTATTCTTTATACATTTAATATTTTCAATCCATACTAGTGCCTTTCAAGGGAAGGTAATTTTGAACAGTTTGGCTGATTATGAGTGTGATATGGGTTGGCAAAACGACATGAACATAGATTCAATCGGCGTCACAGCATGGGGAATAATAACTTTAATGGTTAGAAATAATTTTCGGAGTTTTAAATTTTTTGAATGTTTATTATTTTTTAGATGGGGGGAGGGGCAGAGAGAGAGGGAGACACAGAATCTGAAGCAGGCTCCAGGCTCTGAGGTGTCAGCACAGAGCTCGATGTGGGGAGCTCGAACTCACGAACCGTGAGATCATGACCTGAGCTGAAGTCAGACCTTACCTGACTGAGCCACCCAGGTGTCCCTGTACCTTAATATTTTAAATCCTTGTTTATTTTGTGCCTTAATGTATGTAATTTAACTTTTATTTTAACCAATATTGTAAAGGTAAATGGTTTTATAACAAAATTAGTTCTACTAGGTATAAAACTAAAACAATACTATCTCCTGTCCTCATTCTGAGTTTTACTGCTTGGAGGCACATAGCTGCTTCTTTGGTATTTCCTTTCATATTTATAAATATAATGCTTCTACTAATATTTCTGGGTTTTCATTTTCAAGTATCAATTAGTTTTGGAATCCTTGCATATCTGAAAAAGATGTTAATTATACTTTCCCACTTCAGTAATAATTTTGATGGTTATAAATAATTTTCTCTCTGAGTTTTTAAAGCATGGCTTCATTGTTTTCTAGTTTCTAAGTTGTTTACAGCTAGTGGCACTTTGATCCTTGATCCTTTGATTCTGATCATTTTTTCCTCTCAAAAACTTTTATAATTATCTCTTTATGCCCCGAGTGCTACAATTTTTCTGATGCTTTATTTTTATGCAGCTCTTCTATTATCTTGGGCCTTTTCCACCTGGAAACCATGCCCAGCTCTGGAAAATCATACCTCCTCTTTGGCATTTTTTGTCCTCTGTCTCTCTGGAAGTCCCCTATTTTAATGTTGATTCTTAATTTTCTTGTGTAATTTATGCATTTTTCTTTTTGGTTTTTTCTTCTACTTTCCGAAAAAATTTCTTCAACTTTGTTTTTCAAGCCATTTTAAAAAATTTTCCATTTCTGTCATGTTATTTTCAAGTTCCTTCAGTTCTTTTATCAGACTTCTCCTTTTTAGAATAACATTCTATTTTTAGTTTAAGAATAGTATATATTCTCTTGTATCTTTGAAGATACTAATTCGAGTTGTGGGAAATTTTCTTCTGCTATTTGCATTCTCTCTTCTTTTCTGAGTTACTTCTTAATTATTTTGGCTTTTATCTTTCATGTTAGAACTGACTGGAACCTGTGTGTGTGTGTGTGTGTGTGTGTGTGTGTGTGTGTGCGCGCGTGCGTGTGTGTTGGAGGGGGGCTGTCACTGTAGGATGATCTGGTTGGCTTATACACACAGTTGCAAAAGCTCTCAACAGTCAGATCTTCGTACCTTCTCTCTTAGTCTGGTTGGTTTTCCCAGAAAGGGATTCTCCATTTTGTCTGGAAGTATGAGTATGGGCCAGTTAGTGCTTTCTCAGAGTTGACTAGAAACACTGATGGGAGATTTTTCTTTTCTTCAGTTTGCAGTTTTAAGGGCTAAGCGCCTTGCCAGCAGAGCCTGGGGTCTGGCCTCACAATCCCCATAACTCAGCCTTTCCGGAAGGCACCCTGGCCTTCTGCCCAGGTGGGTGAGGGGCAGTTGCTCAACTGAGTGGGATAAAGGGAGAAAATTGCTACTAACATGGACATTTAGCCCATCTTTTTTTGTTTTGCTTTGTTTTTTCAGGTTTATGTATTTATTTTGAGAGAGAGAGAGAAAGCGTGGGAGGGACAGAGGGAGAGAGAATCTCAAGCAGGCTCCACACTATCAGTGCGGAGCCTGACAGGGGGCTTGAACTCACGAGCTGTGACAGCACCATAGGTGCCGAACCCAAGAGTTGGTTGCTTAATGGACTGAGCCACCAGGAACCCCTAGATCATCTTTGTCTTTTCCTTAACCGCATCCTTCCTTTTAGAGGCCTATGGTACCTCCAGTTTCTATGTTTTGTTGGGTTTCTGCTGCTCAGAGGCCTTGCCGCTGGCCTTTCTCTGCTGCCACTCAGGTCCTGGCTTCCTCTAGTCTGGGAAGTTAGTTACTACTTGTTCATCTGCTTTCCAGCTTCCAAAATTTGGCCGCTGCCACACCTTCTCTTCTATGTGTCCTTGGGGATTTATGCTTTAAACAATCCCTTTCTCATCATCTTAGTGCAGTTTCAGGAGGGAATAGAGGGAAGCACGTGTGTTGAATCTGCCATGTTTCCCTCTCACATTTTTCATAACCATTCACTTAACCCTTTACATTAGCTCATCAAGGACTTCCGTCTGGGCTTTTATCATGTGGAGTCTGAGCCTCTGTGGTCATTAAATTAGCTCCCTGGTTCATCTTTTACATGTTCCTTGTTCAGGTGTTGTTTGGACTACACTCTCCAGAATGTCTGCAGGAACCGCTAACTGACATAAAATGCTACCTATTGAGCTCAAACTGTATAATCCATCTTCTGGGTGCTTTAGCTTGTCATTGAAAAAAACAAAAACACAAACAAAAGGAGACAAAACAGGATTATTAGTTGCAATAGCCTGGGAGAAAGGCTGTGGCCTCAGAAGGCTTTTTCCCACCTCTCTTGGTATTCTCCATATTGTGGTTACGCTCAGCTGCTGTGAACTTTTGTGATTGTGTCACTTGAGTTGTGTTTACCTACCGTTAAACGTCTAACTAAAGCAGAAATTAAAAAAAAATTTTTTTAATATTTATTTATTTTTGAGACACACACACACACACACACACACACACACACACACACAATGAGAGTGGGGGAGATACAGAGAGAGAGGGAGACCCAGAATCCGAAGCAGACTCCAGGCTCTCAGCTGTCAGCACAGAGCCTTACATGGGGCTCGAACTCTTGGACCTAGAGATCATGACCTGAGCCAAAGTCAAACACTTAACCCACTGAGCCACCCAGGTACCCCAAACTTAAATTTATTTAAATATTCACTTAATGTGAATAGCATTTTAGAGATCAGAGTTGCAGAATGCATTATTCCCATTAACTACTTTTTTGTATCTTGCATTGAAATGCAACAGATTTATTAATGACTAAGTATCTTTAAGAAATAACGCAAATTGGGGCACCTGGGTGGCTCAGTCAGTTAAGTGTCTGACTTCAGCTCAGGTCATGATCTCCGGTCATGATCTCACGGTTTGTGAGTTCGAGCGCCGCGTCTGGCTCTGTGCTGACAGCTTGGAGCCTGGAGCCTGCTTCAGATTCTGTGTCTCCTTCTCTCTCTGCCCCTCCCCTGCTTGTGCTGTCTTTCTCTCTCCGTCTCAAAAATAAATAAATGTAAAAAAAATTTTTTTTTAAAAAGAAAGAAAGAACTCAAATTTGGTTGACTGTTTACATTATACAGTACTTTATTGTTTTTAGAGACTAATAATTCATATCAAATGTGAAATACCTATCTGTAGTTGTGGTGACAATTTAATAAACAGTGCATGGATTAAAGGCATCTCCAGTCCCTGACATACTTAAACCATTCTATGAACACGGTGTATTCAGAATAGCAACATTTGCTAAAAACAAGCATTATTTGTATTCTGTATATGCTTTGCTATATTTGAAATTGCACTTAAACTTTTCTAAAGTAAAGATAATCCATGTTTACATCAAGTGTCTTATCACTGAACCTTGATAGTGTAAGACACAAACATTACTTACCACTTCGCTAGTAGTAACCGTTCAGAAAATGCATTTCCTGTATTACACATGCCCTCAGTCTTCTCAGCCAAAACGTTTTGCAATGTGGAGTTAAAGTTTAATCAGCCCTTGCTGATAACATGCATTGATGGAGAGTAGACCAACCTGTTCGACTCGTTCTTAATGACACACAGTTCGGAACAGACTTTCAGCCAGACATCACCCATCTCCCAAGGGCTGGACGCACATAGCAATGTTCTTCTATTCACTAGCCAACCGCACTTTACACAGCACTCATTTTAACAATAAATCCTTTTAGCAAATTCTGCGTTGTTATCTGTCAAGTTTGATTTATCACAAATTTCAAGGTTTACAAAGAAAGTAATCCACTTGTATGTCCTTATACAACCTGTGCGTTCAGATTTTATATGATTTCCAGAGTTTAATTCAGCAATTACACTTTAGGAAAAAAAATCAGCTTTGCTTGGCTACCATTTATTTCCCTGATATATCACTATTTAATGGTCTTGTAAATCAGTAGGGAAAATCTTGACTAACAGATGCAGAGAAAACAGCAACGACAGTAACTGTCATGGAGAACACATTGTTCCAGAACAAACACACATTAACTTGAAATCTTGGCTACTGGTTCATCATAAGTTATTTCTTGCTCTGAACAGATTCTAAACTGACTTTTATCAAGGTTATCTAAACATTGATCGTTTATCCTCATGGTTGATTTTTCATACAAGAGTATGTTTAAGTTTAAACTTAAATCGACATAATTTATATAATTTTAAAAGATTCTATAGAACATGTCCAAACCTCCTCCTCATGGTGATTCTCTGAGAATGATGCTGAGACGTCCAAGAGATTTGCTAGTGTCACAGCATGTGCCCAACAGTGAATCAACGGAACAAAGTATAAGAAGCATTGAGCACCACTTTGTACCATGCAGTGGAGGTCTCTAGGGGAACAGAGTTCCTTCCCCGTCAAGGTTCTGCACAAATTAAGATCTCAGCATAAGTGACGTCCCTCTTATTCACTGGGGGACAGCTTGCTCTAGGTTTGTTCTCAAAGAGGAAGAGGCATGCTATGCCTTATTTATTTTTATTAAATGTATCAATCTGATGAATCACTACACTTAGAGCTGACTGAGTAATGGGGCGTAGAAAGCCTAGAAGTCCCCAGGTAAATTCCCTAGGAATTTTCATGAAAAGTAAGGAGTGGGTAGAGAGTATTCTCCCTAACAACCAATGTTGTGGATGCCAGGCTTTGCCCCACCTTAATTATTTACAATTAGATCGACTACACGCTTATTTTTCTATATCTTTCTTTCTGTTTTTTTTTTTTTCTTTTGCTTTCTTTCTAGTGGACCAGTAAGGAGTCATCTACTTAGTATTTCTAAAAGCTTTGCCCCACACTGTCTGTCCCACCTAGTGGAACAGACATTAAACACACAGTGGCATAAGTATAAGCCACAATCCCTATAAAGGAAACACACACACACACACACACACACACACACACACACACACATATTACCATGAGAATGCAAAACTATGTGACCAAATTTAGATTAGGAAGTCAGGGCCTGGAGGCATGGGCCTTTTGTAGAAATGATGTTTCACTTTTGATCTGAAGGATACGAACATAACAGGAAACCTGCCTTTGATGTACTCATGGAACGTATCTTTCTGAAAAGTCCAATATGAAAATATTGTTTCTGATGCACACCTTCTTCAAAATTGTATGAAAGGAAAATTCTTAATCCTTAAAGTGATTCAAAGTGGTGACTTCCATTTAAGTGATAATAAAAGGAAGATTAGTAATCACCTGAATTTTGTTACCAAAATAACTTAATGCCACCTGCCACTATTATTAACCTCGCTGCAAAGTTGAGATAGCATTATGAACGAGGAAAACATCTTTCCATCACACTGATGATGCTTAGTTTAAGAGCAGTGTTATTCGTGGTGTTCATAACCCCTGCAGTGTATATATATGCCTTTGTCTTATCTCTGCCAGAAAGATCTTTGCATTACCCTCCATTGATGTAAAGTCTTTATATTTTAACATTCTGGTTATTTCTCCTACATGAAAGAATTCAAAGCAATCTAAAAGATGAATAACAATGAGGCAATTATCAGATATCTGAGGTTCCAGGGACAAAGGCACACCGCCTGGGGGTGACTTGAGCTGAGTGCCAACGAGTTAGCCTTTTCGGGTGCAAGTTAGGAAGCAAATACAATGATTCCAGCATGGAAGAAAAAATAGGTGTGATGTGCCTCAGAGATAAATTCTTCATCCTGAGTTCTGCTCTTTCTTGTTTTTCACTCAAAATACAGCCTATGTCACCACATTCCCGTTCTCTAGTTTACTTCTACGCTAAATTTTGATCTTCTATTTTCTATCTTCTAATTTATTCCCACTGTTTTTAAGCATCTCCATGGCTTTGGTAGCAGATCCCTTTATCTTAAGTCTGATACTGTGAAATAACTTGAATAGTAAATGTGTTCCTCAGCAATAATGTGTGGGATAGTATTTGTAGCATAACATGTAATGATCAATGTCTTGAACAGAATAAATTAATTTTATTTGGGAAATTTTAATCCTGTTTTTTTTTTTTTTTTTGCAGTTTACTGCCAATTTGAACTGTGGAACTAGATATTACATTCTAAAATCATTCATTTTACTAATTTTTAAAATATTTAAAAGGTGAAAAGGCAATAAACTGTAGGTCTTAGTAACATGAGCTTTGGAATCAAGTGAACCTGGGTTCAAGCAAACTTCGTAAGAATCTCTACCTTATTACTTTATCGTGATGACCAAATCACATAGAGTATGTACAAACTTAGTATTGTACCAGGTCAAGGCTGCCCCATCATTTGTAAGGATTGGACCAGAGTACAAATGGAGACGCACATCCGATCTAAGCTTTTAAAAGTTATAAATGACACTAGGAAATTGTTAAAACCATTAAGTAAAAATGAGTGCTACCCTTCTGCCTTAAAAAATACATTCTAGGGCACCTGGGTGGCTCAGTTGGTTAAGCATCTGACGTTGGCTCAGGTCATGATCTCACAGTGGGTAGATTTGAGCCCTGCATCAGGGTCTGTGCTGACAGTTCAGAGTCTGAAGCCTGCCTCAGATTTTGTATCTCCCTCTCTCTCTGTCCCTCCTCTGCTCCCACTCTGTTTCTCTCTCAAAAATAAATAAACATCAAAAAATAAAAAATAAAAATCAAATGCTTATTAAAATCAATATCATAACATTTTTTCCTGGGAATAGCTTCCTCCAGCATAAAAAGAAAAATTGTATCACTTAGATCCAGGAAGATTTAGGAGGTTGGGACTATATTCAGAATGTTCACATAAAATCACACATTGCTTAAAAATACGAGGAATAGTTTTATGTTAGGTGAAGTTGCTTAGCCCTAGGTTCATGGAAAAATAATTGAATTCCAGAAATCTTACTGATTCCCAATGGTTCAAAAAGCAGATCCGGACTCTTCTTTTCCAGATCAAGGAATTGTCTATGGTATTTCATCCCTGGTATAAGGTCCTTGAGTCCAGGCATGGATTCTTTTTCATGTTTTTTATCCCTGTCACATTACAGCATAGTGTCTGTACACAGCATTTGCTTAACAAACATACGTTGCATGTGATAAGTGATAAGTGATAAGAACTTACTTGTATGTATATAAGAACATATGTTGTATGTGATAAGTGATAAGAACTGCCCGATTTTCCCCCCTATTATTTTCGTGTGAAAATACAGGAATTATACTGCATTAAACCCTAGCAGCAAAATCAACATTGGGAAAAATCAGAATAAAGTTCTAAGCCTTCAAGAATGTTGCTATTGTAGGCTACCTGGGAACTTTGCCTAAAATCTGAGGCCCACCCTTATCATTCCTGTCTAAATATTCCTGCCTCCTTGCAAAGTTGCATTACTAGAGGCTTATCATCTCAAATGTAATCCCTTGGCAAATGAGATTAAAAAAAACAAAAAAAAAGAAAGAAAGAAAACTACACATTACCTGAAATCAAAGACAAAAATGTGATCACATGAGTTTGAAGGAAAGAATATGTGACTCAGAATACTATTGATACAGTGGCCATGAGATCACTCATGTATTAATTTCCAATGTGATTTCTCCTATTAAGTGAAAAAATGTTATATCTGATCTAAAATATTTTCTATGAGTAAAATGACTCCAAGTTAAAAAAAAGATCTGTGGTGAATGAATGGGAAATATAAAGAGAGAAGTCAGAGAGGCTCCATCCGTTCAGTTAAGATTGGTATATCATTCATTAAGTATTTACTCCTGAAGTCAAGAAGAATTTCAGTTATGATTTAGATTGCCACATTTCCTTGTTACAGCAGGAAGACTTGTAACTTCTCAGATACCTACAGAATTTAGATAGTGCCCATGAAACCTACAGAGGGAATCTGGGAGTAGGTCAGGGAAACTGGGATTTGTGTAGCTTCCATTAGGAGCCAGGTATGTATTAGGCTTGCTAACATAAGAGTTTTCATTTCATTTAATAGTTTTCTATAGAACCCATACATTTTTAACACTTGGAAGACTTATGGGTGGTCATTCTGGTTGCAAGGATCAGTGAATCTCTCCGGCTAACCTAAAGAAGGGTCTAGTAGTTCTTAGGAATTCAAAGAAAAAAAAAGCCTTAAAAGATCTTTAGCAACAGTTTCTATTTCATCTCTCCGCTATTCCTGTGACAATGACCCTGTCCTTTGACAATGACAATGACTCCTGTCACTTCCTTCTAAGTTGTGAGATCAAAAGCAAATCATTCTCTACTCTGTCCATATTTTCTCTATTTATAGCTTCTATGTATTAATATTTCAGCTCATTCATAATCACTCTATGACTTATAACACTTTTTATTCATAATCTTTTTTTTTTCAATGTTTATTTATTTTTGGGACAGAGAGAGACAGAGCATGAACGGGGGAGGGGCAGAGAGAGAGGGAGACACAGAATCGGAAACAGGCTCCAGGCTCTGAGCCATCAGCCCAGAGCCCGACGCGGGGCTCGACGCAGGGCTTGAACTCATGGACCACGAGATCGTGACCTGGCTGAAGTCGGACGCTTAACCGACTGCGCCACCCAGGCGCCCCTTTATTCATAATCTTTTAGTTTTCTTCCAGTTACTAAATTCTTCTTGTGTGTTTCTAGTCGAATTTCCAAGAAAGAACAATCCCATTGACCTAGTTCTTTCTTATTTTGGCAAAGTTTTTTGAACTCGGGTCATTTTGTTACCATCGCAGGCCTATGGATTGCTTATCTTTAAGTCAGATACCCAATCCTGGCCCAAATCAGTTAGGACCTTGAAAGGGTGTTGAAACAATTCAATGGGAAAAAATAGTACCTTCAACAATTGTGCTAAGAGAACTGGATACGTACGTGCAAAAGAATGACATTGGACCCTCACCTCAGACCGTATACAAAGATTAACTAAAAATGGACTAAAGATACAAGGATAAGAGCTAAAACTATAAAACTATTAGAAGAAAACATAACCTGTAACCTTGGAGGAAGCAATGATTTCTTAAGTAATCACACCCAAAGTATAAGCCAAAACAGAGATAAGATAAACTGAACATCATTAACATTAAAGTCTTTTGTGCTTCAAAGGACACTATCAAGAAAGTGAAAAGACAACTCCATAATGGGAGAAAATTCTTGCAAATCATATATCAAATAGTGGACTTGTGTTTAGAGTATATAAAGAACTCACAAATAGGTAAATGGACAAATGACCCAATTAAAAATGGGCAAAATATAGAAATAGACATTTCTCCAAAGAAGATATGCAAATAGCCAATAGCACATGAAAAGATGCTCAATGTTATTAGCCACCAGAGGAATGCAAATCAAAATCACAATGAGCAACGACTTCACCTCCCTTAGGATTTCTAGAATAAAAAGGTTAGAGAATAATCAGTATTGATCCAATCAATATTGGTGGAGATATTTGAGTCCTCATCTACTGCTGGTGGGAATATAATATGATGCAGCCATTTTAGAAAACATACTGGGGTGGGGCGCCTGGGTGGCGCAGTCGGTTAAGCGTCCGACTTCAGCCAGGTCACGATCTTGCGGTCCGTGAGTTCGAGCCCCGCGTCGGGCTCTGGGCTGATGGCTCAGAGCCTGGAGCCTGTTTCCGATTCTGTGTCTCCCTCTCTCTCTGCCCCTGCCCCGTTCATGCTCTGTCTCTGTCTGTCCCAGAAATGAATAAACGTTGAAAAAAAAATT
>NW_024412428.1:16609799-16615537 GCF_014898765.1 Herpailurus yagouaroundi | reverse complement strand
AATAAACGTTGAAAAAAAAATTAAAAAAAAAAAAAAAGAAAACATACTGGGGTGCCTGGGTGGCTCAGTCGGTTAAGCATCCATCTCTTGATTTCAGCTCAGGTCATGATCTCCCGGTTCATGGGATCTAGCCCCGCGTCGTGCTCTGTGTTGACAGTGCAGAGCCTGCTTGGGATTCTCTCTCTCCCTCTTTCTCTGCCCACCCTTCCTCTAAATAAATAAATAAACTTTTAAAAAAGTTTAGAAAACATTTTGGGAGTTCTACAAAAGTTTAAACATAAAGTTACAATGTGATGCAGTGATACTCCTTCTAGATATATACCTAAGAGAAACGAAAACACAGGTCTACACAAAAACTTACACATTAAGTGTTCATAGCAGCTTTATTCATAAAAGCCAAAAACTGGAAACAATTCAAATGCCCATCAACTGATAAATGGAGATAAATAAAGGATGGCATATAATGAAATGAAATATAATGAAATATCTTTCAGTAAGAAAAAATATAATGTACTGATGCATGCTACAAAATGGAACCTTGAAAACATGATGCTAAGTGAAAGAAGCTGGTTACCAAGGACCACGTGCTATGTAATTCCATTTATATGAAGTGTCCTAGATTGACATAAAATCTATAGAGACTGGAAGTAGATTAAAGGTTGCATAGGCTTGGGGGAGACGGGAAGGGGTGTTGAGAATGACAACTGAAGGATATGGTGTTTCTTTTTGGGATAACGAGAATGTCTTAGATTTGATTGTGATGATGGTTGCACAACTCTGTGAACATAGTGAAAGCCACTGGATTATACATATTAATTAAATAGGTGAATTGTATGATGCATATGTTATATGTCAATAAAGCTGTTTTGTAAAGCTCTGCTCCTCTCCCAGTTGCCATTACAAAGTCAATCATCTGAGCTAGAGACTTGAAATGGATCTTGAATTCTTTCCTGATTCATCCTTCACTTTCACTTAGATTACATCTATTCATTTCCAAGTTTTTTAGAGTCGACTTCCTTAATATCTCTAAATCTTTCTTTTTTACTCCACTTATATTTCCACTGCTTGAATAAAAGCTGTAACCTTTTATTCCTTGGATCACTGCCTTCTTTTCCTGTCTTTTCCCCTATTTCTTTTTTTTTTTTTTTAATTTTTTTTTTCAACGTTTATTTATTTTTGGGACAGAGAGAGACAGAGCATGAACGGGGGAGGGGCAGAGAGAGAGGGAGACACAGAATCAGAAACAGGCTCCAGGCTCCGAGCCATCAGCCCAGAGCCTGACGCGGGGCTCGAACTCACGGACCGCGATATCGTGACCTGGCTGAAGTCGGACGCTTAACCGACTGCGCCACCCAGGCGCCCCTTTTCCCCTATTTCTAATGTGGGCCACCTTCATGCTGCTGCAATGGTGATCTTTCTGCAACATTAATGTGATTATGTCTGTAGTAACGACTTAATGTGGCCTCAATGGCTCTTTATAGCTTTCAGGATAAATTTCATGATCCCTTTGCTTAGCATGCATGGTTCTTTATGCACTGGTAATGTTCATCTCTGCTTCTGCAAGCTAGCCCATCTCTCTAGCCATCTATATGAAACTACTTGTAACATTCTGAATGTGCCATTTGGTTTTAAATCTGTAGGTCCTAGCACAATTACAAAGTCGGTATGTCTCTGTTGAGAAATAGGTAAAATAAATGAGAATTCATTACAGATTTGAATATTACTATGTTCATACATTGGAAGCTCTCCTATTATGAGTAATAATTTAATATCTAGAGTCTTTAGGCTCTAGCCCCCAAAAGAACCAAGTCAAGCATCATGGGGATTGAGTACTTTTTCCTTTTGAGGGTGTCATCATGAGACAGGCATGTACTGGGTTGGGGTGTGGGCACGAAAAGGAAAGCGGTCATTGAACGAAAGAAGTCAAGCAAGAGTAACAGTTGTGATGGATGGAAAGTGGACACTATGTGCCACCCTGAAGCTGTGCCCTCTCTGAGCTTTGAGCAGAGCCAAGCACATTATCAATGCTTTTCAAATATTAAATGTCACAAGGAAGAAGTTATTACTCACATTGAATGAATTTGCAGTATACTAGAACATTTTTCAGTTGTTTAGCGTGGTGCCCTGTGAAACTAATTCTTCTAATCTTTTAGGTATTTTCTGTTATTGGCATCACAGACTTTTAGCTTGTGTTAATAACCAGATTATTTGAGTTGTATCTTGAGCAATATCCAGATTTGCTCTCTGTTTACGGATTTTGCTTTGTTCTCTTTGGGTATGATAATGACTAACCCTTGAGTGGTTCCAGAGGTGACCCGTTTTGGTTAGTTGATGAGGACTGTTACTAATTTTTGATAAATGGACTTTCAGATGACCTCAATGTCAAGACAGACAATACTCTAAGCACATTTTAACCCCCTGAGTAAGATTAAGCTGCTCCTTTATTAACCAATAATTATGTTTTCATATAGTCCAATCAATTAGAATCAATCATATTAATGATTATTTCAGAAGTCTCTTGTAACTATTTCTATGACTCAAAAGTCAGTTTTATGTAAATGGATGATGGTCAGATATCTTTTCTCTATCTTATACTTTAATCTTTGAAGACAGAAAACTCTGAGATTCAGAGACATCCTGCAAGATGGTTACCATTTGTAAACACAGAAATGAGATACAGGACACTATTTGTTAGGCAGATGACTAGGAGAAAATGTTGTTCCAGGCAACAGAATTCATTTTTCTTCTAATTCTCAGAAATTGAGGCAAAAGGTATTCTTTTTGCACTTGGCCACAAAGGTCAATAAATAGGGATTCTTTTGTAGTAGAGGGGAAGTGAATTGTAGAATCTAGGCCTTCCCACCCTATTCATTCTGTTCTCAGGCATTAATACATGACACACTTGAGCAACTGTCTTTCTTTCAATGGGAGTGTCTTCGAATGTCTAAAGAAAGAATCACCCTGAGACACTGAGCCTCTATAATTAGGATTGATATGTCAACAGCAAATACAGTGTAATCTCTATTTCTACCACATGGGAGTAAGGCTTTTTCAAGAACATTCCCAATTGTTTATGTTATCGCCGTGCTCTCAGCATGAAGATACACATAGGTACACACACACACACACGCACACACACACACACACACGCATGCACACACACACATAATTCTTTTGGTATGAAGTGGTATTTCTTGAAACCATTATTTCAGAGCCGTCTTCCCTGCCTTTCTCTAGATATCTTGGAAAAGTTCTGAGAAACTATGACATCAACAAATAATCTTGACCTTTTCTGATCCTTTTGAAAAAGTAAACTCTCAAAAAATTACAGTGGCTTATTTAATTTTCATCATTCAAAGCTATTGAATACAGTTGAATATATTGAACATCAAATCCTGGAAATTGAGTATGGCATTTACCCATTTTTTTAATTTAAAATTTAAAACGTTTTAAATACTATCATTCTTGGATACTTATGCCTTTTAAATTTTTTATTAGACATGGAAATAATTAGTTTGAGAAAATGCTTTTTTTATCCTTGTTCTCATAGCAGAGAATCAATGGATAAAAAATGAAATCTTGGGATGCCTGGGTGGCTCAGTCGGTTAAGCATCTGACTCTCAGTTTCAGCTCAGGTCATGATCTCACCATCTGGTTCGTGAATTCGAGTCCTGCATTGGGCTCCGTGCCGACAGCTTATGGACCCTGCTTGGGATTCTCTCTCTTCCTCTCTCCCTGCCCCTCTCCGCTCTCTCTTTCTCTCCTTCTCAAAAATAAGTAAATGAAGATTAGAAAAGTGAAATCTTAAAATAGTGGTCAGTCCAGCTTAACAATAAGGGCTGCTTTAATACTGTGAGAGAGTGGCACTTCCAGATTTTAGCTACATAGATGAGTTACAAAGTGATGCACTTACTGACTAAAAAAATGATCTGATTCAGTTCCAGCAACAGAAGCTCGTTCTACTCACATATTGTTAAATTTACACTGAATATTTCACCTGTTTTTTGCTCTTATGCTCCTTTTTAAAATGGGCTTTTCAACATCAATGATTTCTAACCTCTTTTTTTCGCATAAATGTCATAGTTGTGATATCAGTGTAATATTTCTAATATTTCAAAATATTCTCATAGTTATTGTCTCTGTGTGCCACTTTCTACATAGAGAAATCAAACTACCGACAACATGTATTATCTATCCATGGAACCACCTTCCCTCTGTCTATCCAACACTGATGATGTACCACACACTGCTGTGTGCTGGGCATAAAAACAAATATGAGACAGCCCTCGCTGGAGGCTTAACATAAACACAGTCACACATAGTGGTATTTGTAACTGGGCCCAGACATATGGACAAAATATGATACAGCACAGAATCACCATGCATTCTCATCATGATCATTGCAATCAATTTATTTTTGTTTTTTATTGCTCACATCACTGTTTGCCATAATATTATTTATGTAACACTATGTTGTCTTTTCCTCCCATAAAATTTTACTTCCATGAAAGTGAAATGAAATCTCTTTTTATATCTGCCGTAGCCCTAGAATCTAGAGGAATGCCTGTTATGTAGTGGTTTTCTAATAAACATCTGTTGAATGAATAAACAAATGAATACACTAGCAAATGAATGAATGAATGAATGAATGAACGAATGCAGAGATTTGCCCTCAGGTATGGATGTTATCACATGCAGTGGTGAGGCAGTGCTGGTGTTTGAGCTCTCTCATGTTTTGAATGGCAAGCAAGTATCACCAGGTGGGCAAAAAAGAAAATGTCTTAGGCAGAAGGAGAAGAAGGTGTAGGGAGACTGGAATAAGAAAGATCAGGTATGTTTGGGAACTGAGAGTCATGTTTAATTTAGCTAAAGGGCACATTGGAAGAAAAGGATGTATCAGGAAATGACTTGGGTGTATTACAGTAGAAAAAAAATGAATAAATTTAGGGATTTAAGGACAATGTAAAGTATAGAGATGAATATTTCATTATTTATTAAGTTCCTGGAGATATGGTTCTTCATAATTTTTATATGCTATGTTGTAATATTATTTATTTGTTCTTATTCTATTTTTAAATGGTGGCATAATTTTTTAGATCCTGTACCAATTCCTTTCTCATTAGAGGAAGTTAAATCCTTTTATCAGAGGAACTGATGAGGAGACAAAAAGCTGTGTATTGTTTTCAGATCTCTGAAAGGGGTTTGTTATTCAGAAAGCAGAAACACACTTGTTCATTATCTATTTCATCAATCTTGACATGCCAGGTATTGTTCTAGACCAAGAGTCTGCAAACTTTTCCTATAAAGTTTAGGCTTTCCCGAGCACATATGGTTTCTGTCATAATTTCCCAACTCTGTCACAGTAGAGTGAAGCAGACATAGACAACATGTAAATAAGTGAATATAATTGTGTCCCATAATATTTCTTATGGACATGGAAATTTGAGTTGTATATTGTCACAGGTCACAAGATATTCTTCTTCTTTTGATCTTTTCAACCATCTGAAAAGGTAAAAACTTTTCATAGCTCATAAGCCGTATAAAAACATGTGGTGCAAATTTGGCAGTTGGCCCTAGTTTGCCGATCCCTGGTCTAGAAACTAGGGATACAACGAGAGGAAAAAAAAATGTCTCTACTCATGTGAAGCCTACATTTTAGTTCACAACAAGTTATAAGTGCTATGAAAAAAATAAACAGAGTAAGGAGGGTTGGAGTTGATAGGGTTGTGTGTAAGCTA
>NW_024412428.1:16556339-16594799 GCF_014898765.1 Herpailurus yagouaroundi | reverse complement strand
CTCTGGAAAGCAGTGTGGAGGTTCCTCAGAAAATTAAAAATAGACCTACCCTATGACCCAGCAATAGCACTGCTAGGAATTTATCCAAGGGACACAGGAGTACTGATGCATAGGGGCACTTGTACCCCAATGTTCATAGCAGCACTCTCAACAATAGCCAAATTATGGAAAGAGCCTAAATGTCCATCAACTGATGAATGGATAAAGAAATTGTGGTTTATATACACTATGGAATACTACGTGGCAATGAGAAAAAATGAAATATGGCCTTTTGTAGCAACGTGGATGGAACTGGAGAGTGTGATGCTAAGTGAAATAAGCCATACAGAGAAAGACAGATACCATATGGTTTCACTCTTATGTGGATCCTGAGAAACTTAACAGGAACCCAAGGGGGAGGGGAAGGAAAAAAAAAAAAAGAGGTTAGAGTGGGAGAGAGCCAAAGCATAAGAGACTGTTGAGAACTGAGAGCAAACTGAGGGTTGATGGGGGGTGGGAGGGAGGAGAGGGTGGGTGATGGGTATTGAGGAGGGCACCTTTTGGGATGAGCACTGGGTGTTGTATGGAAACCAATTTGACAATAAATTTCATATATAAATAAAAAAAAATAAAATAAATACAGGGGTGGCTTGGTGGCTCAGTCAGTTAAGCAACTGACTTCGTCTCAGGTCATGATCTCATGGTTCCTCAGTTCGAGACCCACATCAGTCTGTGTGCTTACAACTCTGAGCCTGAAGCCTACTTTAGATTCTCTGTCTCCCTCTCTCTCTGCCCCTCCCATGCTTGTGCTCCCTCTCTCTTTCTCTCAAAAATAAACATTAAAAAGATATAAAAAACATAACATAAATACAGACATCAGTATACTTTTCCCTACTTTGGCACACAAATGATTAACTAGAGCTTAATATTGTGAACATTTGTAATATAAAATTTGCATAGAAGAGAATGTACAATCTTAAGCATACATTTGCTGAGTGTTGCAAGTGCATACATATTTGCAAACAAAGTATAATCAAGGTATAGAACATTACCAGTGTTTAGAAAGTTTCCTTACGCCCCTTTCTAAAGTCAATCCTGCCACTAGGTCCTAACTGCTAGGCTAATTTTTTTTCCATCAAAGATTAGTTTTGCCCCAATGGGAGTTCACATAAGTGTGGTCATATGACATACAGCATTCTGAGTTTGGCTTTATTTACACCTCAGTGTTTTGGTGATTCACTAATGTCATCTGTATGAAGCAGTGCATAGCTTTCAATTGCATAGTAGTATTTGGTTATATCGATCTGCTGCAATTTGTTTTTTGTATTCTCTTATTGATAGATAGCGGGGCTCTATTTCTTATTTGGATATTATGTCAAAACTGCTGCCAATATTTGTGTAAATTTGTTGTGAACATATGCTTTTCTTTCTATTTGACGTGATGGAGCATATCATGATGGGGACTATTGGGAGGCAGAACCCAGTCAACAGGCACTTCTTCATACCTCTGCTGGTACCCAAGGAAATCATCTGACTGCCTACATAATAGGCCAGGGCCTGTATCTCCTGTCCTGCTCCTGCCAGCCTCATGCCCCGGGACTGGGACTCATGATTCGCCCGCATTCCTTAGTGTTTCCATCTGACATGCCCAGCACATTCACTTTTCACTCTTACAGCTGCAGTCTGCCTTACCTCTTTAGACTGCGTGTTGATTTCAGCCGAGAGTCAGCCTGGGAAGTTGTCTCACTTGGTGTCACTCTGGGATGGAGGTTGGATCTCTTGTTCTCTTCTTCCCCTTCACTGCCAAGCCTGACATTTGACAGACATCAAACCAGGGTTTATTAAAAGCTCCTTCTGGATGCCCAGGTGTAGTGCCAGGCATCCCAGCCCCAAAGTTCTAAAATGTAGCTAATTATTATTCAAATGAGCCCAGAGAAAGTTTGGAAGGATTAGCAAAGCATATGATAGCTATTAGCAAAATGTGCATACAAAATGTTCTTAATCCATGCTTATTTCATTAGTATCTGTGAACATAAATTGGAATGAGCCTTTAAGTGTTGGATGAAGTAGATCAAAATGCTATTTTTGGAGGTGCCTGGGTGGCTCAGTCGGTTGGGCATCCAACTTCAGCTCAGGTCATGATCTCACAGTCTGTGAGTTCAAGCCCCGCATCGGGCTCTGTGCTGACGGCTCAGAGCCTGGACCCTGCTTCGGATTCTGTGTCTCCCTCTCTCTCCCTGCCCCTCCCCCACTCATGTTCTCTCTCTCTCTCTCTCTCTCTCTCTCTCTCTCTCTCTCAAAAATAAATAAACTTCAAAAAAACAAAACAACCCAAAATGCTATTTCTGTTTTTCTGCATTTCTGTCAACAGCACTTATGACAACACCTTATGTATTGTAGATATTCGGTGAATGTCCATTGAACTTACTAATAAATGAATGAATGTTAAGTGGTCCTCCCCAAAAGGCACATGTTAAGACACAGTAAACATTTTTCTCTCTTATTTGACAGTGGGTGTAAGCTGCAGCTGGTCAGAGAGCAGACAGATGCTATGAAAGTCGTGTAAGTATCAAATATCTAAGCATGTCTGAGAGCTGGCTGTTCCGTATGTCATGCATCAGGTGCGAGTGGATTAGAGAGACTGTCCGTAGCAGTTTAGGAAAGACAGTTTCTTTTCATAGTCCTGTCCTACAAGAAAAAACATAAAAATAAAAAAACAGTGAAGTTATTTAAATGAAATTGAAATTGTAACTGTATGGTGACAGTACTGAATTGTGGTTAATTCTTTCAACTAATTCAGTAAGGGGATACCACAGAAATGCGGAGAAAGATCACTCTTTGCGACTTTTATAAAACAGTATGTTGTGACTTAAAAACTAAAATAGCTCATTACGACTCCCAAACTTGCTGATTTCATCACAGATTGAAGATTCAAACACAGGAGAGGTCCAGACATGTGTCAAAATACAAATAAGGAAAGAGAGAGAGAGAGAGAGAGAGAGAGAGAGAGACAGATGGAGAGAGAATGGCAAAGTTCTAAGCATGTCCTCAGCAAAAGAGAAAGGGAGTTTAGATAAAGTGTGACAAGACTTTTTAAACATCCACCAGAATCAGTGTACCACTGGCCCAGATCAGGAAAAGATTGCACATACTTTTTTGGTATCCAGCCCTTTAGGTGCCTGTCAGGAATGCCTCTGTGGCCGTAGACCAAAAGGCAACATTTTAAAATAGGTACTAAAATAAAATGACAGTGGTTATAATGTATATTAACTAGCACACTTGCAAGCATCAATACTTATTACAAACAGCAGAAGAATTCAAGACTACATCAAGCATACATAGACATAAGATAGTTCAAAAGAAATCTTCTAATTAACATGAAATTGTATTCAAAGAGAACTAGACCTGTGGGCATAGGGAGGTATTTGCAGTCATTGACAGGCCAAGTACTGAAAAGAAATCCATGAAAAATAGTGTTACATACAATAATTCCTCCTTGAGTGGCCCAGTGATCATTTTTAGGTATTAAACATTGCCAATACACTCATATCAAAATTTCAACTTAATTTTTTTCAAATATTTTGTTTGTGAACAATAAATAGTTTGCTTACCAATGTATAATTTTGATATGAGTGGATTGGGGAACTTCAGTTGGATACATTTTAAATTCTACCAGATCTAGGGAAAAAAAACCTACCTGATCCAATTAACATTATATCGGTAAAGCATTTCATATAGAAAATTATAATTAAATATAATTACATGAGTATAAGTTAAAAGATATGAGTATGTGTACACATAGTACTTTATTTATATCCATTAAATGAATATTTTAAAGAACTTAATATATGCCAGCCACTGTATTATGTACTATTATATTATTATTACTGTATTATTAATACAGTAATACTGTATTATTACTGTAATAATACTGTATTATGTATTATTATAAACACCGGTATGCAAATAGTTTGTGTATTATCATATGAAATATGCATGTAGTACAATAAAATCTGAAGTAGTATCACATATTATTATTCAGTGGTTCCCAAATCTTGCACACTAAGGGTGTGTGTATATGTGTGTGTGTGTGTCTATATATATATATATTTTTTTAAATTTAATTTAATTTTTTAAATATGAAATTTATTGTCAAATTGGTTTCCATACAACACCCAGTGCTCATCCCAACAGGTGCCCTCCTCAATACCCATTACCCACCTTCCCCTCCCTCCCACCCTCCATCAACCCTCAGTTTATTCTCAGTTTTTAAGAGTCTCTTATGGTTTGCCTCCTTCCCTCTTTTTATTCCCCCTTGCCCTCCTCCATGGTCTTCTGTTAAGTTTCTCAGGATCCACATAAGAGTGAAAATATATGGTATCTGTCTTTCTCTGTATGACTTATTTCACTTAGCATAACCCTCTTCAGTTCCATCCACATTGCTACAAAAGGCCATATTTCATTCTTTCTCATTGCCAAGTAGTATTCCATTGTGTATATAAACCACAATTTCTTTATCCATTCATCAGTTGATGGACATTTAGGCTCTTTCCATAATTTGGCTATTGTTGAAAGTGCTGCTATAAACATTGGGGTACAAGTGCCCCTATGCATCAGCCCTCCTGTATCCCTTGGGAAAATTCCTAGCAGTGCTATTGCTGGGTCATAGGGTAGATATATTTTTAATTTTTTGAGGAACCTCCACCGTGTTTTCCAGAGTGGCTGTACCAGTTTGCATTCCCACCAACAGTGCAAGCGGGTTCCTATTTCTCCACATCCTCTCCAGTACCTATGGTCTCCTGATTCGTTCATTTTAGCCACTCTGACTGGCATGGGGTGATATCTGAGTGTGGTTTTGATTTGTATTTCCCTGATGAGGAGCGACGTTGAGCATCTTTCCATGTGCCTGTTGGCCATGTGGATGTCTTCTTTAGAGAAGTATCTATTCATGTCTTCTGCCCATTTCTTCACTGGATTATTTGTTTTTTGGGTGTGGAGTTTAGTGAGTTCTTTATATATTTTGGATACTAAACTTTTAATTTTAGAATAGTTGTAGACTTACAGAAAAATTATAAAGGCGATAGAAAGAGTTTCCATATACACACAGATTCCTCTATTGTTTCCATCTAATATTAGTTTTGTACATTTGTTACAATCAGTGAACCAATATTGATACATTGTTATTAATTAAAGTCAATACTTTATTCAGATTTCCTTAATTTTTATCTAATGTCTGCTTTCTGCTCCAGTATTCCATCCAGGATACACATTATATTTAGTTGTCATATCTTCTTAGGCCCCTATTAGCTGTGATAGTTTCTAGTTTCTCAAAATTGTCTTGTTTTTGATGACCTCACCTGTTAGGATCACCAGCCAAATATTTTGCAGAATGTCCCTCAATGAGAATTTTTCTGATAATTGTCTTATGAATAGACTTATGTGTTTTGAGGAGGAAGACCACTGGAAAAAAGTGCCATTCATATCCTATCATCACATATGCATATGTATAACATGACTTATCACTATTGGTGCTCACCTGGCTGAGATCATTTTTTGGTCAAGTTTTTCCACTGTAAGAGGTACTATTTTTCACCACTCCATATTGTCCTCTTTGGAAGGGAGTCCCTAGTGCAGTCTACTCTTAAGGAGTGGGACGTTCTGCTCCACCTACTTGAGAGGAGAAAGTCTATATAGATTATTTAGAATTTTCCTGCACTGGGTATTTGTCTATTCTCCCCTATGTGTTTACTTTTTTCAACCATTTACTTACTATCAATATGGACTTCGGGGTATAGCCCAAAGCTACTTAATTTTGTTGCTCAAATTTTTCCAGCTTTTGCCATGGGTATCTCTTTTAATTGGCTTCTGTGTTTCTTTGCTATACTCCCATAATTTCTCCAACATTCTGGCATTTCAAAATGCTCCAAGCTTGGGGCACCTGGGTGGTCCAGTCGGTTAAGCGTCCAACTCTTGATTTCCTCAGGTCACGATCTCACGGTTCATGGGTTCGAGTCCTGTGTTGGGCTCTATGCTGACAGCAGGGAGCCTGCTTGGGATTCTCTGTCTGCTTCTCTCTCTCTCCCCTGCTCAGTCTCTGTCTCTGCCTCTGTCTCTCAAAATAAATATATCAATACTAAAAAAATGTTCCAGGCTTATCTTGTATATTTTTTGCCTGGTTCTAGAATATGAATTACTCCAAAGACAGATATTTTCCTTACTAACAGGATGTCATTGATTTGGGGCTCCATCAAGTGACAAAGCAAAAAGATATATGTGTATAAACTAAGTCAAGTATATGCATATGTCTTTGCTTTTTGTTTTTTTTAGATTTAAAAATTCAATGAAATTTTAGTAAAGCAACTCCAGCAATATCTAAAATTGATAATACAACATGACAGGAGAGTTTTATCATCAGAGCCTCAAACTGGTTTAACTTTTAAAACTATGTCAGTGTAATTCACTATATTAAAATTCTTTTTTTTAAGATATAATTTATTGTCAAGTTAGCTAACATACCGTGTATACGGTATGCTCTTGGTTCGGGGGTAGATTCCTGTGTATGCATATTTCCATGGATATTTCTATATGTAACCAGATGTATTTATATTAAGCTAAACATGAGGTCAAACTTATGTCTCCAACACTAATCCATTATCATGTGGATAATTCTAGTTTCTTCTTCTGTAATAAAGTATTCTACACATAATGGCTTTTTAAATCTAAAGCCTTAATTTAAAATACTTCAAGCACCTTTGAATGGACCTTTAGCTTGTATGGAGACTGGTTGAGTGAAATAGCTATGTATATAGTCACTTGCCTGACTGATGTGCTTCTACTGGCTAGAACATTATTCTTTTCAGCAGAGTATAACTCTTTTGCAAAGATACGTGGTCAAATAATTCACCTTTGGCAATTAATTAAACCTCTTGATTATTCTTGCATATTACTGGTTCTAAAACCTAAAATCCCATCCAAGTCAACTTATGGATTAAAGAAAAAAAAAAGTAGTTTTGCTACTCCGAAGTGACTGAATCTAATTCTGACTCCACGGAATAGTCACACGGATGTGTACTCTGGTGAAAACTTGAATGCCCACAAATTTGACAACTTAGATGAAATTGCTCTATCCACTGAGTGCTACTAGGTAACAAGGCTCATACAAGGAGAAATAGGTCATATGAATAGAACTCTACTACTCAAGAAGTTGAATCAATAATTAAAAAACCTACCAAGAAGGAAATTACCAGGCCCAGATGGTACCACTGTTGAAGTCTACCAAACATTTAAGGAAGAAATTATCCCAATTCTGTACAATCTGTTGCAGAAAATAGAAGCAAGGGGAATACTCATGCTATGAGGCTAGCATTACTATAATACTAAAATGAGATAAAGACATTACATGAGAGGAAAGCTACAGACCAGTATCTTTTATGAACACAGATGCAAAAATGTTCTACAAAAGTTAGCAAATCAAATCCAGCAATATATAAAAGAATCATATACCACAACCAAGTGAAGTTTATTGCAAGAACACAAGATTGGTTCAACATTTGTAAGTCAATTAATATAATTCATTATATTGAATAAATAAAACAATGTGATTGATGAATATGTGTAGTACCTTGGTTGCTGTGATAGGATCATGATTATATGCATATGTCCACACTCATCAGGATGTAGACATTAAATGTGTCCAATGTTTGTATATCAATTAGATCTCAAGTAAGCTAAAAAAAAAAAAAAAAGAAAAAAAAGTGTGATTATATAAATAGATATTTAAAAAGCATTTGAAAAAAATCCAACACTGATTCAGAATAAATACTCTCAACAAACAATAAATGGAGGAAAGCTTCCTCAACCAGACAAAAAATTGTCACAGAAAGAAGAAAGAAAGAAAGAAAGAAAGAAAGAGAAAGAAAAAAGTGCTTACCAAGCAAGTTTGATGAAATGAATAATTAAGTTTTAAGATGTTAACACATTATTGATATTAAGGATGACTTCAATTGTGAGGAAGATTCAGGAACTCTTTCCTCTACATCAACCCTCTGGCCCATGAAGAGAGAGATCTTCCTACCTTTCTTTTCATACCTTTCTGGCTTTTCCTCCAAGCAAGAGGAGTTGATAATTTAACTTAGGACTTAATATTCACTCAGCCATGCTTTACCAAGGAGAGAAGTTATTCTACAAACATATTTCCTTTTACCTCCTGTTCCCACATGTTAAGTCGACATGCACAGGGCCCCCTCTTTAAAAGGTGTCTCCAGTGTTCCTTTTTGTTCCTTTCTTACCCATGAGTAATTGAAAGTATGGCCTGTCTGAAGACACAATGAATCTGAATTCATTCTTTATATAGATTTATTTCATAAGCCACATTCTCCAATCTCAGTTGTTTACCTTGGGGTTTCATGAGGTATTTAATATAACAGCACAGAAGTCAGACAGAGCCCTCTGACTTGTGGGATAGCAGTTTAACTTTTATTTCTACCATACATGTTCAGTTTTGTTCTGTAAGTAATACAATCACTAATTGAAGGTGCAAGGACGGCTAACTTTGGGAATAACCTAATGATTGAAGCTTTGGATATATTGGGTTCAAAGTAATTATGAAACGCAGCAGAGATGTGTCAAAAGCATAATACATACACAATACATACATAATATGTAGAACCATTTCAGTACCATTTCATTCATTATGAACATGGATGCAAAAATTCTCAACAGGATACTAGCAAATTGAATTCAATAGCATATAAAAAGAATTATTCACCATGATCAAGTGGGGATTCATTCCTGGGCTGCAGGGTTGGTTCCATATTTGCAAATCAATCAGTGTGATACATCACATTAATAAAAGAAAGGATAAGAACAATTGCACCAAGAACCATAAAATACCTAGGAATAAACCTAACCAAAGATGTAAAAGATCTGTATGCTGAAAACTATAGAAAACTTATGAAGGAAATTGAAGAAGACACAAAGAAATGGAAAAACATTCCATGCTCATGGATTGGAAGAATAAATATTGTGAAAATGTCAACACTACCCAAAGCAATCTACACATTCAATGTAATCCCAATCAAAATTGCACCAACATTCTTCTAAAAGCTAGGACAAACAATCCCAAAATTTGTATGGAACCACAAAAGACCCCGAATAGCCAAAGTAATGTTGAAAAAGGAAACCAAAGCAGGAGGCATCACAATCCCAGACTTTAGCCTCTACTACAAAGCTGTAATCATCAAGACAGTATGGTATTGGCACAAAAATAGACACGTTGACCCATGGAATAGAATAGAGAATGCAGAATTGGACCCACAAATGTATGGCCAACTATTCTTTGACAAAGCAGGAAAGAGTATCCAATGGAAAAAAAGACAGTCTCTTTAGCAAATGGTGCTGGACAGCAACATGCAGAAGAATGAAACTAGAGCACTTTCTTACACCATACACAAAAACAAACTCAAAATGAATGAAAAACCTAAATGTGAGACAGGAAATCATCAAAATCCTAGATAAGAAAGCAGGCAACAACCTCTTTTACCTCAGCCACAGCAACTTCTTGCTCGATGCGTTTCCAAAGGCAGGGGAATTAAAAGCAAAACTGAACTATTGGGATCTCATTAAGATAAAAACTTCTGCACTGCAAAGGAAACAATCAACAAAACTACAAGGCAACTGACGAAATGGGAAAAGATATTTACAAGTGACATATCAGATAAAGGGTTAGTATCCAAATTTACAAAGAACTTACTAAACTCAATACTCAAAAAGCAAATAGTCCAGTGAAAAAATGGGCAGAAGACATGAATAGACACTTTTTCAAAGAAGACATCCAGATGGCCAACAGACACATGAAAAGATGCTCAACATCACTCAACATCAGAGAAATACAAATCAAAACCACACTGACATACCACCTCACACCAGTCAGAGTGGCTAAAATTAACAACTGAGGAAATTATAGATGCTGGAGAGGATGTGGAGAAAGGGGAACCCTCTTGCACTGTTGGTGGGAATGCAAACTGGTGCAGCCACTCTGGAAAACAGTGTGGAGGTTCCTCAAAAAATTCAAAATAGAACTATCCTACGACCCAGCAATAGCACTACTAGAAATTCATCCAAGGGATACAGGAGTGCTGATGCATCGGGGCACTTGTACCCCAATGTTTATAGCAGCACTTCCAACAACAGCCAAATTATGGAAGGAGCGTAAACGTCCATCAACTGACGAATGGGTAAAGAAGATGTTGTTTATATATACAATGGAATACTACTTGGCAATGAGAAAGAATGACATCCTGCCATTTGCAGCAACATGGATGGAACTGGAAGGTATTATGCTAAGTGGAATAAGTCAGTCAGAGAAAGACAGAGATCATATGTTTTCACTCATATGTGGAACTTGAGAAACTTAACAGAAGACCGTGGGGGAGGGGAAGGGGAAGGGGAAAAAAATTACAGAGAGGGAGGGAGGCAAACCATAAGAGACTCTTAAATACAGAGAACAAACTTAGGGTGGATGGGAGGGTGGGAGGGAGGGAAAAGGGGGTGATGGGCACTTGTTGGGATGAGCACTGGCTGTTGTATGTAAGCAATGAGCCACGGGAATCTACCCCCAAAACCAAGAGCACACTTTACACGCTGTATGTTAGCTAATTGGACAATACATTTAATTAAAAACATTTTTACTGAAGGGAGTCATAATTAGGCAGAAAGAGTTTTGGGCTGGGTGGCAAACAATTTGGTTTCTAGTTTTAATTCTGCCATTATCCTTGGCCAGCTCTAGACAATGTGCTATGCTCAGTTTCCTCTTCTATAAAGAGGGAAAAGGGGATGAAATATGGGGATACTATGATCTCTGAAATCTCTTTTACTTAGAAAGGCAACAAATTCTAGGCCCTTATGAGACAAAAGCCTCAAGGACATTTTTGGAATGTTTAACCGACTGATGTTATCTCCATGTGAGGGAAGGAATTTATGGGGGGGCTGTCTCTGTACAACATTGTATTATGTCACTAATGTCCCTGTTTTCTTGTTGCTGTCATCATTTTTAAAAAGAAACTTTTTCTATTTTTAAAGGTTACTGAGCATAAGTTTGTCTTAGTGTCTTTTGAGATGAATCAAATGTTTCTCTATTGCTCTGAATTCTCTGGAAATATCTGGAAGCGTTTTGTGACATATAGCACTTGATTCCTTATGTTCTATCAGTACATTCCTCATGAAGGTGAACCATGCATGTAGCAGCTAGCTTCCTTGGTGTTTCTTCTTTAGCTCAAGAACATGGTTGGGCATTTTTCTTTCGACCATCTAGCCTAATATAACAATTTAAAACAAAAGACAACAGGGACAAATTTTACTTTTTTAAAATAGACTTTATTTCTTAGGACAGTTTTAGGTTCACAGCAAAATAAACAGAAAGTACAGGGATTTCCTGAATATGCCCTGCCCCTGCCTATGCACAGCCCCCATCAGCTTGCAACATTTGTTACAAAATACATAGTTTAACTTATGGTTCACTCCTGGTGGTGTGCATTCTATGGATTTGGACAAGTGTATAATGTCATGTATCCACCATTACAGAATCATACAGAGTAATTTCACTGCTCTAAAATGGTCTGTGCTTTACTTGTTCAACACTCCCTCCCCTCTAAGCCTTGGAAACTACTGATATTTTTAACTATCTCCATAGTTTTGCCTTTTCCAGGATGTTATATAGTTGTAATCCTACAATATATTGCCTTTTTAGACTGGCTTCTTTCACGTGGTAACACACATTTAAGTTTCCCCATGTCTTTTCATGACCTGATAGCTCATTCCTTTTTAGCACTGAATAGTAATCCTTGATCTGGATGTACCACAGTTTGGTTATCTATTCACCTACTGAAGGGCATCTTGGTTGTTTTCAAGTTTTGGCAATTATGAATAAGACTGCTATAAATATCCTTGCACAGGTTTTTGTGTGGATTTAAGTGTTCAACACCACAAAGTGCAATTGCTGGATCATATGGTAAGAATAGGTTTAGTTTTGTAAGAAACTGCCACACTGCCCTCTAAAGTAGCCGCACCGTTTTGCGTTCTGAGCGATAATGAATGAATTTCTGCTGTTCCGTGTGCCTGTCTGCATTTGGTGTTGGCATTGCTCTGAACTGTGATCGTTCTCATAGGTATGAAGTAGTATGTCAGTGTTGTTTTAATTTGCATTTTCCTAATGACATATGATGTAGAGCGCTTTTTCATATATTTATTTATAATCTGCATGTTTTCTTTGGTAAGGTAGTTTTAGTTGCCTTCCACATTTGACTGTGGCCTTTATAAGGGTAGGGATTCTATCTTTCAGAATAAACACTGAATACACGTTTTGTGCATGCATGGTCAAATGAATCCAAGATCATTTATTTGTGCATCCATGGCTTTCAATCAAATGGCCAAAATTTAGTAGAGAAATGGAAATAAAGCCCCAATACATTACAGGGATAAGTCCCTTCAAACGTCTAGAACTTTTATTCAGGTTGTCTTTAGTTGGATTTCAAAACCACAAAAAAGATTTATCACCACCTGCTTTCCTTGGAGAATAACACTTTGTGTTTATATTGGAAGTTGCCATATCATTTTCTTTGAAGAAGCCAAATTCATTTATCCATCTCTTTAGGCATCTCTAAGTGGAAAAAAGTAGGACTGTGTGGTCTACGTGATTTCTTTAAAGAAAGCAGTGTGTTTTGTTTCACATCACATCCACAACCATGTACTAGGGTCAACTACATTTCAACAGTGATGAAGATTTCTAGACCACCTGGGTTTAGTAGCTATGCTCAGCTCTTTTAGACTAGGCAGACCTAAAAAGGAGAGATCATGAACCAAATGCATGGAATTATTCCAAAGGAACAAATATTAGAAACATATGTGAGATACTTCCTGGGGAAAATGAAGCATTAATTCATTCTAACTGGCAGTGGACCATGTTATATTTCCTGAAGACTTATCTGCCTTTAAACATTTTGACAAAGAAGTCAAATATAAACATTTCTTTTTTTTTCATTTCAAGCCAACTTTTCCAAAGCATAAAAAGTGGATAAAAAACTTTTAGGCAATTCTGAAACTGCAAAAGATGTTTTATTCTCTATCTAATTGCCAGTTAAATCATATCTTCTGAGCATAAGCTTATGTGAAGCATATTTTTATTTTATGGAAAGCCTATAATCTATGTTTTACCCTTGGCCTATGAATAGCAAAATGTCACAGTATCTAATGTTTACTTTTATGTATTTTCATGTTCTTCCTCATTCCTGAAAGGATTTGAGGTTGTGGCATTGAATAAATTGCTTGTTGAATACCTTAGTTTTACCTTTAGAGGGAACAAAAGCAAAAATGAGTAAGTCAGACTATATCAAACCAAAAAGCTTCTGTATAGCAAAGGAAGCTATCAACTATATGCAAAGGTAACCTACCAAATGAGACAATATTTTTGTAAATCATATATTTGATAAGGGGTTAATATGCAAAATATATAGCGAATTCATACAACTCAATAGAAAAAAAAGAGTCCAATTTAAAAATGGGCGGGGGATCTGAATAAACATTTTCCCAAAGAAGACAAGAGATAGCCAATAGGTACAGGGAAAGTTACTTGGTAGCACTAATCATCAGGGAAATGCAAACAAAACCATGGTGAGCTATCACTTCATGCCTGCTAGATTGGGTGTTTTCAAAAAGACAAGAAATAACAGATGTTGGAGAGGATGTGGGGAAAAGAGAACTCTTGTGCACCGGTGGTGGGAATGTAAATTGGTGCAGCTACCATGAAAAATAGTGTGGAGTTTCTCAAAAAATTAGAATAGAACTACCATACGAACCAACAATTGCACTTCTGAGCATTTTATCAAAAGATAAGCAATCACTATCTTGAAAAGACATCTGTATCCCTGTGTTCATTATTGTTTACAATAGCCAAGACATGGAAACAACCTAAGTGTCCATGAATAATGGATGAATGGATAAAGAATATGGTGTATATGTATATGTGTGTGTGTGTGTGTGTGTGTGTGTGTGTGTGTGTGTATATAATAGTTCCACAATATATATAATGGAATATTATTCAGCTATAATCCTGCCATTGTAATAATATGGATGGACCAGGAGGGCATTATACTAAGTGAAATAAGTCAGACAGAGAGAGACAAATACAGTCCAACCTCACTTATATGTGGAATGTAATAATAAAAAAAAACTGAACTCATAGATACAGAGAACAGATTGGTCATTGCCAGAGGTGAGGGAAGGAGTGAGAAGGAAGTGGGTAAAGGTAGTCAAAAGATACAAACTTTTCAGGCATGAGATTAGTAAATCTTGGGGATATAATGTACAGAATGGTAGCAATTGTAAACAACACTGTGTTATACATGTGAAAGTTTCTAAGATAGTAGATCTCAAAGAGTTTTCATTACAGGAAAAATAATTTTTAATTGTGTGGTGGTGGTCATTAACTAGACTTACTGTGGTATTTTGCAATATATACATAATATCAAATCATTGTATTACACACCGAAAGCTAACACAATGTTACATGTCAATTATGTCTTAATTAAAATAATTTTAAAAATTAAAAAAATAACTACCTCTGACAGGCTGCCCAATAATGGATGTAAATTTGTCCAAAATTTAGGACAAGATGATTAAACATGATCCAGATTCGACTCTCAGAATCTTGCATTTTCCGCTGGTCGGCCAACTACCTGGATTACTTCTCCAAGTGATATTCACTGCCTGGAAAAAGAAAATAGTTGTCCTTGCTGTCTCCATTTCCCTTATCCATTCCCTTGGATCCACTTCATCAGGTTTTTATCCCAACACTCCCCAAAATTGTTCCTACTGAGGTCAACAGTGACTTCCCTGGTGCTCATCGGGAATCAGCCGTTAGGATCAGTCCATCTCCCAACAAAGTTGGTTGTTCTCTTTTCCTTGGTCTCTAGGCCACCACCTTGTCTTGTTTGTTCCTGCCTCATTCCTTGGTCTCCTTCTCAATCTTCCACTGAACTCTGTGTTGGATCCCCCGAAGCTTATCTTTCTCATTGATTTAAATTATGCTACACCAATGATTCTCAAATGTACAACTTTAATCCAGATATTATCCCCAAGGCCTAAACTGATATTTCCAAATACCCATTTGATGTCTCCACTTTGGTATCTAATAAGCATCTACACATCATGTATCCAGAGCTAAATTATTTCTCCCGTCTTTCCCTCCTGCTCCCTCTGCTGAAGCCCTGTTGGCTCCTCTACATCTCCCAAACCTACCAAATGTCTTCTTACTTCCAGAGCTCCTGTTTCTGCTGCCTGGAATGTTGTCCTGTGTGTCAGTTAGGGCTCAACAAGAAGCAGAATAAGTTGGATAGAAAGATCTTGGTTAAAAGGAATTGACAATTATCGGGCTGGCTAAGCATCTCAATTCCAGAAGCCAGGCAGTCTGGAAAGAAGATTATAAGTGGGATGGAATTCTATAGGTGTGGGCTGAGAATTTCTCCTCTCAAGCAGAATTTCTTCTCTTTCTGGAAAGTCTCAGCCTTGCTTTTAAGGTCTTCCTTAAGTTAGTTAGGCTAACTTCCTTAAGTAAGTTAGGCTCACCCAGATCATCTAGGATAGTCTTTCTTTTTAAAGTCACCTCACTGTGGACTTCAATTTCACATGAAAATGACTTCACAGTAGCACCTAGATGAGTGTTTGAACAACTGGAAAGAGTAGCTTAGCCAAGCTGTCCTATCAAAAAAGTCATCACACCTCAATATCCTTATGACCCTTTCCCTTGCTTCCTTCAAAGTTTTGCTCCTGTGTCACTTTATCAGAGGAATCTCCTTTGATCAGCTTCTGTTAATAACATACCACTCCCAGGCAATCCCCAACTCTGTTTTCATTCTCCTACTTTTTTTTTTCCCTCAAGGCACTTATTCTTACCTTCCATTTTATATACTTTATTCTTTTCTTCCCTTCTACATTGCAAGAATACTTTCCTGTTTATTTTATTGCTGTAGACCCTATGCCCAAACACAGCTTGGGGCATACTAGGTATTTGATAAAAATATGTTGAATAAATTAATGAATGAAACGTGACAAAAGAACACTGTAACTCAAAACTACAATTTTGAAGATGGTTATTGCTTCCTCCAAATTGACCATTTCCTTTTTTGAAATCAAAATGTTCAAGATATGACACTATCAAAAATAATTTTCTACTAATGCCTATGTATAATTCAACTACACACACACACACACACACACACACACACACACACACACTCACGAGTCTTTTATTGATGCCTCAGATGACCTGGATTAAGAATGTTACAGATATTTTGCTTTATGTATAATATCCATGACACTGAACTGGGGAGTGGTTTGCCTTCCAACATATCAACTGGACTTGAACACACCTATATAACAAGTTTAATCATCATAAATCAGGAACAATGTTAACTCAGGAGTTTTGGTACTCATTTTTGACCTTTCGCCCAAAGACACATTTTTTTTTTTTTTGTGGATTCCTGAAAGTGAAGGAGACTCATGCATTCCAACTGTCTTAAAACTGATTTGAAGTTTCCTGAAATCAACTCCATTCTGAAAGCCAGCCATCTACATCCTGTGCCCACACAGTGCTGGCTTATTGCTTTCTTGTCTGCATCCCAAATTGCCAAATTGTATGTAGATTCTTCTCAGGGTTTGAGAGATATAAAAAAATTAGAGCTCCTTTTCCTTGCTGCTTATTGTTTTCTTCACTTTTCATCTCTCTGTTCTTTCTCTTGCTTCCTGAGAGTATCCTTTGACAGCCTCTTCCCACAGGTGATCTTTCCTGCCACCATTGCAAGTAAGATGCACTCGTGACTCTAGCCATTAGTCAGTCATGAATGAAATCAATGTTATTCTGATCATTTCCTTTATCCTTCTTGTTTCCTAGATCCTGACACTTCCTGGAGACCAGCACCCATATCTATGTAGCTAATATGGGGTCAGTATGGAGATTCTCACTGTATTATGATGCTTTAAGCCCTATGTCAGGGTGTGCTTTGTACACTTTGGTGTCTTGTGTATGCTTTGTTGTGCTGTTTCCTGGGAGGAGGTCAAGGGTCTACTTTTGTTGTAGGCTGACAAGAAAAGCCACATAGAAAAAACATAGAAGGGACTCTGATTCTGCTTGTGACCATGGACACAAATGCTTCTTTATGGAACTGTTCATGAATGTACACTGCCTAAAACAAATACACATTTTAAGGAAACTCTGGGAGATGCAGACAAACATTTCAAAACAGTCTGTGTCTTCATCTTCTGGCCTAATGTTTTAAAATGTCAGAATGGTATCTGTCACATAAAAGAATATAAATAGAGCAAAAACTGGTCAGACAACCTGCCCCATCAGCTTTCAAAAATATGTAAAGTGACTTGCTGATGAAATTTTTACTTTCTTTTCATGTGTGGTTTGACATTCCTAAAGGGGCCCTGAGAATATTGCCCCAGTAATAGGAAGTAAAAATTAGCTGCTTTGCACGCATAAATCAACTTTATTACATCAGAGCTTTATCTGTCTCTGTGGCAAAACGTAAAGCAAGACATTTACTGCTCAATTACTATAGATACTAAACTTTGTTGAGTAGAATATGATTTCTCTCTGTTTTTTTCAGTTATATATCTTTTTATTGCAATTACCTCTGTACATCCTAAAATGTAATATGGTGAATTGATCTGACTATTCAGATCTCAGTGATTTGGGGACCAGGTTAATGTATCTTAGTTTTGAATTTTTTTTCTGTAAGTACTTTCAAGATGATTTTAGTATGAAGTTCAGGGCAAAACTGCATTAGAAAGAAAACTGTAGAATCTCTGCTGGCTAGTAAATACAATTCTGCAAATAGGTGACTTATGTTTAGATTAATTTCTTAAATTGCATGTTTTTATGATTTAGGATAAAATTGTTTTTGTTTTTAAAAAAGAAAATTATCCTGACTGTACCTTCTATTCAAAATGACCAGACAAGGGAAATTCGCAAAGCAGCATGATTAAACTGCTGATTATCTGCACTTTTACCAAGTGTTCATTGTTAGGAAAGTCTTTTGTCACTTTGACCAACGAGAATCAGTTATTCCTTTTGCTATGTTCCCTCCAAAATTTGTATGCCTTGCTTTTGAGTTACATACACTCCAGATGTGTATGGTCCATGTCCGTGCAATGTTTGTTTCTTGCCCACTCGTAGAACCCCTAATGGTGTGTAGACTGTGGAGAGGTGGAAGGATAAATTTCTCTCCTCATCATTCACGTCTTCTCTCTTAGGACCTTTGAGTTTGCTTTTCTGTATGCTTGGAATATTCTTATTCCAGATAACTAAATTGCTGGTTTTCTATCCTTCTTGAGGTTATGCCCAAATATCACTTTACCAGTGAGACTTTCCCTGACCACTGTAGTTTAAATATTAAACTCTTTCTAAAGTATAATTTTCACAAAGGTAAAATTATGGCTGGGGTGCAAATAAAAATATTTTATTTAACTCATTAGTTAGTGAGGGAACCAATAAGATGTTCTTATAAGTTCAAAGGAGAATTGTAATATATATGTGTGTGTGTGTGTGTGTGTGTGTGTGTGTGTGTGTGTGTGTGTCTGTACATACGTATATACAGTCAGGGATGCTGAAATGAAGTTGCTAGTAGATGAAAACTAGTAAATACTCTATAGAGCAATAATAATTTTTTTAGTAAGCTTTACACCCAATGTGGGGCTTGAACTCAACAACCCTAAAATCAAGAGTCACATGCTCTACCGAGTCAACCAGGCACCCCTTCTATAGAACAATAAAAAGGTTGTCATTTTTACACAGAAAAAATCAACTGAAACTCTACCAAAAAATTCACTTACATTGCAATGGGAAATAGTTATATTCTTATATTCATAACTACTATTTTTTCTACAAGTTCATTTCTCCCCTTAAAATGACTTAAAAATAGCCCAGTTGATGGCATTCAATCCAAAGTGCACATTCTTATGTTTCAGGGCTTGGGGCTAGAGTACAGAGGAGAACCTCAGCCTTCTATATTTCTCTTCTTACCTCAGCTTCCTCATGTAGTAAGGCACAGGTATTGCCTGTGGACACTCCACCCTCAGAGTACCTTGACTCTGTGGACCACTTCCCCAGAGGAGAGGTTAATGGCCAATGAAGGAATGGAATAGGTGCTTCTAAAACTTGGAGCCCGGGGCAGGAACCCAGTTTCCCACATCTAGTGGCTGAAGGAGCCATCTGCCATTTTGCTTGTTTCACTTATTTACTTGTTCACTGTCACCTTTCACTACTTTGTAAGTTTCACGTGGTCAAGAATTTTTGTATGTTTTATTCACTCAGGGAAGAATGATGGTTTGAACAACAGTAGAGTAAAAATCCTAATTCCTGAAGGGTAAAAATTTTTTAAATTGAACTTTATAGCCTACTATCTAATATAACACGTGATGTCTTTTTAAAAAAATTATTGATATACATATATCTGTATATAGATAGATAATTTATATCCCATACAATTCACCCATTTGAAGTGTATAGGGTAATAATTTTTAGTACATTCACAGATAAGAGCAATCATCATTATAGTCAATTTTACATAAAAGCTTTTTAGCAGATTTTTGTTTGTTTTGTTTTTTTCAAATTTTTATTTAAATTCTAGTTAGTTAACATATAGTGTAACCTTGGCTTCAGGAGTAGAACCCAGTGATTCATCTCATACATATGACACCCAGTACTCAACACAAGTGACCTCCTTAATACCCATCACCCATTTGGCTCATCCTCCACCCACCTACTTCCATCAACCCTCAGTTTGTTCTCTTTCATTAAAAGTCTCTTATGGTTTGCTTTCCTCCCTCCCCTTCCCCTTCTCCTATATTTATGTTTTAATTCTACATATGAGTGAAATCATACGGTATTTGTCTTTCTCTGACTGACTTATTTCGCTTAGCATAATACACTCTAGTTCTATCCATGTCATTGCAAATGGCAAGATTTCATTCATTTTGATGGCTGAGTAATATTCCATTGTATAGATATACCACATCCTCTTTATCCATTCGTCAGTTGATGGACATTTGGGATCTCTCCATAGTTTGGCTATTGTTGATAATGCTGTAAACATTGGGTGCATGTGACCTCTTGAATCAGTATTTTTGCATCCTTAGACTAAAAACCTAGTACTGCAATTGTTGGGTTGCAGGGTAGTTCTATTTTTAATACTTTGAGGAACCTCCATACTGTTTTCCAGAGTGGCTGTATCAGTTTGCATTCCTAGCAACAGTGTAAGAGTGTTTCCCTTTCTCCACATCCTCACCAATGTCTGCTTTCTCCTGTGTTGTTAATTTTAGCTATTTTGACAGGTATCAGGTATTATCTCATTATGGTTTTGATTTGTATTTCCCTGATGATGAGTGATGTTGAGCATCTTTTCATGTGTTTCCTGGCCATCTGGATGTCTTCTTCGGAAAAAATGTCTACTCATGGACAGATTTTTAAAAATGAAATATGGATCTTCAGTAGTTCTAATACTGAATATATATATTGAAAGGGGCCATTGTATAGAATAAACTTTATTTATGTGTATAATTGTGGCTAAAGGCTAAAAGTTTGCAACTATCTTTTTCATAAACTTTCTGAGCAATGAAAGTTGCATGAAATATAGTCTAAAGCTTCAGATGACCTAATTTGAGGTATTTTATAGTCTATTATGTTTTCACAGTTCTTAGGCCAATAATTCCTATTTGTCTCCCACAGATGCTGTTTTAAGGGATATATGATGATGTCAAGGAACTATTACTTTAAATAATATTAAAGGTCTGTTATGACTTTTTAAACAAAACCAAACAAAAAAAACTTCAAAAAACACTTATTTATTTATTTATTTGAGAGAGAGAGAGAGAGAGAGCAAGGGAGGGGCAGAGAGAGGGGAGGGGGACAATCATAAGCAGGCTCCACACGCAGTGCAGAGCGCAATGTGGGGCTCAAACTCATAACCATGAGATCATGACCTGAGCTGAAATCAATGCCGCTGAATTTTGTTTGAATAAACTTGATGTACTTTTGAAAATGAACAAGTAAAGTTTAGAATATTGGGGATGAAGTTTTTGATAAATATTCAATCAACGTCTTTATTTATTATAACAGTTTTCTCAGTCCTTAATTATCTTGTGGCCCTCCCCCAGTGAAAGTGAAGACCCTTGACACAAGGAAAAAATTGCTTTGAGGTTTAAAAGGAGTACAGTTTGGGGCCCTTGGGTGGCTCAGTTGGTTTAGTGTCTGACTCTGATTCAGGTTATGATCTCATGGATCCTGAGTTCAAGCCCCCCATTGGGCTCTACTCTGACAGTGCTGAGCCTGCCTGGAATTCTTCCCTTCTTCCTGTCTCTCTGCCCCTGCCTCACTCGTGCTCTCTCTCTCTCTCTCTCTCTCTCTCTCTCTCTCTCAAAATAAATAAATAAACTTAAAAAAAAGAAAGTACAGTTTTTAAGTATGTAGGAAAATCATAGTCTAAAAGCAAGTGCTTTTAATTTGTAAAAATCGACTTGATTGAATGAAGAAAGGCTTTCCTTTAAATCCTGAAAGCCAAGCCTGGGATACACAGAAATTTTCATGAAGTACGGCTGAATGGGAAGGATGAATTACTAAGACAATAACTTCCTGAAAGGCAGAGGAGAGCCCATAGAACTTGAGAGAGTAGAGCTGGGGACTTGAAAGTTCTGTCTCAGAAGTGAAAGCCCAGGAGGTAAGATTGGCTTTCAGTCAACTAAGTCATCCAGTCCAAACTCTCAATTGTATAGTGAATACACTGGGGTGGGGTCTGGTGAATTAAGAACGTCAAGTTTAATGCTACTCTTTCCTGAGCGGCACCCAGGAAGCGGGCAAACCTTTCAATTACAAGGCATTTCCAGGAGCACTGTGCAGGCTCAGGGAAGGCGCTGAGGCACAATTAGGAGGGAAGGTGTCATTGTGGGTGGGCCTGGACCCAGCCCACCAGGGACTGTATGCTTCAGTGTGGGGGCAGGGAGAGCAACTGAGGACCTGCTTTCCTAAGTGGAAGTGCAGAAGCGAGTAGAGGCCCAGTGTGCAGGCAGGTGCCCTCAAGAGTGTGAGGTCCTAGCCCAATGCTCACGAGACCAGGGATGCCAGACTTCAGAGGTGCACACATATGGGCATTAGAGTCATATGACATCTGTTCAAAATTTGGTAATGCCATGAATTTCTGTCTGTGAGTCTCTTGTTTAAATTCTGTAAACATATGTCTTTTCATTTAAAAAGTGAGGCTAAAATATCTTCCTTGTAGGATTACTTCTTTATTTTTAAATATTTATTTTTTAATTAAAAAAAATTTTTATTTACTTTTGAGAGAGAGAGACAGAGAGAGAGAGAGACAGAGAGAGACAGAGTGTGAGTGGAGGAAGGACAGAGAGGGAGACACAGAATCTGAAGCAGGCTTCAGGCTCTGAGCTGTCAACACAGAGCCCGATGTGGGGCTTGAACCCATGGGCTGTGAGATCATGACCTGAGCGGAAGTTGGATGTTTAACTGACTGAGCCATGCAGGCACCCCTTAATTTTTTTAATGTTTTTTTATTTTTGGGAGAGAGAAAGAGAGAGAGAGAGAGAGAGAGAGCGTGCAAGTAGAGGAGGGGCAGAGAAAGAGGGAGACACAGAATCTGAAGCAGGCTCCAGGCTCTGAGCTGTCAGCACAGAGCCTGACGCAGTGCTCAAACTCACTTACCTCGAGATCATGACCTGAGCCAAAGTCCCAAGCTTAACTGACTGAGCCACCCAGATGCCCCAAATGGTTATGTATTTTTGAGAGAGAGGGAGAGCACAAGCAGGGGAGGGGCAGAGAGAGGGAGAGGGAGACACAGAATCTGAAGCAGGTTCTAGGCTCTGAGCTCTCAGCCCAGAGCCCGGTGCGGGGCTTGAACCCATGAACTGTGAGATCATGACCTGAGCTGAGGTTGGATGCTTAACTGTAGGGTTATTTAGGGGATTAAAAATGAGATGTGTGTGTGAACATGTATGAAAGCATTTAGCACTATGCAAGACACATCATGACTACTCAAAGCTAATGGGAGTCAGGTCCAGAGTACCAGGTTGCTCTAACCACACCTCTGCAAACAAAGGCAAAAAATGGTTTAAAACTCTTAAGCAGAAGCTTTTTATGTTGATGAGGTCCCTATAGTTCATTTTTGGTTTTCTTTCCCTTGCTTCTGGAGACACGTCAAGTAAGAAATTGGTTAAAGAAGGTGTGGTTTATATATACAATGGAATACTACTTGGCAATGAAAAAGAATGAAATCTTGCCATTTGCAACAACGTGGATGCAACTAGAGTACATTATGCTAAGCGAAATAAGTCAGTCAGAGAAAGACAGATATGATTTCACTCATATGTGGAATTTAAGAAACAAACAGATGAACACTGGGGAAGGGAAGGAAAAATAAAATAAAAAGAGAGAGGGAAGAAACCATAAGAGACTCTTAAACACAGAGAACAAACTGAGGGTTGGTGGAGGGGAGGTGGGTGGGGGATGGGTTAAATGAGTGACGGCCATTAAGGAGGGCACTTCTTGGGATGAGCACTGGGTGTCATATGTAAGAGATGAATCACTGGGTTCTACTCCAGAAGCCAAGACTACACTGTATGTTAGCAAACTTGAATTTAAATAAAGCAACAATAACAAAAAAACCGTCTTAAGCAAATCAAGCCACCTCGTGCATTCTTTGTCACAGATGCTATAAGTGGTAATATGTACACATTCAACCCATCTCTTCCTTTTTTCCTCTTCCTTTGGTGAAAGTGATAGTGAAATCTATAGTGGTCATCCTTTAGAGAATGCTTAGCTCTTGGAGGCCACACAAATGGGCAATTTAGCCTTGAAATAGTTAAGTCTGTTAGAAAATGACAAGACTACTTTTCATTAAAAAAGCAATAAAAGCCAAAAAAAAAAAAGTAATGAAAGTGTAAGGGTCATTATTAATGCATGAAATTACCTATTACATCATCAACATCTCTACCCAAGGGATGCGAGGGCACTCAATGCAGTCAGCAGAACACAAGCTCTCCTTCTGTGACCTCTCTTGTTTCAAATGCAAGTTGGGGCAAAGCTTATTTTGACAGTATGTCCTAAAACTTCTCGTGCCCAAGAAGAACATCCGTCATGTGGGTACCTGAGCCTAAATAACAAAACTTTTCTCAAACCTGAACTAAAGTATTAATTAGCAAATCAAAGCCAAATGATCTGGAAACAGAGGCAAGGAACGGCCTTTTCTTTTTAAAAATCCATGAAATTATTTAATAACTAAGAGAGTGATAGAGGAGGAGTCACATGATTACAATTAATCTAACTTTGTTCCGAGTCTCTAATCTTCTTTAAAACTTGCATTAACGTCCTTATCTCACCCAGAAAATATTTTCATGTAACACCACCTAATTTTAGCTCTGTTTTTATTTAGGAATCCTTAACTTTTATGTATATAGTATATACTCTCTAACGACCCCCACTCTGTTCATATGTTAATTGGTAAACCTGGCCCTTAGATATTTCATGGATGTATCTCTTGCCCTTTCTCTTTGACTATAAGCTTCATGAAGAAAGGAGTAGTGTTTCGCTCTCCTTATGTTATTCCTTTGGTATGTATTTAAATTTAATAGACATTTTATTCAGAGTACAATCCAAAATTAAATCATATTTAAAGCCATATATTTTGAGAACTTCTATAACAAAACTCATTCATATTTATTGAGCAAAGGAGAAGAGTTAGTTCTCTGTTAGCTTTACTTTAAAATTTATTTTAAATATAACTTTTTAAAGTAAGACAGATTTTTGGAACAAATTGGAAATGTTATGAACGAGTAAAAAAGTTAAAATTTCTCCTTACTTAGTAGTTTGGCATCTGTTCAGACTTGTTTTCTTTTCCTTTTTCCTTATTTTAATTAAATACTATTCTCCTCTTCCATTTGCTTTTCTACTTGCTCTGTAAAATTTCAATGAATGAAATCTTCATCCTGGGCACTTTTTTTTCCAGTTGATTGCATAAAGAATTGACAAAACTGGAAATAAATACTTTATTTCTAGCAATTTATCTACTTGACATGTTCTTTGTGAACTTTAGGATGAAAGAAAAATCAGTTGGAGTTATCTTTTAAGGAGAATGAAAAAAGAAACATTTTGTAATTGGGGTAATAATAACATTTATTTATTTCTATACTTGATTTGCATTATTTAGAAGCTCTTTGTCACTTGTCTAAGAACTTTGTTGTCACAGAATAAGATTCTCCCATTGACACAAATGGTCATCTGGCCCACTCAGTCATTCGGTGTCAGAATCCATTTTACATTAGCCATCAGGTCATTGTTAACCTTTTCTCTAGTGATAGGAAATATATTACTACGGTATCTTCCAAGGGAGCCCTTACTTTTTCAGAGATACCCAAAAATTAGTAGTATTTTTTTTTCCTTCTCAACTTAGTGTTTCTCTACCTAGCACTTTTATCCATTGGGTTTATTTTATTTTATTATTTTACTTATTAAAGTTTATTTATTTATTTTGAAAGAGAGAAAGAAAGTGGGGGAGAGGAAGGGAGAGGGAGAGAGAGAATCCCAAGCAGCCTCTGCACTGCCCGCGTGGAGCCTGACACAGAGTTCAAACCCACGAACCGTGAGCCCATGACCTGAACTGAAATCAAGAATCAGACACCTAAGCAACTGAGCCACCCAGACGCCCCTGAGTTTATTTTAAACCTTAGGGTCTTATTCAACAAATATAAGCCTTCTTTTCAAGTGATATTTGAACATAATCATCATCTTCCTCCTGAACATTCATTTTTTTCCCCAAGATAACCTCCCCTCCCCCAATTACTTCAACCTTTGGTCTCATGTTCCTTCACCCACCTGGTGATTTTCTCCTGGTTATATTTCTATTTAGCCATTTTCTTCTTAAAGTACAATGCCTGGAACTGATGATAATAGTTCAGATAAATTCTAAATGCTTTTAAGTAGAACAAAAATATCCTTTCCTTAGTTCAAATTCCTAGTTCATTACAGAATGTTTTTATGGTAGAAAGTTAAGATTTTGTTTAAAGTCACTACTAACACAATGTGGTTGCCTTCTTTAGTCATTCATTTCAGGCATTACTTTGTAACAATAGAGTCTTTCTAGCTTAGACAGAGCCTAAAATTCAGGTAAGGTAATCACACTGACAGAGTGAAGTAGAACCTCACGGCTCCCAATCTTGCTTTCTTATGTAGAACCACCTGCTTTCCTGACAACATCAGAGAAGACACTGATATGGGAGGCACAGATACTAAGATGCCAAATGTTTTGACGAGTGGCCTGTCATTTCTTTAATTTCCCTGGAAGGAGTAATGTGGGAGTGCGAGATTTCATACTCCGCAGCTGGCCTTTTAGCCAGGCACCCAGAAGGGAAGATGAGGGCGGTTCTGATAATGTCAGTGAGAATTCTAGTGCAAATGCCTTTCTCATCTACGTTCTGAGATACTGCTTCTTTCAATGTGAAGATAGTCAAATCACATTGGTGATAATTGGGACACAGTCATTATAGACTAAGGAGATCACACCTCAGGACCTCAGACCTGAAATTTACTATTCCAGGCTGCAAAGTCTTTACTAATTCATATCATGCTCTGATTGTGGACATTACTCTTTCCTTCCACCTTTTACACCTTTTAGTAATATATAGGTAAATATTGAGGTCTCACAGTGTCAAAATCGTGATTAATATTGAGGACTTAAAAATTCCTTTCTAAGGGCACCTGGGTGGCTCAGTCAGTTGAACACCCAACTCTTGATTTTGGCTGAGGTCATGATCCCAGAGTTGTGGAACTGAGTCCTATGCTCCATGCTGAGTACAGAACCTGCTTAAGATTCTTTCTCTCTGCCGCTGCCCCTCCCCTGCTCTCACAATATGCTCTCTCTAAAATTAAAAAAGTAATAATTAATTAAAAAATTCTCTTCCAGTAGAAAACATTGACAAATCTTATGTATGGTGTTTTGAGTAGACAGGTAACATTTTTTTTTTTTATATATGAAATTTATTGTCAAATTGGTTTCCATACAACACCCAGTGCTCATCCCAAAAGGTGCCCTCCTCAATACCCATCACCCACCCTCTCCTCCCTCCCACCCCCCATCAACCCTCAGTTTGTTCTCAGTTTTTAACAGTCTCTTATGCTTTGGCTCTCTCCCACTCTAACCTCTTCCCCCCCCCTTCCCTTCCCCCATGGGTTTCTGTTAAGTTTGTCAGGATCCACATAAGAGTGAAAACATACGGTATCTGTCTTTCTCTGTATGGCTTATTTCACTTAGCATAACACTCTCCAGTTCCATCCACGTTGCTACAAAGGGCCATATTGCATTCTTTCTCATTGCCACATAGTACTCCATTGTGTATATAAACCACAATTTCTTTATCCATTCATCAGTTGATGGACATTTAGGCTCTTTCCACAATTTGGCTATTGTTGAGAGTGCTGCTATGAACATTGGGGTACAAGTGCCCCTATGCATCAGTACTCCTGTGTCCCTTGGATAAATTCCTAGCAGTGCTATTGCTGGGTCATAGGGTAGGTCTATTTTTAATTTTCTGAGGAACCTCCACACTGCTTTCCAGAGCGGCTGCACCAATTTGCATTCCCACCAACAGTGCAAGAGGGTTCCCGTTTCTCCACATCCTCTCCAGCATCTATAGTCTCCTGATTTGTTCATTTTGGCCACTCTGACTGGCGTGAGGTGATACCTGAGTGTGGTTTTGATTTGTATTTCCCTGATAAGGAGCGACGCTGAACATCTTTTCATGTGCCTGTTGGCCATCCGGATGTCTTCTTTTTTTTTTTTTTTTTTTTAATTTTTTTTTTCAACGTTTTATTATTTATTTTTGGGACAGAGAGAGACAGAGCATGAACGGGGGAGGGGCAGAGAGAGAGGGAGACACAGAATTGGAACCAGGCTTCAGGCTCTGAGCCATCAGCCCAGAGCCTGACGTGGGGCTCGAACTCACGCACCGCGAGATCGTGACCTGGCTGAAGTCTGACGCTTAACCGACTGCGCCACCCAGGCGCCCCTCCGGATGTCTTCTTTAGAGAAGTGTCTATTCATGTTTTCTGCCCATTTCTTCACTGGGTTATTTGCTTTTCGGGTGTGGAGTTTGGTGAGCTCTTTATAGATTTTGGATACTAGCCCTTTGTCCGATATGTCATTTGCAAATATCTTTTCCCATTCCGTTGGTTGCCTTTTAGTTTTGTTGGTTGTTTCCTTTGCTGTGCAGAAGCTTTTTATCTTCATAAGGTCCCAGTAATTCACTTTTGCTTTTAATTCCCTTGCCTTTGGGGATGTGTCGAGTAAGAGATTGCTACGGCTGAGGTCAGAGAGGTCTTTTCCTGCTTTCTCCTCTAAGGTTTGGATGGTTTCCTTAGACAGGTAACATTTTGAGTCCTTCGTCACCATAACTTCCAAGTTAAATAAACTATTTTTTCTTAAATCATGTTATTTGAGTTAATAGTCTTTTATGCTGATGAAAAAAAATTCTTGAGAGAACCGCATATTTTTCCTCCATTTGGAGAATAAATTCAAGATGAATCAATGTAGATTTAATAGAGAAATAACAGAGCTAGATAAAATCTCTCTTTTTTTAAATTTTTATTTATTTTTGAGACAGAGAGAGACAGAGCATGAACGGGGGAGGGGCAGAGAGAGAGGGAGGCACAGAATCGGAAGCAGGCTCCAGGCTCTGAACCATCAGCCAAGAGCCAGACGCGGGGCTGGAACTCGCGGACCGCGAGATCGTGACCTGAGGTGAAGTCGGACGCTTAACCGACTGAGCCACCCAGGGGCCCCAGAGCTAGATAAAATCTTAAGTCACCTAGTTCAGACTCCCAATTATATATAGCAAATAAACAGGGGCACAAAAATGTCCTGGTTTGTCCAAGTTCACATGGAAGAGTAAAACAAAACCCGGGTCTTGTGATACCTAATGCAATAAACCTTGTGGTAATGTAGTAAATGTAGTAATTTAGTCTTTTTACAAAATTGGAAGACAGAGGCAAATCAAAGATGTTTCAACAATCAACACATTGAATACACAGATCTTCTTTGACTTACAATGGGGTTATGTCCTGGTAAACCTGTTATAAGTTGAAAATGGGGGCGCCTGGGTGGCTTGGTCGGTTAAGCGTCCAATTTCGGCTCAGGTCATGATCTCACAGTCTGTGAGTTCGAGCCCCGCGTCCGGCTCTGTGCTGACCGCTCAGAGCCTGCAGCCTGTTTCGGATTCTGTGTCTCCCTCTCTCTCTGCCCCTCCCCTGTTCATGCTCTGTCTCTCTCTGTCTCAAAAATAAATAAATGTTGAAAAATAACATTAAAAAGAAAATGTCCTAAGTTGAAAATGCATTCAACACACATCAACTACACAACATCATAGCTTAGCTTAGCCTACCTTAAATGTGCTCAGAACACTGGCGTTTGCCTACAGTTGGGCAAAATCATGTAACACAAAGCCTCTTTTATAATAAAGTGCAGAATATCTCATAATTTCTTGAATACCATGCTGAAAGTGAAAAACAGAATGGTCATATGGGTACAGAATGGTTGTCAGGGTATCAAATGTTCACTCTCATGATTGCATGGCTGTCTGGGAGCTGTGGCTCATTACCCAGCTTCATGAGAGAGGATCACAAGTTCAGAATTTGATTTGTGGTTCCTACTGAATGCCTACCGTTTTCACATGATTGTAAGGTCAAAAAATCATAAGTCAAACCCTTGTGAAGTCGGGGACCGTCTGTAAGCAATAAAGCATAAAATAAACTTTCCATTTCAAAGATAAACTAATCCTTTATTGCAAGAATGTCTCATCTAAATAGATGTGGCAGAGAGGAAAGAGAGTGGACTTAATAATTATCTATAGTTAACCTTGTTCTTCCACTTATCAGTTATGGGCCAATAACTTCATTGTTCTGAGCTTTAGTTTCCTGACCCATTATCCTATCCTATCCTATCTTATCCTATCCTATCCTATCCTATCCTATCCTATCCTATCCTATATTTACTATACTACTATGCCTTTAATCATTGAGAAGATTAACTTAGATAATGTATGTAAATAGCACAGCAGACTTCCTAATATGTAATAGGTACTCAATAAACTGTATCTCCAATTATTTTAGTATATTCATAATCAATTTTTCACTTTTGCTAATCTTACTATCAATAATGGAGTCATTGAAAAAGAAATGCAATGGTGAAATCTCTAAAGAATTATGATTTTTGCTAGTCGCATTTTCCAAGATAATGAACCCCATCTGACCTAAAGAAAGTGATGGGAATATTTGATATTTCCCTATCAGAACCTTGCTCAACTTTGCATACTACTTAATGTGCTCTATTTTATTATGGTGATGATGATGATGATGTTGGTGATAATGAGATGATTATGATATGGTATCTAAGCAATAGCTTATATTTGTTGAAATATGGTCAGAATTTAATTTCCATATGGTTTTTATTTCGGTTGTGAGTTCCTGTTTTATATGGATTACCAAATTACAATTCAACCCCTATTCATATGTTTCTTACTGCGGGGTATATGCTGTAAGCTGAGGAAAGGATACAGATGAAATAAGCCATAGCAGGTTTAATGATCGGAAAGGCAGAGGAAAATCACCAGAGTATAAGAACAGATGAAATGTGGCAACAGAGGCAGGTGCAGGGATCCAGGAAGGCCTGAGAGTGAGTGGCAGGGCTTAGGCTCAGGGCTGGCATTTAGGGGCGAGCAGATTTACTGACCTTTCTATGTCTCTGGTTCCCACCTAAAACGTGTAATGTCGGATGTGTATGTGTGTGTGTGAGAGAGAGATATTACATTACATATATATAAGCTTTATTTACCTCTGTATAAAGCCCCAATGAATACTCCCTCGATCACACGACTAGTAAAGAATAGTCTGTCCTGATGTAAATCATACAGATCAACCTCCCGGGTCACAAAACAAATAAGAAGAATGTCACTGATGTTGAAAAAGTGCAAGAACTATCCAGACTTTAATTTTTATTCTTCATTATACAAACAATGTTGAAATAGACATTCTTGTTCATTTATACAATGTGTTGCTACTCTTCTATTGCATGATTGATCTCCAAGTTTTAGGTTGTAGAGTCAAAATATATTTTCTCTCTGTTTTTAAAGAGATAACGCCATGTTTCTTCCCCAAAATGTAGGAATTCACACTCCATAAGCAGTGTATGAGAATGTTCTAATTTACTGTGTTATTTTAAATTTTGCTAATCTGAATAAAGACTATAGGCATGAAAGAAAGAAAGAAAGAAAGAAAGAAAGAAAGAAAGAAAGAAAGAAAAAGAATAGAGTCTGTTAAACTCCCAATCAAACATTCTTAACCACTGTGCAACAGTCATTTCAAAAAGATTCACCAAAGGATATGGATAATGATAAATAAGTTTGTATTGTTTTCTAAAAAGGCTTGGGAAAACTAAAATTGCCAAAAGAAAATATAAGGGTATCAACTTCAACATACATTTTCTAGCATTGTGTGTTAGCAATTATCTACAAAGGCATATAAGCATCTATACATGCATACATATATGTGTGTATATATTCTACCAGGCAAAACACAAACAATGTCCCATGCCTCAGGTATCTTCTGGACAAGTTCTACCTCTATCTCTTATTAGAAGTGGGAAAGTCATGTAACCTTTTGAGCCTCAGTTTCTTCATCTGAGAAGTGGAATGGTTCTTGTGTTTACCTGACACAGGAGGTTTTGTCAGAATTGCGCCTGGCGCACAACACAGCCTCACTCGTGTATGATCAGTAACGGGGGCTTAATACTTTTCTACATTTTAGCTTATTAGGTATATTTTCTCTTTGTGATGTGTCTGTTTATTGCTGTAGTTGGGCAGATTTTTAAGACAGGAACTTAAGACTAGAGATAAAAGGGAAAGATTGGTTATTACTTTGAGTCTTTGTCTCAGAAGCAGGAGGATAAAGGCACAGTTTCTTCACCTGGAATACAATATAGGAAGTAGGTGAATTTGATTCAGTTCTGATTATTGGCCTCTATCTTCATAAATTCATTCAAAGGGTTGAAGTGACCTCTGCTAAAGAGAGAGGCGGTCAGGGGAAGGAATTTCAGCAGGAGCCTCAATGATTCAGTAAGTTGGCACCAAGGTTGACTATGTTCTAGGGAATAAGCAGGTTTTTGGCTCCTGCCCGGGACCCAGGATCAATGAGGGGAAGCAGAACTATAGAAACTCTGATTTACAAGTTCCATAGTTAAGAAAGGTTTCTGAAGGGCTACTTGACTGTGAGACCTGGGCATAGCATTTAATTCCATGAATCTATTCCCTCATCTGAACTACACTTAAATCACGGTTGTGAGTTTTAGACATTTGTGAAAAGTACTTTGCAAGTTGTATAGTATCATTATGTAAATAAAATACAAGACACAGTGCAAATATGATAATCAAAAGATATAATTTAAAAGCTATGAATATTCAAAGGAAAAAATGAATAATCATGACAGGAGACATTGGGAAAGGCTTAAGAGAAGTTGACCTTGAAGAATTAAACCCAACTTTGAAGGAGGATGAGGGGAAGGGAAGGTACTCCCTGCAGAATGAACTCCGTAATCAAAGACACAAAGTCATCACAGTGCAGGGCAGATACCAGAAAAGTGAATACTTGTGAGGCTAGAGTCTTGGATGTGCAGGACACGAGGGGACAGAGAAGATGAGGCCGGGAGTCGAGTTTGGTTTATGATAACAAGACCAACCACGTCTACACCGATGGATCATACATCATTTTGTAACAAACAAGGGTCTATTTCTTTTTTTAAAATATCAATATAATTGACATATACCATTTTGTTAGTTTCATGTATACAACATAATGACTCGATATCTGTATATATTGTGAAATGATCACCACAGTAAATCTGGTTAACATTTACCACCACATATAGTTACAAGTTGCTTTTTTTTTTTAAATCTTGTGATGAGAACTTTTAGGATCTGCTCTCTTAGCAACTTTTAAATATACAATACAGTATTATTAACTGTAGTCACCATGCTGTACATCCCATGACTTATTTATTTTATAACTGGAAACTTGTACCTTTTCACCTTTACCCATTTTGTTCACCCCCTACCCCACACCTCTGACAACCACCAATCTGTATTTATGAGCTTGGTTTTTTTTCTTTGTTTGACATATCTCATATAGTATAACGCCCTCAAGCCATTTATGTTGTCATAAATGGCAAGATTTCCTTCCTTTTATGGCTGAATAATATTTCATCAATGGATAAATGGATAAAGAAAATGTGAAATATATATATATATATATATATATATATATATATATATATATATATATAAACTATTTATCCATTGGTGGACACTTAGGTTGCTCCCATGTCTTGGCTATTGTAAATAATGCTGCAATGAACATGAGGTGCAGATATCATTTTGATATGTTTTCTTCAGATAAATACACAAAATGTCATTGTTTGATCATATTGTAATTCTATTTTAATTTTTTTGAGGAACTTCCATACTGTTTTCCACAGTGGCTGCACCAGTTTGCATTCCCACCAAGAATGCATGAAGGCTTCCTTTTCTCCATATTCTCTCCATCACTTGTTATTTCTTGTCTTTTTAAAAATAGCCATCCTGACAGGTGTGAGGCCGTGTCTACATTGTGGTTTTGATTTGCATTTCCCTGGTGATGAGTGATGTTGAGCATCTTTTCATGCATCTGTCGGCCACCTGGATGTCTTCTTGGTGGGTCACTATTTCTGAGTTCAGGCCATGACAGCATTAGGTCTGTGTTTTTGTGGCAGTTGGACGGGACAGAGGAGTGATCCCATGATGGGAGACAGTGATCTGTTACAATGAAATATTAAAAAGAAAAAGCTAAACTTGGGTGGTGTCCATGTGAATAGAAAGATGAGAGGTAGAGATTACTGGGTTTGAGGTCCAACAAAAAAGGGGAAGAAATCAAAGATGATTTTGAAGTTATTTAAGATCTTTCTCGAGGATTTACCACAGCTGTCTCAGCTTTATGGCTATTTAGGAATTGGTTTCATCTCTTTTATAGAACTATAAATACCCAGGGGGTCAGAGTCCATATTTGATTTACAGCTGTAAATACTGTACTATTACAGTATTACAGTATTACAAATACAGTACAGTATTACAAATACTATACTGTACTATAGTGTTTCTTATGAAAATAGTTGAGAGATTGAGCCTGCAGTTTAGAGAGAGATGTTTCATCTCTTTGACTCCTCCATATGTTCCTTAAACTTAGCAGTGCTTTAATAATTGTGATGATTTATTTGGTGTGGTTCACACACTGACCCGACTAACTCATTTAGCAAGCAGTGTTGTACTGTTTTGTTAGTGTGGACTGAAATGTGTGTGATACAAGATGTTAACTGCTAAATACTGTTAGTTCATAGTAACAATTGATGCCCTATATGCCCTGATAAAATCTCTGGGGTTATTTGTAGAGTTTCCTAAACAAGTATGTTTTTGAAAGCATTTCTTCCTTAAAGCTACACTTACAGTTTGGGAGACTTTGGAAAGGAGGCCAGTGCAAAAGAAAATGAATTTGGTTTGAATTCCACGTTATGTTATTATCTTTGGAGCTGACCTCGTCTTGACACCTTCAGAGAAGCTGGTACTGCCGGATTCTGCTAAACAAGGTGACTTTGATAAAGCCCATGCCTCCCTTCAAGCCCTAGAAATTGGCCTAGGGAAGGAAATCATCAAGAAATATGAGGACAGAGAGCCCAGCTCGTAAATCCAACAGGCATTTCGTCACTAGTGTGAAGTCCATACTGGTAATTACTATCCTCAAATTCTGAAAACAAAAGGACTCGTTCATTTTAGGGGTTAAACTTCTCATTTCGGAGTATATGAGGTGATGCCAGTTTAAAGTTACTTAAGTTTTGTTCTCACTGTGTCAACTTTGAATTGCTCAAGTAATCTGTAAATTAGCAATCTGCACAGTTCAGATTGCTGTAGTAGTCTGTAAATCAGTAGACATCAGTTATATCCGCACAGCAAAAGCACAGTAATAATGTGGAACAATGCTTTAAGGTAATCTTGGTAATTATCTTCCAGGACAGGCCCTTCTCCTGCTCTTATATTTTTTGACTTAGATTTTATGATTGTTCTCTCCAGCAAAGAGTATAATAACTGAAGAAGAAATAAAAGGTAGGAAAGACGCAATATAATAGGAAACATACCCAGAACCATTAGGATTCACAGACACTTCCCCTAATTAGCATTGTCATTGCACAGTAATGTGAAATCAAAATTGCTAAAGTCTTTCTTTAATCTTTTCTTACAGTAGCTAAAAAGTGCCTTGCCTTCATTTCTTATGCTACCTTTATCTAAGACTATCTTTTTATTACTAAATTTTATTATGAAAATTTCAAATATACAGAGAAGTTGAAAGGTTATAATAAACACACACATTCTCTACCTCCATGTATTAAATGTTTTATATTTGCTTTTTCTATCTATCATCTATCTATCTATCTATCTATCATCTGTCTATCTATCTATCATCCCTCTATCTACTCCCTGACCTATGTATGCCATATGTATTATATAATATAAAAGTAATTGGAAAAGATCATAACATTTCACTCTGAAATCCTTGACCATGACTTTACTAAGAATAAGGACATTCTGCTATATAATCACACTATCATCGTTAGGAAATTAAACAATTACTTCAATATGTTGTTGAATATCCAGTCTTGGTTCAAATCTCTCTCATTGTTCCAAGAATGTCTTTTGTAGATACTTTATTTGGTCCAAGATCCAATTGAGATTCAGAAATTGATGATGATGACTCATTCAGTCTAGAGGTAGCCATTCTCTCTCCCTCTTTTTCTGTCTAACTTTATCTTTTGGAAGGATCTAAGCCAGTTTTCTTAGAACATCTCACATTCTGTATTTGTCTGGTTATTTCATCATTAATCATTTTAAGTCCCTCTTGAATCCTGTTAGGTATAATAGTTGATTAGATTCAGGCTAAATTTGGAGAGAAAAAAATATTTCATAGGTGATTGTGTGCATTTCACTTTTTTACTATCGCAGAGGAAGGCTCCCACTGTTGAGTTGTCTACTTTAAGTGATGGTTGTTTTGATCACTGAAGGTTGTAATTGTCATGTCTCTTCATGATAAAAGTATATTTTTCAATAGGAACTTTTTATCTGTTGCCAAACTATCTTTTATCTACTGGTTTTCGCATCCACTGATGCTCTGTACCTGTATCAGTCATTACATTGGAGGTTCCAAATTGGTGATTTTTAAGATATATTATTTCTACTTCTATTTACACCAGATTGTTCTTCTGTAAAAAAAGCTTTCCTTTTTTCTTCTTTTTTAATTTTTAAAGTGTCATTATACTATAAATTCTTAGATTTTAACTTATTCATATGTTAAATTAGGTTCAATATTCCTTTTTATTTAAAAATTTTAAAAGTTTTTATTTAAATTCCAGTTAGTTACCCTACAGTGTAATATTAGTTTCAGGTGTACAGTTCATGATTCAATACTCAACATCCGGTACTCATCACAAGTGTACTTCTTAATCTCCATCACCTATTTTACCCATCCCCCAACCTCCTCCCCCTGGTAACCATCAGTTGTTCTCAATATTCTATTTTTTCAATGTTTTTTTTATTTTTGAGAGAGAGAGAGAGAGAGCAGATGAGGCTCAGAGAGAGAGAGGGGGGCAGAGGATTCGAAGTGGGCTCTGTGCTGAGAGCAGAGAGCCTGATGCAGGGCTCGAACTCACCAATCATGAGATGATGACCTGAGCCGAAATCAAGAGTCAGATGCTTAACCGACTGAGCCACCCAGGCACCCCTCAATATTCTTTTTGAGGCAGTGCACATATTACCCCAAATTTGGTCAGTGGTAACCTCTTCAGGATAGCTCCTGAGCCCTTCCATAGATGACCCCCGTAGCCTTTGAGTATTTCTTCATTTTTTGATACAAAATATCCTAGCTTTACTTCTTACTTTTCCTGCCCAGAACTGGAATCGGTCATCTGTCCAAAGAATCCAAAATTTCCTTTTGGCAAGGGGGAATGCTGTGATGGCCATGGAAATGCACCACTCCAATCTCCTGCCATGGGAAACGAAACTGGCTGACAAGTTACAAGTACAAGTTACTCCTCATCTGGATCCGTGACTAAAATGGAGGCCATGCTTCTTATGGCTTCTTCCATCAAAGGACTGAGCATGGCAAGGCTACAAAGACAGGCTCAATCTGGCAAGATACAAGACTCTGCTGACAGCTGAACTTTGCATGAGGACTCTCAGCTGGCCTGGCTGATCTTTTCTGTGCCGCAGTCCATGCAGCAGTTCAAGACTCTTCCCATCTGATCCCTTTCCTCCCCTCCTTCTCTTCTTCCTGCGTAGGTCAGGCCTGCATCCTGGCTTGATGCCTCCTTGAAGCCTCTTGCACACTGAAATCAAGTCTGGTGTCTGCTTCTCAGTGGATCGGACCTAATGCGAATGTTACTTAGAAACAAAAATCTGGATGCTAGGGTTGCTCGTGGCTACTGGTGAGTCGTTGCTTCTAGGCTTTTTCTGTGAATAGAGCCAGGAAACCTATGCTTTAAAAAAATGAATTTTCACCACAATTTAACAATACAGTTCAATTTTTATGTTTCTTTGAATGTCTTTTCTCTTACACTGAAAGTCAGAATTCCCAACAACATTATGGTATTGACTTATTTGCTTCATCCTGTGATACAACTGGAATATTTTCCAAAGGCAATACCAATAGCACTGCTGTCACTAAGACAGCGTCGAGTTATTTTATCCTCAGAATACTAGGATCTATGGAGTACTACGTTCAAGTTCCTTGTAATCATTTACTTCGTATGCTAACATGCACAATGTTGTACGCAACAAGCTTCATTTCTTTCAGTGTGCTCAATGTTAGAGCTTGTTTTTTTTTTTCTCTTTGATTTAATTTTAATATTTCAATATGTAAATCATTTAGAACTTTAAGAGTCAAATTTATATAAAAAGGTATAAAGAAGATTTTTCTTCACCTTCTATTTCCTTCATCAGGTTCCTATCCACATCCTATGGTTGACAATTGTCATTAATTTCTATCTATCTTTCCTGTGTTTCTTTGTAGCAAAACTGAGCAAACTTTATATATATATATATATATATACATATATATACATATATATGTAAAATTTATACATATATACATATTTCAGTGTCACACAAAAGGAAACATACTAAATACAATTAATAATTTATCTTTGAAAACATCCCGTTTTCTTTCCTAGACACTGTCCTTTCTCATTCATCAAACTGGAGTTCAGGTAGATTCTTAGAAATTCTTACTAAGAATTCTTTTTTTTTTTT
>NW_024412428.1:16528321-16556239 GCF_014898765.1 Herpailurus yagouaroundi | reverse complement strand
AGAGAGACACAGAATCGGAAACAGGCTCCAGGCTCTGAGCCATCAGCCCAGCGCCTGACACGGGGCTCGAACTCACGGACGGCTAGATCGTGACCTGGCTGAAGTCGGACGCTCAACCGACTGCGCCACCCAGGCGCCCCCTAAGAATTCTTACTAAGCCAAAGGATATATGTGTATATAATTTTATTAACTATCAGCAGATTGTCTTCCATCGGGTTTGCATCATGTTGTACTTCTCTAAGAATGTACTTGAGTGTTTGTAACTTTAAAGCTTTACCACAGAGCACATTACCAAGTTTCTCAATATTTTTTAACCTAGTAGAAAAGAAATGATATCATAGTATGATTTTAGTTTATGTCTTTCCAATTATGAGAGAGACTGATAATTTTTTTTCTTTATGGCTAGGACTTTTTACTTTTATTTTTGTGAACTGTGTTCATATCTTTTGTCCATTTTAATTAATCAATTAGTTAAGTGTTTATTTATTTCTTTTGAGAGAGATACAGAAAAGAAGAGAAAGAGCCAGCACCCATGCAGGGGGCGGGGCAGGGCCCGGGAGAGAGAGAATCCCCAATGGGCTCTGTGCCATCTGCATAAAGCCCCTTGTGGGGCTCGATCTCATGAAATGGAGATCACGGACTGAGCTGAGATTAACAGTCAGATGCTTAACTGACAGCCACCTGGCTGTCCCTCCTTTGTCAATTTTAATGTAATTTCATCTTCTTTTCTATTTTTAAGAGTTATTTTTATCTCAGCGAGGTTAACTTTTCTTTCCCTAATGAAAACTGAAAATGTATTCTCTTGTAGTTTGAATTTTGACGTTCTATAATGAAGTCAAATTTATCAGTCTTTCATGTTTTCTCATTTTGGGGTATATGTATGACTTATTTATTTATGTTTGTACATTTAGAGCTCTAATCTAAGGACTTTATTCTCATGAAACTGTGAGATACAGGTATAATTTGTCTTTGTCCAAATGTCTGTATGATGGATCCAATATCATTTATTAAGAAATCCATCCTTGGGGCGCCTGGGTGGCTCAGTCGGTTAAGCGTCCGACTTCAGCTCAAGTCATGATCTCACGGTTCATAGGTTCCAGCCCTGCATTGGGAGCCTGCTTCAGATTCTGTGTCTCTCTATCTCTTCCTCTGCCCCTCCCTCTTTCTCTCTCTCAAAAATAAATAAATAAACATTAAAAACTTTTAAAAGAACAACGTTGTCATCATTGTAGACCTTGTCTATATGTTAATTGCAATAGGGATTATAACTTTGCACTTTGTTGTTGTGGTTCATTCATTCTTTTTGATTCATGTGAAGCACTCTCCAGCTATTATTGTTCATTGTCTAGTAAAATTTCCACTCTAGAGAAGTGAGGAAGAATATATTCTCGATTAAAAGAACAATGAATTGGGCACCTAGGTGGCTGAGTCAGTTAAGCATCTGACTTCAGCTCAGGTCATGATCTCACGGTTTGTGGGTTTGAGCCCTGCATCCGGCTCTGTGCTGACAGAGCCTCTGAGCCTGGAAATTGCTTCAGATTCTGTGTCCCCATTTCTCTCTGCCTCTCCTCTGCTTGCACTCTGTCACTCTCTCTCAAAAATAAACAAACATTCAAAAAAAAATTAAAAAGAAAGAAATCCATCCTTTTCTCCTTTTTCATCCTTTTTCTCATATCCTTGATATGAGATATCACTTTTATATATACTAAATGTAGGCAGTATGCAGAATAATAGTCTCCCAAATGAAGATCTCCATGTCTTAATCCCCAAACCCTGTAAATATGTTACTTTATATGGGAAAGGAAATTTGCAGGCATTATTAAGGTTAAAGACATTGAAATGGGTGGATTATCATAAATTATCCAGGTGAGGACAATTGAATCACATAAATCCTTAAGAGAAGAAAATCTCTCTTGGCTGTTATCAGAGAAAGAGGTGTGTTGATGGAATGAAAATCAGACAGATGCCTTGTTGCTGGCTTTTAAAGCCTTTCATCTTTAAGATGAAGGAAGAGGTCCTTGAGCAGGGAATTGAGGCAGCCTTGAGAAGCTAGAAAGGACAAGGATGTGAATTCTCCCGTAAAGCCGCCAGAAAGACTTCAACCCTGCCTTACACTTGGATTTATCCAGTGAGACCTGTGTTGGGCTTCTGAGCTAAAGAGTGGTAAGATGATTCATTTGTGTGGGTTTCAGTCACTAAACTTGTATTTTGTTACAGCAGCAATAGGAAATGGTACACTGTCCGCTGTGTACTTGGGCTATGAAATGTTGGTTTTATTCCACTGATGGCTGTCTCTTCATGTTTGCTACTATTTTAGTGTAGGACTTAGTGGCATGTTGTAATATGTGACTTCATTCTCTGACCTTGAGAGAACATTTCAATTAAAATAGAATTTATCATGCATACTAAACTCTATAGGAGCTTGACTTCTTACTCTTCTCTTATAATGTTATGACCAGTTGAATTGTTTTGAATGTTAATAATGTGTACCTACAAAGTACTACATCTAAGAGAATAATGCTTAAGCATCGAATAGGGAGCTTATATCTTTGAGATATCTTATGGGAAAGTATAAGTATTAAGAAAAGTTTGGCTGAGGTACAGAGAAAAGATACATACCCAGAATTAATAAATAATATAAATTTAAAATCACTGAGCCCCTATATGCCAGGTCCTGTGCTAAAGAAAAAAAACCCAATGTATTCCTCATAATTTGAGCTTCCAAGAAGTTTAGAGTCCAATGGAGAGACAGGCAATTTCAATATTGGATGATTAGTGCTATGGAAGTCTAGGGAAAGGTCCCAGAGAAGGTGATGCTGGTGAACGAGTAGGCATTGCCAGACCAAAGTGAAAATGGAAGGTGTTGGGGACAAGGAAAAGTAAAACGGTCTGTGTTGTGATGGAGAGGAAGCCAGGAGTCCCTGGGGAGAAGACAAAGGTTTGCCATGTTAGTGGATCTGGACTTTAAACTCAAAGCACAGGGCAGAGAGAATGAGGGACCCACCAAGAAACTGACAGGATGAGAAGAAAACCAGGAGCCCAACATGTCTCTGAAGTTAAGGGAAGGATAGCAGGTAAGAGTGTCAAACATTTCATAAGGGTGAAGATAAACACTATCAAGTGTCCATGGGTAGGTATATCAACACCGAGAACACTGATCACCTCGGTGAGTGATATGATAAATTGATGCAAAGGGAAGTTGGTTTGCAGGAGGCTGAGGAGTAAATTAGAAGTGAGTCAGTTGATGTGAAAGAAAGAAAGACAGTAGCCGGAATGGAAAGTACAGGCAGGAGAGGCTTGTTTGTTTGTTTCGCTTGGTTTGTTTTCTAATTTAGAGAGATTGAGGACGTTTTCATGCTAGCTGCATGGAGGCAGTAGAAAGAAAGACACTGGGGACAAGGAGAGCAGGTGTTAAGGGAGTACAAAACCAAGCATGGATGGAAGGATGGAAGCATCTTTGGGTGGAAGCGTCTGTGATACTTAAATAGAATGAGGGTGGGAACACTTTCCTACAGAGGGAAGCAGGGAAGGGTAAGTAGGAATGCTGGGCAGTACATAGGTGGCATGACAAGAACCTGAAGACCTACTCTGCTAATGGACCCCATTTTCTTTGCAAGGTAGGAGTGGAGGCCATTTGCTGAGGTTAGGGTCTGGCAAATAATAGGTGTTCAATAAATATTTCATAATTTAATAAATAAGTAAAAAAAAAAAAACTAAATATGGAGGAGAGGGAGATGGTTGGGTAATAAGTTCCAGCAAAGTTAAACAGGGCTGTAAGGGCAATTAAGAAGAACTTCCTGGGACCAGGAGAGGATGGTAATGAAAGGCCCTGTTAGGACAGAGCCCCATGAGTCAGTAGACACACTCATCTCAGTCCCAGCAGCCTCAGGACTGGTAGAGGGGGTTTCACAAGCATCTGTGCATGGGAGTAGGGCAAGATAGTTGAGGAAAGTGGCAGGCCAGTGGGGGAAAAATGCTCTGGGATCCAAGCTTAAATGAAGGAAGTAAACACAGGTATGGACTTTAGGTGGGGAAACAGTAGAATCAGAGGTGTTGATGAGGTAGAGGAATTGATGTGGTTTGAACAATAGAATGAGATAGTCGTAATTACAGTATATTGTAATTGCTCTGAATTTGAGAATAATATAGAAGAGCCATTTGGGGGGATGACATTAACTAGTTTGAAACCATGATCAGGGTACTTTGAGTGGACTGGAGGACAGAGGTAAAGATCCTTGGACATCAAAGGACTGGTTTTCTGGGGGATCATATGTGCTATCAGTGATGGTAGTTGTTGGCCAGGCTGATGACGGGAGTTAGGTAGACAGACAGACAACACAGCAGGTACTGAAGTCTTCAGGGAGGGGTTGTACATGGAGGGTATAAGGTGGCGGTGGTGGTGGTGAGACTGATCAGCTGATAGGAATCGTTAGGCAAATTACAAACATTGCTAGTTTATCTGTAATCTAAAATCAAGAGGCTAAAAATTCATTCCTTGGTACATATCTAAAAATAAATAATCTTGTATAACTAGCATCTAATTAGAAAACATTTCCAGGAATTTAAGGCCTTGCCATAAATTTGTTCTCTAGTGGCTGTTGCTCATTGGTCTGAAAAATTAGAATCAGGAAAAAATAACCTGAAAGTCAAGTGAAATGTTTGTTTTCTGCAAAAAGCCAGGGTAAACTAGCTTTGGGTACAAGATGAAGTTTTCACTCTTTACACATGAATATAAGCAAAGTGTAACAAGGACACCTTTGCTCCCATCGCTAATGGCGAGAGCTTCTTTCCAATGAAGCAACTCCACGGAGGCCACTGCTTTCTCTTTACCTGTTTCTGAGTCCACTCTGAGACATAGTTGATATCATGTTCGAAAACTGAGCTCCTAGAACAAGAAAGTGCACACATCAGAAAAGAAGCGTCTAGAATTCACCTACCCTTGGTGGAGGTTTTGAGGGTTATGGACAAAATCATAAGAAGCATGCAATGAAGTTGGTTCTTTCTCCTAAGGTTTTAGAAAGTGTAAGAGAAAAGGAAATGAGAATACAGAAACACGGGTTAGGATTGGGAAAGGAGGATTTATAGGACCTAGAAATACTAAGTCCAAGAATAAAATAAAGATGTGTTTGCTATCATGGAAACGAAATTAGATTCTGGAGTTCAAATATTAGATGTGATACCTCCCAAACGGGAGGTCTTGAAAAGATATGTAACTTCTCTGAGCCTCAGTTTCCTCAACCTGTGAAATAGGCACAACAACACTAAATGTACAGTGTTCTGGTAAAGGTGAAAGCGAGTGCCCTTGGTGAAGGGCCTAGCGCAGAGGAGTTTCCTTCCTGCTAGGGATGCTTTAAGATCAATGAAAGGCTATTCTCTTTTCACTAATAGTTTGATGCTTGCTATTTTTAAACCGCTGTTGTGATTTTTGTTAAACTTAATTAATTTTCTGTTAGAAAAGACCCATTGATAATTATGGCATCAGAGATAGCAACCTAAGTCGACTTATTTCCTATTTCTGGCTACCGTACATGCGGCCGCAGTGGCCCGAATCAGCCCCAGGAGAGCTGCCTTACAGATAAGCAGGTGGAGCTGAGCACCCACAGTGCTTTGCTTTCTCATTCTGCACTGCCCTGATTAGTCAGTGCGCATTCCTGCCCAATCTCGCTGGAGATTTGAATTACACATTGTTTGCTAAACCTGATGCTTGGCCAAAGAGGTACTTAGTGGCACTTACGAAAGAGCTAACGATCAAATCATGCAACCTTGCCAAAGCATCATTATCTTTCTGTTGAGTGATATTTTAAGCCTCACTGTGCTTCTGGTTCCTTTGAAGAGTGCTGTCTCCAGATAGGGCTGGTCTAGGATGACCGTGTTTGAAAACGATGAATAACGGCTGGAAAGCATGAAGCTGGAATTCGTTCACATTGCTGCCTTCCCACAAAAGGGAGAGGAGGCTGACCGACGCTGGGAATAAGTGCTAGTCATCGATAGCAAGCCTCTGCACATTGCGTATGCCAGGAAAACTCGACTTCAAATTCCATGTTGTAAAGTGTCACTGAATCACTTACACTTTCATACTCTTTTTCTCATTCTACATCTAATGTAGAAAAAAATTGCAGTTATGTATGTATAAAACCTCAGAGACAGAAAAAGAATTAGGTATTTGATGTCTTTTATATTTCTCCAGTTAGGCTTTTTTTTTTTTCCAATATATGAAATTTATTGTCAAATTGGTTTCCATACAACACCCAGTGCTCATCCCAAAATGTGCCCTCCTCAATACCCATCACCCACCCTCTCCTCCCTCCCACCCCCCATCAACCCTCAGTTTGTTCTCAGGTTTTAATAGTCTCTTATGCTTTGGCTCTCTCCCACTCTAACCTCTTTTTTTTTTTTTTTTTCTTTTTTCCTCCCCCTCCCCCATGGGTTCCTGTTAAGTTTCTCAGGATCCACATAAGAGTGAAACCATATGGTATCTGTCTTTCTCTGTATGGCTTATTTCACTTAGCATCACACTCTCCAGTTCCATCCACATTGCTACAAAAGGCCATATTTCATTTTTTCTCATTGCCACATAGTATTCCATTGTGTATATAAACCACAATTTCTTTATCCATTCATCAGTGGATGGACATTTAGGCTCTTTCCATAATTTGGCTATTGTTGAGAGTGCTGCTATGAACATTGGGGTACAAGTGCCCCTATGCATCAGTACTCCTGTGTCCCTTGGGTAAATTCCTAGCAGTGCTATTGCTGGGTCATAGGGTAGGTCTATTTTTAATTTTCTGAGGAACCTCCACACTGCTTTCCAGAGAGGCTGCACCAATTTGCATTCCCACCAACAGTGCAAGAGGGTTCCCGTTTCTCCACATCCTCTCCAGCATCTATAGTCTCCTGATTTGTTCATTTTGGCCACTCTGACTGGCGTGAGGTGATATCTGAGTGTGGTTTTGATTTGTATTTCCCTGATAAGGAGCGACGCTGAACATCTTTTCATGTGCCTGTTGGCCATCCGGATGTCTTCTTTTTTTTTTTTTTTTTTTTAATTTTTTTTTTCAACGTTTTATTATTTATTTTTGGGACAGAGAGAGACAGAGCATGAACGGGGGAGGGGCAGAGAGAGAGGGAGACACAGAATTGGAACCAGGCTTCAGGCTCTGAGCCATCAGCCCAGAGCCTGACGTGGGGCTCGAACTCACGCACCGCGAGATCGTGACCTGGCTGAAGTCTGACGCTTAACCGACTGCGCCACCCAGGCGCCCCTCCGGATGTCTTCTTTAGAGAAGTGTCTATTCATGTTTTCTGCCCATTTCTTCACTGGGTTATTTGTTTTTCAGGTGTGGAGTTTGGTGAGCTCTTTATAGATTTTGGATACTAGCCCTTTGTCCGATATGTCATTTGCAAAGATCTTTTCCCATTCCGTTGGTTGCCTTTTAGTTTTGTTGGTTGTTTCCTTTGCTGTGCAGAAGCTTTTTATCTTCATAAGGTCCCAGTAATTCACTTTTGCTTTTAATTCCCTTGCCTTTGGGGATGTGTCGAGTAAGAGATTGCTACGGCTGAGGTCAGAGAGGTCTTTTCCTGCTTTCTCCTCTAAGGTTTGGATGGTTTCCTGTCTCACATTCAGGTCCTTTATTCATTTTGAGTTTATTTTTGTGAATGGTGTGAGAAAGTGGTCTAGTTTCAACCTTCTGCATGTTGCTGTCCAGTTCTCCCAGCACCATTTGTTAAAGAGGCTGTCTTTTTTCCATTGGATGTTCTTTCCTGCTTTGTCAAAGATGAGTTGGCCATACGTTTGTGGGTCTAGTTCTGGGGTTTCTATTCTATTCCATTGGTCTATGTGTCTGTTTTTGTGCCAAGGCTTTTTTTTGTAAGCTTGTTTATTTAGACAGACAGTGAGCAGGGGTGGGGCAGAAAGAGGGAGAGAAAGAGAGAGAGAGAGAGAGAGAGAGAGAGAATGTATCCCAAGCAAGCTCTACATTGTCAGAACAGAGCTCCATGCGGGGCTTGAACTCACCAACCAAGAGATCATGACCTGAACCGAAAACCAAGAGTTGGGCGCCTAACTGACTGAGCCACCGGGCACCCCTAGTTAAGCTTTTTTAAAAAAAATATTAAAATGCATATAAGAAAAATTCAACTTTAATAATGTCGATGAACTAAGCTATTCACTTATGTCAAAATAAATAACAATTAGTAATTATGGATGTAACAATTTTGCCCTGAATTTTAGACCGCTTTCTTATAGGAATTACTTACTTGTCATAAATGGGAAAAGCCTCTTCCTGGCTAACGTCTTAGAATCTTCTTTCCATTTTGAATGATATTTCACAAAGGTTTAATAAGTGTCTACCATGTTCCACACGTTGTGATAAGCATATAAAATACAAAAATGACTTGGAAATGGTCTCTGATTCCCAAGTTTATATTCTGATGGGAGAATGAAGGCATGCGAGAACAAGTCAAAATTCAAGAGGAAATGTATTTGAGGTTATACACATAGCATTAAAGAAAGACAGAAGAGACAATTCTTAATTTCACCTGAGGGAAACAAGGAAGGCATCCTGAAGGTGAAATTTGAAGCCAAAATTTAAGAATATATGCAAGGTCATGAGTTGAATAAGCATGTGGTTGTAGGCAGTGCAGAGAGGACAATATTCCGAGCAGAGAGAGAAAAATTCAGAGTACACGTGGTTTTGGGAGTAGTTAAAAATGTAGTTTAAAAGTGGATTAGGGGCACCTGGGTGACTCAGTCGGTTGAGCATCCAACTCTTGATTTCGGCTGTAGTCACAATCCCAGAGTTGTGGGATCAAGCCCTGCATCAGGCTCTGTGCTGAGTGTGGAGCCTGCTTAAGATTCTCTCTCTCTATCCCTCCCTTCCTCTCTCTTTCCCTCTCTCACTTGTGCTCTCACTCTCTAAAGTAAAAAAAAAAGTATTTAAAATGTTATTACAATAAATTTAAGTGTGACTGAGAAATGGAAAATGAATATAAATATGAGATTAACCAATCATTTTCTAACTTCTTAGTTCCTGAATGGCTGTCATTTTATGGTGGTTAGCAGAGGGCTTTTAGGAGAATGGACATAGAAGTTATCCTACTTAAAATCCTTATAAACTTTTTTGTGCTTTCATTTTTTTCTTTATTTCTTTTAGAAATTAATTAGGACATTTTTCAGGTGAAGAACTAATTTTCCACTGCGTTTCCTTAGAAACATATTTTAGCTTTGTCTTGATGATTAGCGAATAGAGAGGGTATGTTGTAGGTATATATGTGATATTGCTGGTGCACTACAATAATCACATCGATGCTAAATTAGCATTCATGTATTATTTATGAGTGATTATGACATGCACCGTTATCCTTTCCAAGAAAGGTTAATGGAGTTAACCTTTCTTTATTATTTACTGTCTACCCTAAGATTTGCTAAGAATTTTATATGTAATGTCACATTCAAGTCTCATTATTTTCTGATTTTAAATTTATTATATTATCATGTGTAATAATAATAATTATTATTTTAAATCTTACTTTACTTTTACAACTGGGGAAATTAAAGTAGAGACAGATTGAATGCATGCCCAATATCACACACCTGGAATGTGCCAGAGCTGGGATTAGAACCCAGGTTTTTCTAACGCTAGAACGCATGGCCTTAATCATTATGCAGTATGGACTTTTACTGTCACTTCTAGATGCAAAGGTCACTGCAAGACTTGAACTGTTTCCTATCAAAATGTCATAACCAATGGGCACAGCTGAAACTCCCTTCCAGGTTGTCTGACTGCTAATGTTGTGGAGAACCATAAAGGAACAAACAAACCCATGATGAAAGTAATCACCAAAATCTTCAGTGGTATTTATTGTATCCTGAGTTCTTTCAAGTGATGGACCTAGTTACAGTAAATACTAATAAATACAACACTCTCTAGCTCCATCCATGTTGTTGCAAATGGAAAGATTTCATTCCTTTGTATGGCTAAGTAATATTCCATTGTATATATGTTACATCTTCTTTATCCATTTATCAGTTAATGGACACGAGCTGTTTCCATAATTTGGCTATTGTAGATAATGCTGTTATAAACAGAAGACTGCATGTATCCCTTTGAATTAGTCTTTTTGTGTTCTTTGCAACCTAGTATTGCAGTTGCTGGACTGTAGGCTAGTTCTATTTTTAACTTTCTGAGGAACCTGCATACTGTTTTCCAGAGTGGCTGCACCAGTTTGTATTCCCACCAACAGTGCAAGAAAGTTACCTTTTCTCCATAGTCTCACCAAAACTTGTTTCTTGTCTTGTTGATTTTAGTCATTCTGATGGGTGTGAGGTGATATCTCATTGTGGTTTGGTTTATATTTCCCTGATGATCAGTGATATAGAGAATCTTTTCATGTGTCTGTTGGCCATCTGGATGTCTTCTTGGGAAAAATAGAAGTGTTGAATCACTACATTGTAAACCTGAAACTAATATTATACTGTATGTTAACTAACTGGAAGTTAAATGAAAACTAAAAACAAACAAACAAAAAAGATATGTGTATGAGTTAAGAGTCTGTTTCTTGGTTTCTTAACTAGAGACCAAACTGATGGTTATCATCAGAAGGGAAGTGGTCAGGGGGGAGGGACGGGTTAAATAGTGATGGGGATTAAGTAGTGCATTTGTGCTGAATACCAGGTATTGTATGGAAATGCTGAATCATTATATCGTACACCTGAAGTTAATATTACACTTATGTTAACTAACTAGAATTTACAAAAACTTTAAAAACTACTAATAAACAGATTCTAGCATAACTGAATTAGATAATGACTCTATAAATGTGATAACATGCTAAAATTATTCATAATCTGTCTTTTGTTTTGCTACTTAGGATCTTCATCCTTAGTGATATCTCTCCTAATATTCAGTTACATTCTTATTTAGAAGATTTATAAGGTAAACACTCAAATAGCAAATGCTTTGTTAGGTATCAGACATAAGAATGATATCATATTTAAAGATTGGGCAATTTACTAGCACTATATTCCTCAATGAGGATTTTGTAAATGTTTGAATAAGGCAGCAAGAAAGACATCTAAACTACTTTAGTCTTAGGAAAAATAACAAGGTACAGAGCATAGAAGAATAGTACATCATGTTTAGAAGCTTATAAATTAGGTATCACTGTTAGCTCACCATTGTGCAATAAAACTGCTTTACGTGACTGTGTCGATCATGGGTGATTATGCATGTCATTCAAGACCCCAGTCTGCTCTGTCTTACAAAGACCTTTAGGAATAAGACGTCATAAAAAATGCACTAACCATAGTGTAACCATAAATTATTGGTTTGAGCGTTGGCAAAACTTAGAGATATTTGGACACTCTTCTTGAAATGGGAGCACCTCCTCCTTACTTTCCCTCCATCCAGCACTTCCAGGGACCTTGCTCCGCTCAGTTTCTTCTCTGAAACATTCACTGTATCACTTAAAGGAACTGTTGTAGCCCATGTCCTTCTACCAGAATGTAAGTTCCGTGGTGTCGAGGACATTGGCTTAGAACAGTGCCTTGCAGGTAGTTGTCAATGAATGGATGGAGGGATGGATGAAAGGCAAGTGAGTGAAATGAGGCATGGAGGTGAAGGAGATGGAACAAGTTCTCCTATCCGTGAAACATTCAGCACAGCACGGTTTGTAGCCGACCGGCCACAGGTCTGTAACTCTCCCCTTACAACCTCATCCTCACCACCAAATGGATATGTGAGGGTTAGAAAATGGCACTTGATGAGCCCTGGGTGTTATGTGGAAGGGATTCCTGGGCTCTACTCCTGAAACCAATACTACACTGCATGTTAACTAACTTGAATTTAAATTTAAAAAAAAATACATTAAGAAACAAACAAAAAAAAGGGGCGCCTGGGTGGCGCAGTCGGTTAAGCGTCCGACTTCAGCCAGGTCACGATCTCGCGGTCCGTGAGTTCGAGCCCCGCGTCAGGCTCTGGGCTGATGGCTCAGAGCCTGGAGCCTGTTTCCGATTCTGTGTCTCCCTCTCTCTCTCTGCCCCTCCCCTGTTCATGCTCTGTCTCTCTGTGTCCCAAAAATAAATAAACGTTGAAAAAAAATTAAAAAAAAAAAAAGAAAAAAAGAAAATGACACTTGATCTCTGCTTTCCCTGCCTGCCTTTATCTTTCCCCAGCAACCTCTGTGATCAGTGGGGGCAAGGTGCTTTGTATTTCTCCTCTAATTTTTTTTTCTCCCACCAGATGGCACCATGCCTTCAATATTTAAAACTACAGATTAGGTTAGTGTTCTTTGTTCTTCTCTACGCCATGTGAAACTTCATACCTAATAAATGGGTTTCAGTTCCCAGATACAAAAACAGTAATGGCATGTGCTGAACGAACAACCCTAATACTACGCCTGTAAAATGAAAAAGAAGCTGAGTTATGTTCTATTTTATGAAATATTTGTAACAGCCAAACACAAAAGTGGTAAATACATTGGTTCACACAATATCAAAGAAACTTGATTTTACATGAAGATGAAAGTGTGAAATGTTACCAACATCCTTACACTGCAAAACTCAAGTGATAAAAGGGTGACAAATAAATCAGGGGCTGACATGGAATATATGTATATGTATAAACACATGCTATATGTTTTACATAATATACACCAGCTAAATTTGCCAGAAAGTTGCTACAGTTAGGTTTGTTAAAAATGATTTCCATGACTTATCCTATGAGGCAGCCCAACTGTTGGAATGTTCTGTGGAAATTCTATATTCATGGAAGAGAAATCTGCCATTACTGCTCTTACATCATGAGAGAGGCACATAACGGGTAGGCTTGTGCTGTTCAGTTCCAAGTTCATACAGACGCACAGAAGAAATAGAGAAATGCACATGATTTCCCCCTAACCTACATGGAGTTGCAAATAGCTTGGGTAATGTACTTTACAAATCTTTTATTTACTTGAAAAAGTGTCTTCAAAGTGGTTGTAATAATTCCTAGTTTTCACTAAGATTGTAATGCACGATCAGCATTGGTAAATTCTTGAAAAGGATTTAAAAATGTTTGACTTTAGAGGGTGCCTGGGTAGCTTAGCTGGTTAAGCATCTGGCTCTTGATTGTGGTTCTGGTCATGATCTCATGATTCGTGGGATCAAGTCCTGTGTCAGGCCCTGAGCTGACTGCAGCAGAGCCTGCCTGGGATCGTCTCTCTACCTCTCTCTCTCTGCTCTCCACCCTGCCCCCATGCTGTCTCAAAAATAAGTAAACATTTCAAAAAAAATGTCTGGCTTATAATCCTCTCATTCAAGTATAAAACCAATGCTTCTTGAAACCTTTAGGTTATGTTTCATTTTACTGTTACTCTCAGATCTAAGATTTTGTAGGAGGCATGTCTATGGTTCTTTGTAGCTCTGTCTGTCAGTTTCTCTCCATGTGTGTTTGGTTCATAAGAATACGAATTCTTTTAACATATTTCTATTAAATATTCGTACTGCCCTGAGAAAAATATGTTATTGTTTTCTCTTTCAGAATAGTAAGAGTTTTAGATTAACCTGTTGTAAATACTCTATAGATCAGATGTTTGAGAGTTAATAAATATTTCATTTCTCTGTATATTTAAACTCAACTTATATCTTCGACTTAAAATGAGAGAGGCCCAAAGAAACTTAATAATGAGGAGAACTAGACCACCAATACTGTGACAATGTGATCCACAAACTAATGCCAATTTTAAACTAATGCCTAAAAATTTTAATTTCTTTTATAGTCAGACAATAATGGCGATGGTATTTAACCTTCCTGACTTGTCTCTCTTTTCTTCAACAGCGTTTATTGTCTAAACCACACATGTAGCCCCTTGATTGTTCCCAATGATAAACTTATTTTATTGGAGTATTTTACCCATGAAATTGTATTATATGTGGATTTACTTACACACAACTTTAATTTTTTTCCCTTGACATACAATTGACATATAACATTGTGTAAGTTAAGGTGTGCAATGTGATGATTTGTTATACATACATAGTGCAAATGATTACCATAACACGGGTACTTAACACCTCCATTCTCTCATATAATTGCCATATTTATTTTGTGGTGGTAGCATTTAGAATCTATTCTCTTAGCAACTTTTGAGTATATAATGCAATATTGCTAACTCTACTCTCCATGCTGCACATTAGATCCTCAGGACTTACTCATCTTATCTCTGGAAGTTTGTACCTTTTCACCAAATCTCCCCTTTACATCGTCCACCCCCAGTCCCTGGCAACCACCCTTCAAGTCTTTGTTTCTATGAGTTCAGCTTTTTTAAGATTCCACATGTAAGTAATGTCATACAGTTTTTGTCTTTCTCTGTCTGATTTATTTCATTTAGCACAATGCCCTCAAGATCCTTCCATGTTATTGCAAATGACAGGATTTTCTTCTTTTTTTATTTTTAAATATCTATCTATCTATCTATCTATCTATCTTCTATCATCATCATCTATTATATATCTATCCATTCATCTGTAGATGGACACTTAGGTTGTTTCCATATCATGACTGTTATTAATAATGCTGCAATGCACCTGTGAATGAATATCTGTTTGAGATCCTGATGCCACTTTTTTTTGACATATACCCAGAAGTAGGATTGCTAGATCATATGGCAGTTCTATTTTTGATGTTTTTTGAGGAAACTCTATATATTGTTTTCCATGTGGCTGCACCAATTTATATTCCCACCAATAGCATACAAGGATTCCTTTTACTTTACAGCCTCTCCAGCACTTGTTATCTCTTGCATTTTTTATAGGAATCTTTCCAACAGGTATGAGGTGATATCTCGTTATAGTTTTGATTTGCATTTCCCAGATGATTAGTGATGTTGAGCATTTTTTCATGTACCTGTTGTCACCTTGAATGTCTTCTTTGGAAAAATGTCTATTCAAGTCCTTTGCCCATTTTAAATAAGATTGTTTTCCTTGCTATTGAGTTGTATGAGTTCCTCATATATTTTGGATAGTAACCCCTTCTTAGATGAGCTGCAAATATTTTCTCCCCTTGCATGGGTTTCCTTTCATTTTCTTGTTGTTTCTTTTGCTTTTGTTGCTTGTGATTCTGGTGTTATTAAAAAAATTATTTCCAAGACCAGTATCAAGGAGTTTTTCCCTTATGTTTTCTTTTAGGAGTTTTATGACTTTCAGTCTGATTTAGTGGTCATCACACAATTAGTTTGGTGAACTCATTTGAATTGTATAAAAGAACATAATACAACACAAGAATCAGAATGGGGGCGCTTTTCAGTTTATTATAGTGACTTAACCCTTTGGATAATCATTCAGGGAAAATAATTAATAGGGATTCCAAAGGTTTAGAGGTGATTATGTCTAACTGGTCCCCAAAAGATACATATAGATATGACAAAACAGTACCAAAAGTTGCCACTGACACTTCTCTGGTATTAAATAGTTCATTGATCTCTCTTGAGCAGAAAAGCCATATTCCTCGTTGACCATATACACACAAAACACCCAGAGGAATGTTGGTTTCTAGGAGAGAAACTCCTAGAAATCTTCATCCCCATGCAACCTCAACCTCTCTCTCTTCCTGCCTGCTTTATTTCACTGGGAAGATAAAAGAATGCTCATTTAGATTCTAGAACATAGGTGGACTGAGATGTATCTCATAGGAGCCAAAACACCAATACTGACTTAATACATACACCCATTCATTCATTTGTTTGTTTTTTCGGTGCTCTTGAGTGTGCTTTTGTAAGTCACATGGGTAAAATATGAGGCTATGGCTTAAGCTTTGAGTTGTGAATAGACAAAGAAGGTAGTTTGTCCAACTTTGGCTTGATTGTTTCTTGGCTGGGACTGCACAAGGACTGTCCAACATTAGCACTTCAGCTACTCAACCTTTGTCTGACACGTGTAAGTGCGATAATCCAGTGTGATTGACTGTTCAAACAAATTGTTATATGCTTACGCAGCAATTTAGAATCGTTTTATTTGTGGCAATTTTCATGGTATTCACTGGTTAATATATGCTCATTCACAATACTAGAAGTGCAGCTAAGAGAATGAATATTTATGGAAGACTAGAGAACAAGACCATCAATTCTTCCACAATAAGCTTCTTAATTTTTTTTAATGGTAAACATTTGTTTTCAAACAAACTCTTACGTAGGATTCCAAGAATTAAAAGTGAGTCGCTCCTTACCTGGAACCTGAGAACTTCCAACTTCATTGCTATAATGATTCTAAAATTTCACGTTGGATTGCCCAGAATAACAGACTGTTGCAGAGGTGGACAAAATTGCTTTGGCTTCCTGTTGAACAGCTTTAATTGAATTACACATTGCCAAGATTATATTGGCTTACATCGAGAGCTAAGAAACAGACTTGTATTTACTGTTTTAATGTTGTTGAAATTGCTATGTATTATATTACATGGCTTGTTATAAGGACCTGAGATGTAAGTTTCTTTCAAGTCTTAACTATAGGGAAGAATTTGATTATATCTGATGGATTCTGTGAATAATAGAGCTGATTACGTCTCTGGAAAGCATAGAGATAGATTTCTATTTCTTCTGCAAAACATAACTAGGATTTGCTGGTTTGTAGTAATCAGACTTCTTGCCTATAAAATGTCTTTCATGGTTTTTTTTTCTCTCTCTTTGTAGGTTTGTCAAGTATTTGGTGAGCTACTTTTCAATACGTCACTTTTTTATGTGTTACATTAGGTTTCTGATGTTTTCAGCCACGGTACTCTGGACCATACACTATGAGTGTGTGTTTATGCTCACACACACACATAAACTGTGCACACTTATTAAATAAATATATCCATGTATATTGTATACATGGAACATACATTTATACCTATATTTATATAGAGAGAAAAATATAAAATAGTAATTATTGTGATCTCTGGTAGTGATGGAATAGTGATCTTGACATACTTTTTTTTGTACTTTTGAAATTGTTGGGGTGCCTACGTGGCTCAGTTGGTTAAACAACAAACTCTGGGTTTTGGCTCAGGTCATGATCTCACGGTTCCTGGGTTCAAGCCCTGCATTGGGGTTCCACGCTGTTAGGGCGAAGCCCGCTTGAGATTCTCTCTCCCCCTCTCTTTCTGCCCCTCCCCTCCTCACATCTCTCTGTCTCTCTCTTTCTCTTTCTCTCTCAAAATAAATAAATAAACTTTAAATTTTCTTCCATGACTTTAAAATTTCTTCTATGACTTCCAAACTTTCAATTTTATTTTTAATCATAAAAGTGCTAATAATAGGACTTTAACATATTCCTATGTGATTTGAAAATAAATATAATGGAAATTTATTATGTATACTATAAGGAAAGACTGAATTTAGTATTATGCTAAGCACCAAACCAATTTCCCAGCATCATTTTGGAAAAAAAAAATCTATACTTTTCCTATTAACATAAAATGCCAACTTTATGATATTCTAACTCATTTGTCAGAAGCTGGCAGTTGCCTACCCCAATATCCAAGGGAAAAGATTTCTAATTTTCTGGTAGGCAGACTATCACATAAATGAAACTCTGTCGTCTGTAGTCCTCCTTCCTCCTTGTAGCAGGGTGTGACCATATGACTACATTCTGGCTAATGAGGGGTAAGCAAGATTATTGTATGTGCCATTTGCAAAGGCTGATTAGAGGGAACTCACTGAAGAGGAACCAACTTTTTGCTTTCTTGCCTTTTCTCTCCTTCTGATCTGCAGTGTGTAAATGATGGGTGGTGTTCCAGCAAATGTCTTGGACTAACACGTTCTCTGGAGGATAGAAACCACACAGTGGCCACACAGATAGAAGCCATACTCGGAATGGAAGCTGCAGAGTGAGAGAATCTGGTGGAAAGCCTCAGTTTTTGATGACACAGTGGAGCTGCCTTGTCAGCTCTAAACTGTCTACCTTTGGATTTCTCTTATTGGAAAACAATAGGTGTCAGTGACATTTCCACATAGGTGTGGAATTACACATAGGTGTCAGTGACATTTCCACCTCTGTTCTTTTGAGCTTTTCTCTTATTTCCAGTTTCAGAACTTCTTCCAATTGGTTTGGGCTGGTTAAGCCTAATTATTAAAACAATTTAATGCATCTTAGTAAGGATAGTGTTAAGTCTCCCACAAGTTTCTTTATGTTATTTCAGAATAGTTTTGCAATTGTGCAAACTTCAGTAACATTTTGTAATCACAAAACATTAAAAAATTTTAATGATAATTTTATATTTATTTTCGCAATTATAATATACTTTTAAATGATTATTTACTTATTTTGAGAGAGAGAGAGAGAGAGAGAGAGAGAGAGAGAGAGAGAGAGAAAGCATGCATGTATGTGCCTGTGCATGAGCTGGGGAGGGACAGAGAGAGAGGGAGAGACAGAATCCCGAGCAGAATCTGCTGCTGTCAGAGGAGAGCTTGACGTGGGGCTCGATCTCAGGAATCATGAGATCCTGCATGACCTGAGTCAAAATCAAGAGCTGGGCACTTAACCAACTGAGCCCCCCAGGTACCATGTAATTATATTTTTATTTTATTATAATTATGATTATTTTTATTTTAACTACATTACATTTTGAGTCATGTTAGGGAAAAATGTTATATTTATGCTATTAAATTTTCTTCTTTAGTGATAAAATATCTTCATTTTCTAGTCTTTTTTATATTCCAGTTACTTTTGTAGTTTACTCTGTGTAGATTCTGCACGTTTATTGTAAGGCACTTAACAATTTTTGTTGTTATTATGAATACAGTATATTCACTTAGATATTTCAAATAGTCTGTTGCTGGTACATAAGATAATATCAAAGTTTGCATTAATGTGACAATTTGATATTTTTCTGAGTTCATTCATGAGTTTTGATTATATTTTAGTTGATTCTCTTGCATTTTCTTAGTAGAAAATAACATCATTTGAAGATTATGATAATTTTACCACTTTTTTCCCATAGTTATTTGTCTGGATTGTGTTTGTCATGGTATTGCATTGATTAGCATGTCTAGATAATACTTGATAATGGTAATGGTGTGCTCCTTTTGTTCTCGACTTTAAAGGTAATTCCATTTTTCTAACGTTAAATAGCATGCTGGCTAAAGATACTAATCTCTCCCATATTGGGGACGAATTGCTCCGTCCTAGTTTATCATGTTTTCATTTGTACTGATTTAATGAGAGAAAAAATTCTACAGCATAATAATTTTAGTTGTCTCCTCATGGAACTTCTCCCAGATAAATATTAATTATTTTGAATCTCTTTCTTTTATTTGCATTTTATTTCATCCAGTAAAGAGTCTTGAGTAGCTGTTCCTTTTTGCTTTTCTCTGCTTTAGATATAATATTCTCCAACTATTTGAGCATGATCAATTAACATAATAAACTTTCACCGAGTTAATTTTTCCCCAAAAGTTTCTTCAATGTTCCACTTCGATGCCTCTGTTCACAGTTGTAATTTGGTTAAAATGTTTGTGGTGACAATTATAATGGAGGGGCTGAATTAGTCAGTGTTGGTGGTTAGAGTGAATTTTCTCATGGTTCCCTCACAGATGGACAAGACTTGAAGGTAGAGAGAAGCTCCCTTAAAGAGGTATGGATCTGTCTTCTAAGTTTGACAATTTCTTTTCATTCCCTTTATCATTTTAATTTGACTTCAAGAGAGAATAAAACACCAAAAAAGATTAGGAATTCAGCCATGTTAAGACAGAAGTCAAAACCTGAGAAATCCTTGGTCCAGAAGAAGAGCATTTAATATGTTTTTTCTGGTTTATCATCATCATCACTATCACCGTCATCATTTATCGTCATCACTATGATTGTTACTATTTTCTTACATTTACCGAGAAGTTCAATTCTCGCTTAGTATTAAAAATGAGGGATGCCTGGGTGGCTCAGTCAGTTGACCATCTGACTCTTGATTTTGGCTCACGTCATGATCTCAGGATCGTGAGATCAAGCTACATACATGTCAGGCTCAGCACTTAATGTGGAGCCTGTTTAAGATAATCTCTCTCCTTTTCCCTCTGCCCCTTTCCCGTTCACATTCTCTTTTTCTTTCTCTGTCTCAAAAAAATTTTTTTTTAATTTAAAAATGCAATGGGTGTTTTCTGAAATTGTGTGGGTCACAATTTCTTCTGCCCAGTCAATGGCATACTACCCGGGAATGGCGAAGCTGGAGTTCCTATTCACTGTTTCATATAGCAGCCATCCTGTGCCAGGCAGTGCCATCTGTATCAAGATTCAAGTCTCCTAAAAGTAACTCTATGTATTTCCCATAGGTGTAGTCTCTGGTACCTGGCAATTTTTCCAGAGGAAGAAGATGGGACCCAGACACGCCACTGATTGTTAACCAATTGGCTGTCATTTCCAGCCTAAACCATTCTGAATTGGATAATGATGGTCTGGTCATGCTTCTTCGGTGGGCTACTCCTTCCCATATGGACAGGTAAGCTTTTTAAATTATTAATATTTTGCTCTAGTCCAATTTGAACCATATAGCAGCAATAATTTCTTTTTTAGTAAATTTCATTTTTGTAGATTCCACTCTGACCAAAAAAAAAATGTCTTCCTTTTCTTGTTGTGATAGTTGTGTCAAGAGAGGTCTAAAAGAGGAGGAAGTTAAAATGGGCATTTAAGTAACATCAGTTCATTCAGCAAATACATTTTGAATATTCACTTTGTTCTAGGCACTACCACTGGCATTGAGATATAGTTGTGGGCAGGAGGATAACTGCCCTCACCTTAGTAAGAATTCCGGCTCTTGAGGTCTTCCTTGGAAATTATCCTATCTATTTTAAATTTCAGCTTGTTTTGAATTATGTGTATTTACTATAGCTAACAGTTTTGAAACAAATTGATTTATAGATGAGTAAAAATAAAATATTTACCATGTACACACATACAAAACACTGGTTCCATTTTCTGACCATTTCTCTGTACCTCTATTCTTTCACTGTGTAATATGACATATTTAAAAATCTCTGGGCCCTTGCAGAATACTTTCACTGTTTATTGGAAACTTTAATCACAAGATAACATCATTTTTGTATTGTGTTCTTCATTTTAAAAAGAAGTCAGGGTACCTGGGTGGCTCAGTTGGTAAAGTGTCCAACTGCGGGTTTTGGCTCAGGTCATGATCTCGCAGTTTCGTGAGTTCGAGCCCCACATCAGGCTCTGGCTGGCAGCACAGTCTCCCTCTCTCCCTCTCTCCCTCTCTCTCTGCCCCTCCCCCACTTGTGCTGTCTCTGTCTCTTTCAAATAAATAAACTAAAAAAAAGTGGTTGATATATATGGTAATCTCAGAATCTTCCACTCAACTTTTAAATACTGTATTGTCATGAGTTTCAGAAGCTTCTGTAGCAATAAAAGAGACATAGGTATGTTTTAAATATAACATTTATATTCGTATGCTGCTCTGAATAATTGGATAAATCCTTACTAAACTAATATCTGTGAAGCATTTTAATCTTCATAACACATAAATTTATAGTATTAAAATATACACCCTATAGTATGTTATTTTGAAGCTCTGCTACAAATCTCTTTCCATTTATTCAGTGTATGATTTTTGAGTAATAGATCCAGTCTTTCTTGCTGATTTCTGTTCTAACCACAGGCTTAACACACTCAATTCTGCATTTCCTCATCATTATTATTTCTAACGTTGGTCCTCACTGCTGCCATGTCCTATCTGTGTAAACGCCCCCGGAAGTTATGCAATCCATCCTTCCCTATTCTCCTGGAAATTGTTTCTTTATCTCTTATTTAAAGTAGGAGCTTTGTGTCTGAGTAACTGCCATAGTACCAGTGACAGCTTTGGGAACTCCGATTACAAGTCACTTAAAGAGAAACTCTGTTCTATTTAAATAAAAAAAGACATATAAATGGCCAACAAGTACATGAAAAGATGTTCAATATCAGTAATCATTGGGAAAATGCAAATCAAAACCACAATGAAATATCACTCCACAGCTGTTAGAATGGCTATTATCAGAAAGACAAGGCATAAATTTTGGAGAGCATGTGAAGGACAGAGAATTCTTGTGCACTGTGATGAGAATGTAAATTGGTATAACCACATTGGAAAAAAATATGAGTGTTCTCCAAAAAATTAAAAATAGAACTACCATATGATCCAGCAATTCCACTTTTGGGTATATATCCAAAGAAAATAAAATCAGAGTTTCAGAGAGATATCTATACCTCCATGTTCTTTGTGGCATTATTCACAATAACTAAGACTCGGAAACAACCCGAGTGTCAACTGACAGGTGAATGTGTCAAGAAGTTGCAGTACATATGTTTAATGGAATATTATTCAATCATTAAAAAGAAGGAATTCCTGTCATTTGCCATTGCATGGATGGCCCTTGGGGGCGTTATGCTAACTGACATACGTCAGATAAAGAAAGACAAAAACTGCACGCTCTCACTTTTATGTGGCATCTAAAAAAATGCCAAATTTGTAGAAACAGAGAGTAGAATGGTGGCCGGGAGTAGGGGAAATGGGGGAGATATTGGTCAAAGGGCACAAACTTCCAGTTACAAAATTAATATGTTGTAGGGTTCTAATAAACAACATGGTGACTATACTTAACAATACTCTATTATGTACTTGAAAATTACTAAGAGAGTAGATCTTAAATGTTTATCACCACACACAAAAAGGTAATTATACAAGGTGATAGAGGTGTTAAGCAACCTTATTGGGATAATCATTTCAAATTATATGTGTCTATCAAATCATTATGCTGCACACCTTAAACTTACACCATGTTATATGCCAATTATATATCGATAAGGCTAGAAAAAATCAATCATTCTCTTGGCGTGGCTCCCAAACTTGGTTGGAAAATGATATCAATAAAGAAACAATTGCAATACAGCATTCAAATGCTACAGGAGATTCAAGTTTCTTTTTTAAATTTTTTTTTTCAACATTTATTTATTTTTGGGACAGAGAGAGACAGAGCATGAACGGGGGAGGGGCAGAGAGAGAGGGAGACACAGAATCGGAAACAGGCTCCAGGCTCTGAGCCATCAGCCCAGAGCCCGACGCGGGGCTCGATCTCACGGACCGCGAGATCGTGACCTGGCTGAAGTCGGACGCGTAACCGACTGCGCCACCCAGGCGCCCCAGCTACAGGAGATACAAGTTTCTATAGACAGGTGGAGTAGAGCATCTGAGTTCACACAGTAGCTACTACTCAGTAATTTGGTTAGAAATTATCTCCTCGTTACTCTGTTATGAACCATTATGTTAATAGCCAGACTGGAGTTGGGGAATTGGCTTCAGTTCTGGAAAAGAGGCCGGTATGAAAAGCCTAATGACTATTTCCAAACTAGGGCCTAGAGTAAGATTTTAATTTCAAACGGGCCTCGTTTCCAGGAATTGTAACTGACTGCAGCAAAGAATAAAGACAAGGTTAGGGACAAGATGTATAGAAAGGGATAATTCTCTAGAGATGAAGAGGGAGACAGCATAAGGTCATTCCTAGTGCCTTTGGGTTCTGAGTATAAGTCACATCATCCTTAAGAAGGAGAGATGGGCAATGCTGGAATCCAGAAGTCATGACTATCTCATGGATCTCAGAGCTTGAAGAGCAATTTAACTTTACTCCCCAGGAAATGATAACAATGTGTCTCCTGCTTATTTTCTAGTTAGCTCAGGATTGAGTCAGGAACCGAAGCATGACTGTTAAGGCACATGCATGTAGAGGTACCAGATTCAGGTTACTCATCTTTAAGGAGCCGAACATGACAGGTGTGAAGGAAACAAGGCTAAGTCTCACAGATGTCTAATGGTTATATAAAAAAAAAAAAGATATGCACAATAATGTAATGTTTCACATATTCCTGTTTTTATTTTATTTCTGAGAAAATTTTAAAGTTTTATCTTAAAAATATTTAAGTTGGATGTCCTTTAAAATATTTAAGTTGAGTGTTCTTTAATAACCCTTTAAAAAGGATTATTTAAAATAAATCAAGGATTATTTACATAATAAAGGATTACATGATAAATGAAGGATTTATTATAAAATAAAGCATTCTTTTATAATCTTTAGGAGAGATTATATTCCATGATCATGAAATATGCAAAATACTGCAGAGTTTTCAGGAAGTGTGCAAAAATACTGGACTGGTTAAAGGCACAGAATATTATTGTCTCTTTATATCAGAGTTTCTCAACTTGGCACTATTGACATTTTGGACTGAATAAGCCTTTTTGTGATAAACTGTCCCGAGCATTGTAGAATGTCTCACAGCATTCCTGGCCTTCACCTATTAGATGCTGGTAGCACCTCTACTCTCCCATGGTGAGGCGGTACAATCACAAACGTTTTCAGATTAAAAAAATATGTTTCCAGATATCAGAAAAATCCCCCCTGGTTGAGAGCCACACTGCTCTGTTTCAGAGTTCAAATAGTTATATAACATATAGTGTATATTCCATACATACATTTCCTGAAGATTTCTCAATTCCATTCCTAACAGATGATTCAATTTCTTTGAGATAGAATTTAAAGATACTATCAAAACTCGTCAGTGGGAATTATTTAAACAAAAATTTTTTTAATGGTTAATTTTGAGAGAGAGAGAGAGACAGAGTGCGAGCAGGCGCAGGGAGAGAGAGGGAGACACAGAATCTGAAGCAGGCTCCAGGCTCTGAGAGCTATCATCACAGAACCCAATGCGGGGCTCAAACTCACGGACTGTGAGATCATGACCTGAACCGAAGCTGGACACTTAACCGACTGAGCCACCCAGGCACCCCAATCAGTGGGAATTATTTTAAGAAAAACTACCAACACCACTTCCCTGAAGACCCTTAATTCTAACCCCCTTCACTGACCATCATAAAATTAAACCAAGTAAGTTACACAAAAACAACTCAGACTGACTGAGAAGACTGCTTCAGTTTTTTAGAAGGATTAATACTGAGGCTTGATTTTTCCATAAGCAGCATCGTCAACTAAATGTGCTGGGGATATTGTCCTGTTCACACAGGGGCTGTAAGTAGCAAGGCCAAGGACTGTTGGGACAACCACTGTAAACCTTTGAGGAGCATTGGTTTGCATTATGCTAAACTTGCATCTTTTCATTGATAACATGTTTAAAAAATAAGCAATGTTACCAATTGAATTTCACAATATGGCATCTTATTTTTACTTATCCTCATAGAGTTAATTCTTTATTAAGTTATTTATCAAGGATAAGTACACCATCTGGCATCCAGAATAGTGTGTTGCACTCAATACACATTTGTTAACCAAGTGACTGTGGTCACAAGATGCCATGGTCTCTCCAGGTTCTTTCAAAAGGCAAGAATTAAATTCTTTTGCCAACTACTTTTAGGAGAAATTATTTGCAAGGTTGTCTCTTTTAATGCTTGTAGAAGATGTCTTGATGCATTGCCTTATTGAAACACTCATTTCCCCAGGTGTCAGGAGTGCGGGCTGCTGTTGTGCTTATAGCTGAGAACTTCCCCAGAATCCCCCTTGTCAAAAGAAGGTGGAGTGGCAGCCTGCATTCAGTGGTGGTTGATTTAGAAATATTGTACAAAGTTGTCTTAGTGTGGGGCATCTTTAAAGGGCCATCCTATTACAGGTGCTCTCTGTGGGAAGAGAGCACCTTCATCTCAACTAAAACCTTCATCTCAACTGCATACTAGTTCAACTTTTCCCTCTGCCCTCTCCTGCTTTCTTCACTCCTTCACAGATGCTGTTCCTCTGAGCATTCCTGAGAAAGCTTTTGTACACAAATGTTCATCTCAGGACCTGGCCCCTTGGGATCCTGACCTTTGTGCCAGGAGTACACCACAAAAGAAGAATCTAAAATGGGAATTTGGAACTGAATAGCCACTAACCTGATAGCACCCCAATATCATCACTGGTAACAGGTGGAGTGTGTAATAAGACCCTTGTGCCACAGCAAGGCAGTAGCTGAAAGTTTCCAGTGGTAAGCCAGGATAAGCTAATGCAGTGGTTCTCAATGGTGTGACCCCCGAAGTGTGATCCATCCTCTCCCTGGGACATCTGGCAAAATGGGGAGATAGTTTTGACAGCCGTGACTGGGGGTGGGTGGGGGGGCAAGGGAGCAGTGCTTTTATTATCTGGTGGATGCTACTAAATATCCTACAATGCACAGGACAGCTGCCCCCAGCCCCCATCCCGTGACTCCACACAATGAAGAGTTATCCTGTCCAAAAGGTCAATAGCCTTGAAGATGAAAAACCCCTGAGTTACCAGTAGAAGAAAATATACTCACTGGTGTAATAGTTCAGGTGTTGGAAAAGTTGCTGGAAATCAGTAAGTATAAGAACAATATGGGGCGCCTGGGTGGCTTAGTAGGTTAAACATCCAACTCTTTTTTTTTTTTAATTTTTTTTCAACATTTATTTATTTTTGGACAGAGAGAGACAGAGCATGAACGGGGGAGGGGCAGAGAGAGAGGGAGACACAGAATCGGAAACAGGCTCCAGGCTCCGAGCCATCAGCACAGAGCCCGACGCGGGGCTCGAACTCCCGGACCGCGAGATCGAGACCTGGCTGAAGTCGGACGCTTAACCGACCGCGCCACCCAGGCGCCCCATCATCCAACTCTTGATTTCTGCTCATGTCATGATCTCCCAGTCCTGAGATGGAGCCTGGCATTGGGCTCTGTGCTGGGGGTGGAGACTGCTTTTCTCTCTCCCTCTCCCTCTGCCCCTCCCTTACACATTTTTCTCTCTCTCTCAAAAGAAAAGAAAAAACAAAGAACAATACAATGAGATGGTTCTTACTGTGCAGCTTGAGGGTGACTAATCACCAATATAAGGCAAAGTGTGAAAGTCAAAGACCCCTTGGCAGTGTATAAAGAGATTGACATCTCCTGTAGTAAAACCTTGGCATCAGGCCCAGTGCTTACTTGCAAGGCTAGTTGAACTAAAGAGAAATTTGGATTCTCAACCTAAACAATGTTCTCTGCCAAGATTAGAGCTGAGATGGGGAGCAGTGGGCTGTCAGACTCAAGATATGACATTTGGGTTGACTCACTTGAAAGCCTTGCAGTTTAGATCACCCCTACCTCTCTGGTCCTTCAGAAGACCCCTTTACTGCCCCCAACCCAAGCCCAACTTGAAGATGATACAGAATACTCTGCCTTGAAAACAACATGTGCTCCCCTTAGGATCTTCTCCTACCTCCCCTCTTGATGACCAGACCAATGACCAGAGTCACGTGACTACAATATCCAGCCAAACAGAGTATGGGCCTGGCTAAAGGGGAAAAGGAACCACATGTAGAAGACATAACAGGATCCAAGAACATGAACAGAACTGTACGTGCGGGACTTGATCCCATGTGTACCAGAACAAAGGGGACAGAAATATATAGTGTGGTAAGTGAGAGTTCATTGGTATGAAATGTAACGTAGGATATAATGTAGGATATATCCTGTAATGTAGAATATAATATCTGTAAAGGCCCGTGGAGGATGGTAATCTGCTTGGGTGGATCTCAAAATCTTGGAAAATGAAAGCTCACACTAAGTAAAGCAGAAATGTTAGAACTGCCATACTAGATGGTGGATGAAGGAACCAAAAGGCCCAGAGAGGTGGGAAGGCCAGAGTGGATATGCTTAATGAGGCTTCTGTTATTGTGGGGTCTTAGCACTTCTGTATCAGGAAGCCCAGATCTATAATGGCATTTCCTATCATCAGCCCAGGCCTAGAGGAGACAATCGCCACCCAGAGCTTTTCTACAATGCTGGTGCCGCTCCTGCCATATTGCTTAATAAACAGTTGCCTTCTGGGCTGGTGGATTTTCTAACCTTATGGGTATTAGATCCACTTCCTATGTTCATTCCCTGCTTCCCTACATTTAAATATTTCTAAAATAAAATAAAATAAAATAAAATAAAATAAAATAAAATAAAATAAAATA
>NW_024412428.1:16526370-16528311 GCF_014898765.1 Herpailurus yagouaroundi | reverse complement strand
TAAAATAAAATAAAATAAAATAAAATAAAATAAAATAAAATAAAATACAAAAGTAATAACAAAACAAAAAACTCAGCAAATTTCTTATCATGTGCTGCCTGAGTGAGTATAACCCTGAGGTTGTCATGGCACTCGAAGGGCAGGAAAACCCACACCAAGCAGACCCAGGCTGCCTCTTCACTGTTGCACCGGACAAACATGCCCTTGTGTCTTCCATCTTGAGAATGGGGAAAAAATCTCCCCTTGCTCTCACGGTCTTTCCCAACAACCCCAATTTTTTACACACCATATTTCTAGGAGATCATGTAGCCTACTCTGCTTAACTTCTAAGATCAGATGAGAGTGAATATTTCAGCATATTCATCTTTAAACATATTTGCAAATTTACCTTAAGAAATAGTATTGATCCCAGTCAATTGACAGATTCTACAGGAAGATGAACTTTGGTAAACCTTATGAAATCTTGTAGCATTGTAACTGGCTTTTTCATCGAGAAACAATCATACTTTAACTTTCAATGTATTTAAAGGGTTTCAAATTTTACTTTTGTCTTTTCATTCTAAAAGATCTCCACCTCTCTGTGGATTTCTAGGGAAGTTTATTACAGCTTCTAGGAGATGTTTTTATTTCATATGGTTTCATTGAAGTTTGGGATGGCATCTTCTGGCAACGCCACCTAGCACCCCCTCCTCTTTCTTTTTCTAAAGGCAGCCAAAAATGAATGAAATTCACACATTTCATTCAAGTAAACATATTCAGCCAGAAAGTATTTTGCACATTGGCTTACCATAAGATTCAGGTGTAAGATACGTTTTATCCAGTTCTTTCAGTGGAGGTTCACAGCTTTCTGCGACAAAATGCTCTCAATCCTGATGTGGAGTTCTGTTTGAGAGAGTCTGTGCAGCAAAACAGAAGGAAATCAGGTGCTTGCCACATCTCATTGAATGTAATACATTTCAATTATATGGTACATTATATTCTTCACATGAGATGGAACAGCTATAGGAATAAACAAACATTCAGTAAAACTGGGGAGAGTGAATAATTCAACAATGTGTCCCCCAAAACTGCTTCATCAGAAACTAAGTCTGAGAGAAAAATGAAAACAGAAATATATTATGAAATATTACATTATGTGAAAGTGAGCTGTAACAAATAAAAGATCTATTTGAATATATAAGGCAATAAAACAAAAAAGATTCTAAATCAAGCTATACTGAAAGAACATTTTTATTTATTTATTTATTTATTTATTTATTTATTTATTTATTTATTTATTTATATTTAAATCCGAGTTAGTTAACATATAGTGTTATATGATTTCAGGAATTGAATTCAGTGATTTTTCACTTATAAATAACACCCAGGGCTCATCCCAGCAAGTACCTTCCTTGCCCACTTAGCCCATCCTCCCCATCCAACACCCCACTAGCAACCCTCAGTTTATTCTCTGTATTAAGAGTCTCTTATGGTTTATCCCCCTCTCCATTTTTGTCTTATTTTTGTTTCTTTCCCCTACGTTCATCTGTTTCGATTCTTAAATTCCACATATGAGTGGAATCATATGATATTTATCTTTCTCTGACTGACTTATTTTGCTTAGCATAACATTAGTTCCATCCACATTGTTGCAAATGGTAAGATTTCATTCTTTTTGATCGTTGAGTGATATTCCATTGTATATATACACGACATCTTCTTTATCAGTCAGTCAATGGATATTTGGGCTCTTCCCATACTTTGGCTATTATCGATAGTGCTGCTATAAACATTGGGGTACATGTGTCCCTTTGAATCAGCATTTTTGTGCCATCTGGATAAATAGTAGTACAATTGCTGGGTCACAGGGTAGTTCTATTTTTAATTTTTTTTTTTTAATTTTTTTTCCAACGTTTTTATTTATTTTTGGGACAGAGAGAGACAGAGCATGAACGGGGGAGG
>NW_024412428.1:16470969-16526360 GCF_014898765.1 Herpailurus yagouaroundi | reverse complement strand
GAGAGAGGGAGACACAGAATCGGAAACAGGCTCCAGGCTCCGAGCCACCAGCCCAGAGCCCGACGCGGGGCTCGAACTCACGGACCGCGAGATCGTGACCTGGCTGAAGTCGGACGCTTAACCGACTGCGCCACCCAGGCGCCCCCAGAAATGACTTTTTATATTATATGCAGAACCTAGACTTGCAAGAAAACCTATTAAGTTGTGCATTTTTTTCTTATTAAATAAAAGTGCCTTGTGTCCCAGATGTATGCTCTCAGTGGGATACAGAACTACCAGAAGCTTTGAAATTATGTATTATTTTTAATGATATAACAAGTATTTATGTTGTATGTATTCTGAACATAGTTAACTTTGTCCAAGTCCTCGCTATACATCATATCTTCTTGTATACTCCTTACCCGATTTTCCAGTTATTGTTTATTTTGTGTTGTCTTCTCTATATGTAAATATTATCACAATTATATTTTTGAGCCATATGAAGGTAAGTTTCTGACATTATGCCCTAATATCCCTTCATACATAAGGGTGTATCTCCTAAAAACAGGGACACTGCTCTACACATGGCCATCGAAATTAGGAAATAAACATTAATTCAGTGCTATAATACAATCCATGGACCCCATTCAAATGTCTCCAGCTGCCCCTCATTGTCTTCATATCACCCATTTCTTTCTGGGATTCAGTGTAGTTTCACACATGGCACTTAGTTGTCAAGTCTCTTCAGTCTCTTTCAAACTGAAAGAAAGTTTCAAATTTGCCTTGCCTTTGATGACAGTGACAGTTTTGAAAAATGTAGGTTAGTTGCTTTGTAGAATGATCTCAATTTGGATTTATCTTTTGTTTTCTCATAATTAGATTGACGTTACGCATTTTGACTGAATATTACAAAAGTGATTCTGTGTTCTTCTCAGTGTGTATTATCAGCAGGCATGTGATGTCCATCTTTCTCACAACTGGAGATGTTGAATTTTATAATTCAGTTAAGAGGGTCTTTACCAAGATTGCTCATTAAAAGTTAATATATCAGTGTTTTGTACTTATTTTTTATAGTTTTTAAATGTTTATTTTATTTTTGAGAGAGTGGGAGAAAGCACGAGTAGGAGAGGTGCAGAGAGAGGGGGGGACAGAGGATCAGAAATGGGCTCTGTATTGACAGCAGAGAGCCCAGTGGGGTGCTCGAACTCATGAACCATGGGACCATGACCTAGCCAAGATCAAGAGTCAGACGCTTAACCAACTGGGCCACCCAGGCACCCCTCATGTTTTGTACTTATTAAAAAGTAAATGGGAAGTTCTGTCATGTAAAGGTTTTGGAAGTTGTCACTCTGGTCCTTGTGACAAGAAAAAAGTTGAACAAACTGAGAATCAACAACTCGTCTTACATCCACTGAAAATTTGAAGTCACGGGATCTATAGCCACCATGAAATCTAGAGAGGTAGGTGAAGAAAAAGAATCATTGCCAAGATCAGGTCATAGGAATAGAAGAAGCTACTGGAGCCAATAACGAGTAGGAAAACTTCAAAGGAATTTTGATGAACTGCTGCAGGCAGTTTGAGAATGAAATGCTCCTGGGAGTCCAGTGTGAGAATGAAATGCTCCAGGGGTCCAGTCTTTAAGGACAATATTTACCATGATCATACATGTAAAAAGCCTCAACAAAATGTTAGCATATAGACTCCAACATTGTATAAAAAGAAATATACACCACAACCAAGTGGAATTTATATGAGATATTTAAAGCTGTTTCAACATTCGAAATCAGTTACTGTCACTGATCTAGTCACACATTAACAGAAGAAAAATCATGTCAATTGATGTAGAAAAGCATTTGACAAAACGCAACCCTATGCATTAGTAAAACTCAGCAAACTAGGAATAGAAGAAAACTTCCTCAACTTGATAAAGGACATCTCTAAAAATCTACAGCTAGCATCACACTTAATGGTAATAAATGGATGTTTTACCCCCCAAATTGGGAAGAAAGCAAGGACATACCCTCACAACTTCTATTCAACATCATCCTGGAAGTTCTAGTTATGCAATAAGAAAGAAAAAAAAAAGAAAAGAAAAGAAAAGAAAAGAAAAGAAAAGAAAAGAAAAGAAAAGTATACATATTGGGAAGGACAAAATAGTATTGTATTTATTTGAAGATAACAGAATTGTCTATTCCAAGTAATTAACAACAACAACAACAAAAAACTCCTGAAAGGAATGAACAATTATAATTTAATATGCAAAAGTCAATAGCTTTTCTGTGTACCAGCAATGAATATTTGAAATTAAAATCACAATGTATTAACCCCAAAATAATGAAATTCTTATGTGTAATTATAACAACATATGTGTAAGAAGCAATGAAGGAAACTATAAAAGTCTGATGATCGTAATCAACCAAGATATAAATAAATGGAGAGATGTTCCATGTTCATGACTAGGAAGATTTGATATTGTTAAGATGTCAATTTTTCCAATTTGAACTATAGACTCAATTTAATCAAATCCCACCAAGTTATTTTGTGGATAATTAACAAAACAATTTCAAAGTTCGTATCGAAAAGGGTAAGATTTAGACTAGATAATGCAATACTGAAGGAGAATAGAATTGAAGGACTGATATTACCTGACTTCAATATTTACTATAAAGTGACAGTAATTAACATAGTATGGTATTGACTACAGAACAGAAGCATAGATTATACAACAGAATATAGATCCCAGAAATGGACTAACACAAATATAGTCAACTGATCTTTGACAAAGGAGCAGAAACTATTCAATAGAGAATGGATTGTCTTTTCAACAAGTGATTCTGGATCAATTGGACATCTACATGCAAAAAAAAAAAAAAAGTGTAGGTAGAGATCTTACATCTTTCACAAATACTAACTCAAAATGGCTTACAGATCTAATTGTAAGATATAAAACTTCCGGAAGATAAAGGAGGATAAAATCCAGATAACTTTGGTTTTATGATGAGTTTTTATATACAACAACAAAAGGATAATCCTTAAAAGAAAAACTAATAACTTGGAGTTTTTATTTTTTTATTTTTATTTTTTAAAAAAATTTTAATGTTTATTCATTTTTGAGAGACAGAAAGAGACGGAGAGCGAGTGGGGGAGGGTCAGAGAGAGAGGGAGACACAGAATCTGAAGCAGGCTCCAGGCTCTGAGCTGTCAGCGCAGAGCCCGACGCAGGACTCGAACCCATGAACAGTGAGATCATGACCTGAGCTAAAGTCAGACGTTTGACTGACTGAGCCACCCAGGCACCCCTAACTTGGAGTTTTTAAATCAAAAATTTCTGCTCTGTGAAAGACATAGTTCAGAGAATGAAAAGACAAGCCAGAGACTGAGAGAAAATATTTGTAAAACATATATATTTTCAAAATATACAAAAAACTCCTAAAACTCAATAATAAAAATTCCCAATTAAAAATGAGAAACTTAACAGTAACCCATGGGGGAGGGGAAGGAAAAAAAAAAGAGGTTAGAGTGGAAGAGAGCCAAAGCATAAGAGACTCTTAAAAACTGAGAACAAACTGAGGGTTGATGGGGGGTGGGAAGGAGGAGAGGGTGGGTGATGGGTATTGAGGAGGGCACCTTTTGGGATGAGCACTGGGTGTTGTATGGAAACCAGTTTGACAATAAACTTCATACATTGAAAAAAAATAAAAAAAATAAAAATCACATAACTTAAATAAATAAATAAAAATGGGTTAAAATGGGCTATCTTATTTGAACAGATAATTCATCAAGAAAATATGAAGATGGCAAATAAGCATGTGAAAACATGCTCAATATCACTGTTGTTATAGAACTGCAAATTAAAACAACAACGAGGTACCACTACATGCCAGTTAAAACGGCTAAAATCCAAAAAAAAAAAAAAAAAAAAAAAAAAAAAAAAAACTGTCTATACCAAATGCTGTGGAGAATGTGGAGCAGTAGCAACTCTCATTCATTACTGGTGGGGATGCAAAATGGTCCTTTGGAAGACAGTTTGGCAGTTCCTCACAAAGCTGAACAGTCCCACCGTACTAACTAGCAATCATATTCTTATTTACCCAACTGAGTTGAAAACTTATGTCTGACCAAAAACCCGCACCCATATGTTTACAGCAGCTTTATTCATAATCGCCAATAACTGGCAGCCACTGAGAAGTCCTCCAGGATGTGAATGTGTAAACAAATTGTGGTAATATGCAGTAGCATTCAGTGACAGAACGAAATGAGCTAGCCAGCCATGAAAAGAAACAGAAGAATCATACAAGCGCATTGGTAAGGGAAAGTCTGATTATGATGTGATTCCAACTGTGACGTTCTGGAAAAAAAGAAAACAGCAGAGACAAGAAAAAGTTCCAGAGTTGCCAACGATCTGGGGAATAGGGGTGGTGGGGGAGGTGGATACATGAAGCGCAGGGGGAAGTGAAATTGTTCTGTAAGTGAAATTATTCTGTATGGCACGCTAATGGTAGATACATGACACTATCCATTTGTCGAAACCCATAGAACTATATGCAACACCGAAGTAAATCTAAATGGAAACTACGAGCTTTGGTTAATAATAATGTATCAAAAGTTACTCGATTACAGCTGGGAGTAACTGGAACTAACATGGTACGTTAGTTATACTTTAATAAAAAAGAGAAAAGTCTCATTAATTGTAACAGCTGTTCCACAATCATGCAAGGTATTAATAATAGGAGAAACTGTGTCTGGGGTAGGAGTATAAAGAGGACTCAGCACTCTGCTCAAATTTTTTTTTGTAAATCTAAAACTGTTGGGGCGCCTGGGTGGCTCAGTGGGTTGAGTGCCTGACTTCGGCTCAGGGCATGATCTCACAGTCCGTGAGTTCGAGCCCCACGTCCGGCTCTGTGCTGACAGCTCAGAGCCTGGAGCCTGCTTCGGATTCTGTGTCTCCTTCTCTCTCTACCCCCTTTCCCCACTCGCACTCTGTCTCTCTGTCTCTCAAAAATAAACATTAAAAATAAATAAATAAAAGCAAGACAAAACAAACAAAAAGGAAATAAATTAAACTGATTATCGCTTCAATTCTTCCTCATGAGGCTGGGAAAATTTAATCACCTAACAGTAAGTAGGTGAGGGTGAGTAACAGTGAGTAGGGGAGGGGCAGAGAGCAAGGGAAACACAGAATCCGAAGCAGGCTCCAGGCTCTGAGCTGTCAGCACAGAGCCCGATGCAGGGTTCGAACTCACAAACTGTCAGATCATGACCTGAGCCGAAGTCAGACACTTAACTGACTGAGCCACCCTGAAGCCCCTGGAGATTAGTATTTAGAAACCAAGATCAGCATGCTAGGTAGGCTCATTGCTACTGGGCCTCTCAGTGGGCAGACCGAGGAATATATATACACACCCATAAGTATATGGCCACTTAGAGCTACATCTCTTTCTATACCCATCCATTTGTGTATATATATACACACACACATACACACACATACATATGAGAGCCACGAGTTTACAATTTCAATCCAACACTTCGGGATTTATTCTCACCTTCCCCATTTCTATATTTATGTTTTCTCCACCAGTGAGAAATTTGGCGCCCAAATTTCTCACTATATTCACTTAGTTTTTCTATGCCTGTATACATCCAGTTTTCTAACCACATGAGTCATCTTTTCTGCCTCAACTATGCACGGAGTTTCCTCCGGGCCAAGCAAGCCCACATCTCAAGTTGCAGTTTCTCCAATTAGGTTATTCTAACAGGATTAAAGTCTTCCTTTCCCATTATATGCTGTCATATTAAAGAGAACAGTATAATAAGTTATTCTCCTTCTGTTCAGCATGACATCCAGGGGTATTATGCATGTTATCTATTCAGGTCAGTTACATAATTTGTGGGGTGCAAAATGAAAATGCAAGACCCCAGTGGGGCGGAAAAGTCAATCTCCATTTCCTGTTGACCACTATCGCTCCCGTGGTTGACTAGATGACTCCTCAAGATACTCACTTGGTACCTGGATCAATTGTACAAGAGAAGCTTGCCCTCATTGAATATGCTGTGGCACTGCCATCCCAGGACAAGGTGACCATCACCTTGATACTGCAGGGCAAATGCTAGTGAGGCTGACCCTCCCCATGACTCCTGCCCAGGCTTCTGATGGGAGTGCAGGACAGCAAGAGGAGTGCAGCCCTCTCCCCACCAACCTGAGCTGAAATCAATGGTAAGACAACCTATTTTTGCCCTGGGTGGAAGGTTGCAGAGGTCAGAGAGTGGGGACCCAGAGGGGAGGCAGGGAAGGACCCAGCGCTATAGAAAGTGGGGAATGGGCTGCCTAGAACTCTACCCCTGGAGTCAGAGAGGTGGTAGGAGGGGGACCAGGTGTGAGCTCAGGGTTCAAGTCCCTGTGCTTGTTCCACTCTCTCATTGGACTTCATTTAAAAAACACAAATTCAAAGATAAAATATTTAAGCATTTCAGATGGTGATTGCAGGGCATTCAACTCCAAGTGCAGGTAACTTTTGAAAGTAGAATCCTGTGTGACTGTACGTGAAGTCGGCCCTGTAACTAACATACGGTGAGAGAAGGAGGGATCCTCTTTGCCCTGGCTCCTCAAGACAATGGTGGTGGCAGCATAGTCCGTGAGAACTTTGAGAGAAACTTAATGAAAACAGTAGGAAGTGGAGCCATATAGCATGGGGCCAGCTGGCGGAGTGCAGGATGGATGGGCAAAAGATAATCCACCCTAGGACACCCTGTGACAGGGTCTGAGGTCCTACTATCATGTGGTAGGACTCAGAGTACCAGGGTTTGTAATATTTATGTAAACATGACTGCAGTTTTATTCAAAGAAGATTCAAACAAGAATTCTGGTAGACTTGCATATCAGTCTTTCCAACCAGTCTATTAAATTACCAATAATTGACACATGGGACACCTGGATTGGCTCAGTCAGCTGGGCGTCTGATTCTTGGTTTCAGCTCAGGTCATGATCTCGCTGTTCATGGGATCGAGACCCTCGTCAGTCTCTGAGCTCACAGCACAGAGCCTGCTTTGGATTCTCTCTCTCTCCCTCTCTCTCTGCCCCTGCCCCTCCCCAAATAAATAAATAAACTTAAAAAATAATTGAGACCATCAAAGGTTCACCTTTGTTTCTGAAATCTTTGGTATATGCTTGTCAATGGGAGGTGCTCGACACATGTCAACTGAATGAATCAATGACTGAGAAGTGGAAATAAGCACCCACACATGTTCAAACATCACATTCAAGGTAATTCAATCTAGTTAAGATTCTACTCGGTTTGATTCCCAGTATTAAGAAAATATTTCCTCTTTTCCCTTGTTAAATTATGGGGCTTAGGAAAATTTGCAGGTTGATCTAGGAAGAGAATCATTATTTTAATATGTTTTTTAAGGAAGTAATTCCTACTGAAAACGTCAAAAAGGTGTGCAACTCAAATTTTGGAACATTCGGCGTCATCTGGAGTTGGCATGCGTGTAAGAAAGGAGAGATATACCAACAATATAACTAGGCATCAAATCCAACAGTTATTTAGTATTAATCATGTAATAGTTTGTGTTAATTCATCCAGTGCTGTAAGTCTTTCTGGACAACGTCAATAATTTTCTCATGCACTAATTGTAGTAATGGGATAGGAGTAATCTGTGTGTGTGAGTATCTCTGCTGAAGGTGTAGGTCCTCAGAGCCTGCACAGCATCTCAGGAATCTATGTGACAGCAATCTCTATTGTCTTCCATTCCTTTCTTTGACCCATTTCTTACTTTCCATCTTGGGACAGATTAAGGTAGAGGCGCTGGAACAGAATGTTGGTAGAAGAATTTTGCATGCCCTCCTTTTCCTTGACATCTTCTGCGACTCAAGTCTTGAGATTAATGGCAACGACACACTTCATTGAGTGCAACTGGCCTTTATTCCCTCAGATAAAGCTGTTGTGAGGAAAAATTCTGAACCTGGTGATGTGTCGTATCAGTGACCTCATTATCCCCTTTTCTCCCTTTATCCTGATTTGGACACTTAGTGTTTTAATCACTAAGTGTTTAATCACTAGTTTTTTCTACTAGACTTGATCCAAATATGTCCTCAAGGTTAAATGGATACAGTGATTAACCAGAGTTAGGGAAGCAGAGTTCAAGGTCAAGTTCAAGGAGTTCACTGGTTATTTAACTTTGAGTCCTCATTTCATTACCTTTAAAATTGCTGTATTGATTCCATCTTGTGCTACATATGTTTATAACATACATTTTGTTAAAATATGAGATATTTAAACGTTTTTATATATTTGTTTTTGAGAGACAGAGCACAAGCAGGGGAGGGGAAGAGAAGGAGGGAGACACAGAATCCCAAGCAGGCTCTAGGCTCCAAGCTGTCAGCACAGAACCTGACGCGGGGCTTGAACTCACAAACCGTGAGATCATGACCTGAGCCAAAGTCGGATGCTTAACCGACTGAACCACCCAGGAACCCCTAAACATTTTTATAAGCACACATATTGAGTGATCAAAGAGGGATCAAACTTAGTGGGTTTGCTTTTGCATCATCATATTAAATTTAATAGAAAATTATTATCTTTGCCTTTTGAGCAAATAAATAAAAAACATCTTGGTGGAGATCAGCAGCAAGATGTATTTATGTGGCTGTATGTGTTGAATAAAAAGAGCTGGAAACGGGGATGTTGAAAACGGCACATGGCATCCAACTATTCTCATGCCTGAGGGCTTCCTGGCTCTTAAGGTTTCAGACTCTAAGCTGGGCATGATGATTTTTTAAATCGGTGCTTTAATGATGCGACCAAACTGTAATGAGGGAGCCAAGGCATTCACAGCCACCACTCAGTTCTCCCAGATGATCTGTTTTGAACTTTGTTGATTCAGTAATTATGTGTCAGAGTGAGGGGAAAAAAATACTGAGCAGCCAGGAGAGATGTGAAATGTTTGCTATTTTAATTAAAACAAAAATGGACCAAAGATGAATGTACCTATCATCCCTGGAGATTGCCTATATTGATTATGTTTGGGACTTTGCTGTTACGGCTCTTAAAAGCAAAGCTCGTTCCTTGATGCCAGTGTGAATATTGACGGATGGATGTTACATACTCAAATACGTAGCAACACTACATAATAGTGCCTTTGTTGAAAAGACGGTGTGATAGGTAAATAACATGTTTAAAATTTAGGAAAATGGGGCATAAGATTATGCTGAAATACTGAAAATTAGGTAATAATAATATGCAATCAAAAGCATACCACAAGATAATTTCTTAATTTCTCCATTGAAGTTCCCTAAACATTGCCTGTATTTGCTTCTCTCGATGTAGTTACCAAATTATAGAGACAATTTTCTACTTCCATAAGAAAAACATTAAACATTAAACTTTAAATTAAACATTAAATTATCATCGATTACAAGCTATACCTAATCTAATGAAGTTGTTTATTGTCTCAGAATCTGTAAAACCATTTAAATTGCTTTACAGGGAGCCTGGGTGGCTCCGTGTGTTAAGCTTCCAACTTCCGCTCGGGTCATGATCTCACAGTTCTTGGGTTTAAGCCTGGCGTCGGGCTCTGTGCTGACAGCTCAGAGCCTGGGGCCTGCTTCACATTCTGTCTGTCTCTCTCTCTGTCTCTGTCCCTACTCCCTTGCATTCTGTCTCTCTCAAAAATAAATAAACATTAACAAAATTACAAAAAATGAAATTTCTTTAAAGACATTTACATTTCTTTAATAGCTAAAGGACTGAGGTTGAGAATACTGGCAATGGCTCCACGTGTTTGTCAGCAGTAAAGATGGCATAATCAATGAAGGTAACTAACTATAGTTTAATAAAAGAACTGTATACAAAGTTGTGAGCTGGGAGAAAAAAACACAGCAAGGGATGACGCTTCAGGATTCGCAGTAGCAGGAAGCTTTTAGCATCCTTGACCTCGAAGGGAGATGACTATCAGAACCCAGAAAGAAATGTCGCTATTGCCTTAGACGGTAGCTCTGGTTATAGGAGCAGGATGCCAAACAGGTGCCCTGGCCTTCGGTGGAGTGGCACAACCATTGCCAACCTGCTTGGCAAACGTTAGCCGGAAGATAAATAATCGCATCTCATGCATCCCCACACAGATCTCCTGCGTCCTGTCCATGGGCCAAATCCAACTGGAAGTCGGAGGGAGCCTGTGCAATTCCTGAAGTTCATCCCCCGTGGGCGCAGAGCAGGAGGGAGGATAGACTGTGGCTATGAAGGGAAAATGGAAAATCTTTTGCATACTCAGTATTCATTTTGTTAAAAATATTTCTCCTTACAACAAATTTAAGTCCCTCCAGTGCATATCTCCCAACTAAGCTAACTAAAAACATAACTAAAAACATAACTCCTGTGTTTTCCAAGCTAAATTTTTATTTATTTATTTATTTACTTATTTATTTATTTACTTATTTATTTACATTTATTCATTTTTGAGAGTGAGAGAGAGACAGAGCATGAGTAGGGGAGGGGCAGAGAGAGAGGGAGACACAGAATCTGAGGCAGGCTCCAGGCTCTGAGCTGTCAAAACAGAGCCCGACACCGGGCTCGAACTCACAAACCGGGAGATCATGACTTGAGGCAAAGTTGGACACTTAGCCGACTGAGCCACCCAGGTGCCCCCCATGCTAAATTTTTAAACTACATTTCATACTTTTCTCCATGTCTCTGTTCATAAAAGTTAATCTTCTCCTCCATAAGGCATAGGTACTATTGGACTTGTTTCATGTTCTCCAAAACCACTTCTTGAAAGCAGGAATTTTTAAGAAAATGTTTCAGTGCCACAAACTTGATAATATTTCATGACATAAAATGATAGCTAAGCATGAATTTGTTAGGGATTAGTTTTCTATCATTTTTTCTAAAGACTATATTGTATGCATTGTATCACTGGCTCACACGTATATTAGAATGAGATCTGTGTTATTTCTATGGAGACTGAGAGATGCTGTGTTTCTCAGAATGTTGGGTATAAACACAGATATATGTACACTGAATAATGCATTTGTTTAGAGGGGTTTCATAGATTACATTTGAGGGTCTGTTGTTATTCTGCATTGTTGTTGAAAACAGTTCGTGGATACATTATTTCATTTTAAGGGTATATTAAGACATGCACAGAAAAAAACGTAACTACCCACTAATGATTTGGGGGGTGAAAGATATCTCCACTGGATTTTCTAAAAGTTAGACAATAGAAATCATGAATTTCTTGAATTTGAGAAGAGAAAACTTCCTATGGCATCCTTCTGTCTTCTTTCCATTGTTCCTGTTCACTAGATTGCTTTGTAACTAACACATAGCAGTGACAAAGACGAACCACATTTCGCCTTTTCATGCACATCTAAAATTGTTTCCATTTTCTCTTTGGCCCTTGAGGAGTGACTAACAGCAGTAATTATTTTCTTCCCTTGCTCTCTGAGAATGTGTTTGTGTCTTCCTTTAAACTTTGATGTGGAAATCACTGCTTCGGTGCAGATGGGGACTTTAGCTAGGAACACAATTTGACAAAATTCTGAACTGAAAATTAACTAGAAAATGGCAGATGAAGTCATTTCTATTAAGTCCAAGTTTGGTGAGAATGGCAAATGAAATGATGGATTTTGTGTATCTCAAATGCTTAATTTTAAGTGCAAGATGAAGTCTGCCTTTCTGCTTCATAAGTTTGAGGCACACATTAATTCTTTAAAAACAACTTTAATGGTGTTCCATCTGCTTAAAAGGGCATAAAGGAATCTCACTGCCACCATAAATCCCAATAAAACTATTAAATGTAAAGTCCTACAAGTAATTTTCATAAGATAAAGAATCAGCGTACTGTAGTCTGGAAAAAGCAAATGATATGGTCATGATAGAAAATTGGGTGTATTTAAATATTGCAAGGATTCTTAAGGTCATGGGTTAAGATATACACTCCATGAATCCATCATGAATCAGTCAGTTAATTAGTTAACCATTAAGCTTCTCTCTTGTGCAGAACTATACCTCACTCTGGAGTAATATTGCAGGTTGACAATTGGATATATTTTATATTGCACAGAAAAAACTGTTAACTACTAGATATGTATGATTTGATAAGAATAGAATGAAAATTAAAATGCCACATGATCATAATCAGTAATTATTGTATTTATTTGTTAATAATTACTATTTTCTTTAAACTAAAATTCTGTGTGTAATTTAAGGAATATTAATTTTAAAACGAATGAAGTGGATTTAAATTCAGGCCTCAATTTTTACCAACTGTGGGGCAGTTATTTCAACTTTCTGAATCTCTTTTCTGGTCTGTGGCCTGCAAAAAAAGAAAAAAAAAAAACTTATGTGGCTTTGTGAGGATTAGCTGATGTAATACTTCCAAGAGTTCCTGTAACAAAATAGAAATGCAATAAATTTTAGGGTTTTTTTTTTCTGTCTTCCTTTTTGCTTTCTTTCCATTCATAAGCCATGGAAAAACATAAAAGCAAATTAGATTAAAAATAACTACTAAGAAGGACAGTTACTATAAAAACATTAGAACTGTTAGAGGAACCCCCGTAAAAATTTCCCATTTGCTTGTTTATTTAATAAATACTTGTTCAATATTTTCTGTGTTCCAGACATCAGTCTAAGCACTTTACAATTGTTAATTCATTTAATCCACATGACAACTCTCTGAGGTCTGTACAATTATTCCCGATTTACAGGTGAGGAAACTGAGTCACAGAGAGGTTAAATAACTTGCCCACATTTACACAGCTAAATATTGCCATGTTAAAAAAATTTTTTTTCTCCAGACATCCTATTTCTAGAGTTCATGCTCTTAAATACTACACCATGCTACCTATTTGTGCGAGAATGATGATCATAACCATAATAGTAATAATAACTAACATTTTTTACTTAATATGTGGCATGAATTTTCTAAGCACCGTATATTACAAGCTTAGGAGATGCATATAATTATTATTCTATTTTACAAATTAGAAATAGGAAGCCCAGGGATGTTAAGCCACTATAGTTTCCAGGATAGAAAGGTTAAAAGCATACTTTTATATAAAACGTATCTTGTTTCAGTACCATAAACATTTGATTAGATGGGATACTGTTTCCATCTTAATCACATTTATGGTATCCACTTAGTGTTTGCTTCTCCCTAACAAAAGACCAGTTGGTTCGGGATGCTGATACACTCAACCTTCTGAAAACCTCTATTGGTCACTGGCTGAGATAACAGTCTCCATTCACACTTGACAGGAGACTGTCGCTATAGCAACCTGCTACTGCGGGGGGGGGCCCCCACCTCTGCCATTCTTTCCTCATAGGAACCCAGGGAGCTTCATTGTCCCCCCAGGCAACCGTGTCAGGGCCCATACCACCGAGAGGTCATTTTGTATATACCTGTTGATTCAATATGCCCCCAAACAAGTCCCATTCAACTGCTAAAATGCTTTTCAATTTGTTTCTTCTATTCTCCTTACCGTCTGTTCTTGCCCTAACCATTTATACTGTAACCTCTTTCTTTGCCCTCCAGTTCATCTTCCTACTGCTACCAGCATCATCTTTCCAAAACATAGGTTGGGATCTCCCCAGGTCCTCTCTGTTTCCAAATATCTACTATAAGGATGATAGATGGCAAGTTAGCCTAAAATAAATTAAAGGCACAGAGATAACGTCACAGTAAACCAACAAAGATGCAGAGTATACTAACGTTGAACTCTAACATGATTGATTTACTTGACATTGCAGATATTATTAATCCAAAAGAAGCCAAAATGATGACCTTGCAATAAAACGTTTATTCAGGATAGCAAACAATAAATAACTATGAATTTAACTGTAAATTGCATGCATGGATAATTCCTCCCTAGAGCATTTACACCACATGGTTAGGTTTGTAAATGTATCTCTTAAGGTAAAAATAGACTTCAAATTTCATGACTACATTTTTCAGGAAAATAACTCTGAGCAACTGATATGATGTAAATGATGAGTTAATAATAAATAGGCTCTTATTAGGAAAGAAATTTAAGCAAGTGATGTTTTTCAAATATCCTCTTAGTTAGAGATTGGAATTCGGTAGCTGGGAGGAGTTTTCATATCTTTGGGAGAGCGCTCGTACAGCTTTATACAACCCACACTCTGAGTCTGGCTGTGAAATGGTGGCTCAGCTTGAATTCTCAACCCGTGGAACAAGTCATTATGGCTAAATGAAAAAAACGGAACCCGTACCCCATCATGTTCTTAGCAAAAACTACACAGCACACACTCATGCTACAGGGTTCCAAATAGTTCCAGCTATTTCAGAACAACAGTGTCTATTTTTCATCCTGAATGACTGCAATTTCAGTAGCAGCTGTTGCGCTGAAAATTATAATGGTCAATATTTAATCAGCACAATGTTTTTTTTTTTCCTCCCCCCTTCATCAATCAATCATTTGCTTCAGTTACCATAAAAATCTCAAACTTCAGTTAGCAGTTAGTAACTTTAAAAGCCTCATTAGAATCTGGCACGACCTCCTGATCTCCCATTATTTCCCACCACTTGCTAACACGCAATCTGGGCTCTGTTTCAGCAGTTCCCATAAACACGAGCCTCCCTCTGCTTTCCCTTATTTCGCACATCCAGAAAACCATCTGTTTTTCCCCGACTCTGTACAAACACTGTCTTTTTTGACATCCAAAGCTAGTCTCACCTCCTGAGGAAAGTTATCTTTGCTTATGCTAACTTAGCGCTTATGATTTCTCCTTCTCCAGACTTCGGTTAACCTCTGCACTTCATCCCTTGGTTGAACAGTATTTACTGGTCTTTTCTCTCCAACTTGATTGCAAATTAATGAAGCAAGAACCGTCTCATATTTTTCTAGTTCATTTGCAGTATATAACTGTGTGTCTCTCTCTCTAAGGAATATCTTAACATCTCATTGTGTGCCAATAGAGGCACCTTCATTTATTTTTCTTCTGAGTTTCCATAGTATTTTGTGTGAACTTAGCATTCTAATCTCAGGTTCTAGGCCTTGTATTCTAAAATTATTTGTATACGTCTCAGCCTCCTGTAAGCAACTTGAGCCTATTCTGTTATTTACAATCATTCTCGGAGCACTGACTGTATATTAGGCAATGTACCAGGCACTGGAGAAAATAAACTGGGTAAACCTTAGCCATCAAAGACTTTCTGAGGATGAAAAGCAACGACACGAGGTGGCATGGGGGCTTCAGTCAGCTTGTGGAAAGGGCTGGGGTGACAGAGGAGAACCACTGAACTTGATGTGGGTGTTAAAGCAAGAGCAAATCTTCACCAGTGGAAGAGACGGTTAGGGGAAGGATATTGAAGTAGAAATAGTGGTCCTGCGAACTCCCAGATATAGGAAACAGAACGTAGTGTTTTGTTAAACAATAGTAAGCATCTGGATGAGAAGCGAGGGTAGTGGTGAAAGAGAAGGTTGAAAAGGTGGGTTGGAATCAGAACATTGGTCACTGATGAAGATATTCTGATCAAGCATTATTTGATCCTTGGGAAATTTGGCTCTCTATTACTACCCAGGAAATTAAAAACGACATATGCATGTACATAATAGATGAGCTAAAAAAGAATATTTAGGATGCCACAATGAGCTTATTAAGTGAATCATTTTAATGTATAATTTTTTATTGTGAACTCTGTTGTGCATAGAGCAAAGGACGTATAACATGCATGTATAATTTAAAGCATTATAATAAAATGAACACCTGTAGGCCCACAGCTGAAATGAAAACAGAGCAAACACTCCCTGTATCTTTGAAGCCCTTTGTGTGCTGCCCCCAATGCATCATGTTTCTCTCTCCAGCCCTCAGAAGTAACTCTTCCCTGACTTTGTGGTAATTTGCCTGTTGCATTTCCTGAAAGATATTGTTCTCCCCAAATAATGCCAGAAGAGATTGTTTAGGCTTGTTGCTTAGAGTCTGACACAAATAGAATCATACCACTCCTTTATTTTTGATACCAAAAGAGGAAAAAGCCACATAATCAAATAATTAACTCAGGTTTGACATTTCCACTGCATGTGTCGGCACCAAGACTTTTCCTCAAGGATGGAAAACTACTCTGAATGTAAGTGGTTTTGATATGAACTGCTTAGATTTAGCTTATATATACAATCTGGGGCTCCTGGGTGGCTCGGTCAGTTGAGCGTACGACTTCAGCTCAGGTCATGATCTCGTGGTTTGTGAGTTCGAGCCCGGCATCAGTCTCTATGCTGACAAATGGGAGCCTGGAGCCTGCTTCTGATTCTGTGTCTCCCTCTCTCTCTCTGCCCCTGCCCCGCTTGTATTCTGTCTCTCTCAAAATGAACATTAAAAAAAATTTAACTTGTAGATACAGTGTAAAATATGAGTTATTCTCATTGTAAGTCATATTTTTTTCAGAATTGAAGACAAATATGTAGAATTATAATTACATTTATGTTTAAATCCAGAAATATTGCTTTCTCCGTGGTTATGGGAATGCTGGTTTGGTATATTTGTTAATGATTTCAAATGCTAATATATACTGCAAAACGAAATGATTGTTTTTGGTCAGTCTCAATCCTCCAAGATAATGACATATTATCCCATATACTTTGTCCCAAGTGTACCTTGTTTGGTTGTCTAATTAAAGAAGCCTGAGACTACTTTTTTAAACCAAAATATTACTGATTTTTTTATCCACACAATACTATAAATATGCTTGGGTATGAATACTTAATTTATGTCCAGTCAAAATCATCTTGGTTTTAGTGTAACAGGACTAATAGTTGTTCAGGAAAGAACTTGCTTTTATTAAAACTGGCATATTTGCCATTAAAGTAAGAATGTGTTTGGAAATTTATTCTGTCATGTTACTAATTATCACTATCTTGACTATGGGGTATTTAATATCTGCATTTAACATCTGGTGCAATTATGTAAGCGGCTGACATATGAAATAGAATCCAAACCCTCAGTGTGCTTGAGATCTCATGGAGGACTTAAGAGAAAAAAGCAAATTAAGGGGATGCAAGGCCTACAGGAATGGGCATATGCATGAATTATAAATACAAGTTATTAACAAGAATATTGATGAACCAGAGCATCTCATTTTATGTTGATGTTGAATTCCACTTTGACTTATTATGTTAATTAGTAAAATTCTCTTTTTGAAAACAGGATATCAACTATTTTGTTTACATTAACGATGTGTATACACATTATATGTGTATTTGTAAATATATCATATACCCATCATATATATATCATAAATGCATAGGTATACCTGTCATATACATATGTATGTATATATGTCATACACACATCATATATATATATATATTCCCGGAGGCAAGAAACATGTATGAAATGAATTGTACTCTTGATGAGCATTGAAAGAAGACACGTTGTGATTATCACAGACTACAGCATACCCGTTGTTCATCACAGGGATGTTAATCTGATAATTATTTAAAGAATCACTTGAATGGCCACAAGTTACAAATTGTAAGTTTGGGCTATTATAACTAGTCCACAGACAAGTGGACTTGTCCACAGACAGTCCGGATGCCCTGTTTCTGTCTAGATCACTCATTTGCTAACGAACCAAAAGCTGTTGCTAAGCATTCTCTATCCTTCCCGCATCCCAGTGAAATAGGTTAATCACAGAAATATCCTGGGATGAATAAAAGCAAGAGTTCTCATGTCATACGCCCTGGTTTGAACCCTGACTCTGTCACTTATAACAAGCTGTGTGGTCTTTGGATGATTTTTTAAGTCCTATGCTCCTCAGTCTCTGCACGGGTAGAGTAGAAAAAATAGTAATATCTGTTAAGGTTGTTCTGAGAAGTAAACAACACAATATATGCTAAGCCCTTAGAAAAAACTCAGCACACAGTAAACGCTAAAAAAGTCAGCATTATTTTCATTCCAAGTTACACTTATAATGTACAGGTAGGCAAATAAGCCTAAAAACATTTTACTTGAAATATCAAGGTAAATCACGAACAGATGTGGGCATGTACATTAAATGCCCAGGGTCCTCAATCTTAGTCATTGGCCTGTGTTCTGAGAATAAAATATTATTCCTCACAGTAATAAGAACTTGTGGCACCAGACATTTTAAAATTAAGCTTTTTTAGGGATGCCTGGATGGCTCAGTTTAGCATCCAACTCTTGATTTCAGTTCATGATCTCACAGATCATTGAGTTTGAACCCCACATCAGGCTCTGTGCTGACAGTGTGGAGTCTACGTGGGATTTTCTCTCTCCCTCTCTCCGTGCCCTTACCCCACTTGCACACTCTCTTTATCTCTCAAAATAAATAAATAGACTTTATTTTTTTATTTTTTTTAAATTTTTTTTAACGTTTCTTTATTTTTGAGACAGAGAGAGACAGAGCATGAACGGGGGAGGGTCAGAGAGAGAGGGAGACACAGAATCTGAAACAGGCTCCAGGCTCTGAGCGGTCAGCACAGAGCCCGACGCGGGGCTCGAACTCACAGACCGCGAGATCGTGACCTGAGCCGAAGTTGGCCGCTTAACCGACTGAGCCACCCAGGCGCCCCTAGACTTTAAAAAATAAAATAAAATTAAGCTTTTTGAAATTTTTTAAATTAAATTGTTTCTTTATTTTATTTTATTTTATTTTACTTATTTTATTTTTAGAGTGAGAGAGAGCATGCATGTGAGCAGGGAAGAGGGACAGAGGGAGAGAGAGAAGCCCAAGCAGGCTCCACGTTCATCGGGGAGCTCAACTTGGGGCTCAATCCCATGACCCCAGGATCATGACCTGAGCTGAAATCAAGAGTCGTCGCTCAACCGACTGAGCCACCCAGGCACCCCTTAAAATTAAACTTCATCTGTATTTTGTTTTTTTGTATGAGAAGTATTCCATAATCATTTCAACCCTAACAATTCTCCAGAGTGTTAGGGCAAGCCTATCTCAGCCATCTTCAGACCCACATAATTAGCCTGTCCTACAGAGAGTGGGTGCTCAAAAAGTGTTGGTTGACTGGGTAAGTCCTGGTCTATCTGCTTAACATGAAGAGCAATGATCTGAAAGCATTTCCCATTTCCTCATCTCACTGCCCTGAAGATAGTTATGTGTACCAGTATTCATGCATAAATGGCTTTGATTTTTACATTGTTCTCATCTTCATCAGAATTCTGGAGTTTTCCATGAATATCATGTAATTTCAGCTTATTCTATAAGGTAAGGACAAAAAGAATACCTCGTCATTGAGATAAACAGCAGAATTTAATGACAGAATTTAATATTGCTTTGGAGACCACATTCATTTTTCTAAGAGTCCAATAGAGTGTGCTAGTTCACTATGTAACAAGAGTCATTTAGAGGTGCAGTCATGTATCAGACTTATTTTGACAATTGGGTTTAAAATAACTGAAGTGAAAAATAAAACAGTATTCTTAATAAAAACAATACAAAGTTCAGCAAATTTAATTCTATATAACGTATGGGCACGTGCAAAGTAAATAAAAAAGAAAAATGAAAAGGGTGAGAGTTTTCCTTCTTATATAGGTTTACTATACAATATTCTACTGTTTGGATTAAAAAAAAAAGAAAGAAAGCTCTCAGGGTGCCTGGGTGGCTCAGTCGGTTAAGTGTCCAACTCTTGATTTTGGCTCAGTTCATGATCTCACAATTTGTGGGTTTGAGCCCCACATCATGTCAGTATGTGCCCTTACAGTTTTCATATGCTGTAACTTTATAAACACATTGTATTTTTTTTTTATTTTATGTTAACAATAAAAACCTCCCCAGGGATACAATTGAAGAATATATTTAGTGCATTCATGTATTAGTTTGTCAAAATTAGCCTGGAAAACAAACAGAGGTGTCATCGGCAAGCAAAAAAAAAGCAGGATGGACAAAAAACATGCCCCAAACACTTCAAATGATTAACCTCTATTCACCCTTTATTTGTATGGAATTATCTAACATTTAGAAAAAATTAAGTCTTTAGTGACATAGGAGCAAGGGTCCTTGTGATTTTGTTTTCTGTGTGCAGGCATGCAGGCGTGTGTGTGTGTGTGTGTGTGTGTGTGTGTGTGTGTGTGTCCTGTGAGAAGTTGGTGATAAACACTGGTAAATAAGAACACATGCTTAGGCTTCTTAGGGGACCTGATTACCTGGCAGCTTCTTGGCATTTCTTATTCTTATTGTGACCACAACTTTCAATTCAGACGCCGTAGGGGACATGTGTCATTCTTTTTCGCTGGGCAGTATCTGAACTCTGCCTATATTTAGGATAATATTATGAGATTGTATGATTCTTGGAGGGAGCAGTATCAACTTCATATTCTAGAAACTAAAAATACCAGAAGCTCACTTCCCGAGGCCTCTTTGCCTCTGGGCATCGAAGCGCTGCCAGTCCCAGGTCCCTAGTTTAGGGACGGAAGCCCTTTGGCCCCAAGAATCAAAAATCACGAGTCTGTGTTGTAGTGGTTGTTCTCAGAGCACCGGGGCCCACAGTACACCTTGCAATACTTACAACTCAGCGGGGAAACAGGTTTCCTCATCAGATTAGTTCCCTGAGGATTTGGGTGCTTGTCTCCAGCTGTGTAACACTAAGCCTGGTTCTCCAGCCTTCCTGTTGATTCTACGCATTCACTTTTTTTTTTTTTTAACTCACATCAATCAAAGTCAAATTCTGTTGCTGTTCAATGACACACAATGGTGATATATTTGTCATTTTGAAGTAACTCCTCTCAACAAAAGTAATTTATAGCTCCTTCCTTGCATTACTCTAGGACACAGAATTTTAATAGATTGAACAAATCAAAGGGGAGCAGTCCCAACACTCAGGTTGGCCAGAAGAGACATGGCTTCTAGCAGCCAGTGAGCAAAGCCATAGTCTGTTGTTATTCAAGTGGGTGGCTAATGCTGGATGGAATTAGTGGCTGCGAATCTCTACAGCTGACCCTCACAGTGAACTTGAGCGAGTTCATGAGTAGAGTCTGAGAGGAAAGACTGAAATGAGAAAGCAACAGTCAGCAGAGATAATGGGGGACAAGATTAACACACATACAAAACGTTCAGCAGAACTAAGAATGTAAGAAAAAATGAAATACAAATTAACAATGTATTTTCGAATTGCTTGCCCTTTGATGAGGAAATATAAAAGTTTATATTAAAATCCCACAAAATTATATATAATTTTACTAAGTGTATTTTAAATGTAAAGCGCAGTTACCATTAGTTTGTATCGATTCTATTAACCAATAATCTCCAACACAGCACTTTCTAAAAAAAAACAAAACATAAATATGGAAAAAAAAAAAAGAAAGGAAGAAGAGAAGGAGAAAAATGACAGATAATTTCATTCTCATTGTTTGTGGATCCTTCAGGAACAAATGGAAGTTCCTGAAGGTGTTGGTCTTTCTCTGGCTCATGAATACATCTCCTGGTGCAGCACATAGTTTCCATGGGGTGCAAGAGTCTGGCTTTTCTCATGGGGTGCCTGGTGGCTCAGTCGGTTAAGCGTCCAACTTTGGCTCAGGTCATGATCTCATGGTCTGTGAATTTGAGCCCTGTGTCAGGCTCTGCACTGATAGCTCAGAGCCTGGAGCCCACTTCAGATTCTGTGTTTCCCAATCTCTCTGTCCCTTCTCCTATTCATACTCCGTGTCCCTCTCAAAAATAAATAAACATTAAAAATTGTTTTTAAAAGGAGTGTGGCTTTCTCTTGGGTTTCCTTCTTCTTTGCCATATCAGCATTCTGATTGGCTCATCCAGAAGAAAATTCAAAGTGTTTCTGTATATACCTCACCTTATTTTGAATTATGCTTCTGTTTATTGGATCTGATTTATTTTTTCTTTTTTTTTTAATTTTTTTTTAATTAAAAAAATTTTTTTTAACGTTTATTTATTTTTGAGACAGAGGGAGACAGAGCATGAATGGGGGAGGGTCAGAGAGAGGGAGACACAGAATCTGAAACAGGCTCCAGGCTCTGAGCTGTCAGCACAGAGCCCGACGCGGGGCTCGAACTCACGGACCGCGAGATCGTGACCTGGCTGAAGTCGGATGCTTAACCGACTGAGCCACCCAGGCGCCCCTATTTTTTCTTTTTTTTAATTTTCTTTTTTATTTTTTTTAATTTACATCCAATGATTAGCATATAGTGCAACAATGATTTCAGGAGTAGATTCCTTAGTGCCTCTTACCCATTTAGCCCATCCCTCCCACCCACAACCCCTCCAGTAACCCTCAGTTTGTTCTCCATATTTATGAGTCTCTTATGATTTGTCCCCCTCCCTGTTTTTATATTTTTTGTTTCCCTTCCCTTATGTTCATCTGTTTGTCTCTTAAAGTCCTCATATGAGTGAAGTCATATGATTTTTGTCTTTCTCTGACTAATTTCACTTAGCATAATACCCTCTAGTTCCATGCACGTAGTTGCAAATGGCAAGATTTCGTTCTTTTTGATTGCCGAGTAATACTCCACTGTATATATGTATACCACAGCTTCTTTATCCATTCATCCATCAGTGGGCGTTGGGGCTCTTTCCATACTTTGGCTATTGTTGATAGTGTTGCTATAAACATGGGGGTGCATGTGTCCTTTTGAAACAGCACACCTGTATCCCTTGGATAAATGCCTAGTAGTGCAATTGCTGGGTTGTAGGTTTAGTTCTATTTTTAGTTTTTGTGGAACCTCCATACTGTTTTCCAGAGTGGCTACACCGGCTTGCATTCCCACCAGCAGTGCAACAGAGATCCTTTCTCTGCATCCTCGCCAACATCTGTTGTTGCCTGAGTTGTTAATGTTAGCTATTCTGACAGGTGTAAGGGGTATCTCATTGTGATTTTGATTTGTATTTCCCTGAGTATGAGTGATGTTGAGCATTTTTTCATGTGTTGCTTGGCCATCTGGATGTCTTCTTTGGAGAAGGGTCTATTCATGTCTTTTGCCCATTTCTTCACTGGATTATTTGTTTTTTGGGTGTTGAGTTTGATAAGTTCTTTATAGATTTTGGCTACTACCCTTTATCTGATATGTCATTCGCATATATCTTCTCCCATTCTGTCGGTTGCCTTTTAGTTTTGCTGACTGTTTCCTTCGCTGTGCAGAAGCTTTTTATTTTGATGAGGTCCCAGTAGTTCATTTTTGCTTTTGTTTCCCTTGCCTCTGGAGACGTTTTGAGTAAGAAGTTGCTGTGGCCAAGATCAAAGAGGTTTTTGCTTGCTTTCTCCTTGAGGATGTTGATGGATTCCTGTCTTACATTTAGATCTTTCATCCATTTTGAGTTTATTTTTATGTATGGTGTAAGACAGTGGTCCAGGTTCATTCTTCTGCATGTCGCTGTCCAGTTATCCCAGCACCACTTGCTGAAGAGACTGTCTTTATTCCATTGGATGTTCTTTCCTGCTTTGTCAAAGGTTAGTTGGCCATATGTTTGTGGGTCCATTTCTGGATTCTCTGCAGTACCATACTGTCTTGATGATTACAGCTTTGTAGTATAGCTTGAAGTCCAGGATTGTGATGCCTCCTGCTTTGGTTTTCTTTTTCAAGATTGCTTTGGCTATTCGGGGTCTTTTCTGGTTCCATGCAAATTTTAGGATTGTTTGTTCTAGCTCTGTGAAGAATGCTGGTGTTATTTTGATAGGGATTGCATTGAATATGTAGATTGCTTTGGGTAGTATCAACATTTTAACAATATTTATTCTTCCTATCCAGGAGCATGGAATCTTTTTTCCATTTTTTTGTGTCTTCAATTTCTTTCATAAGCTTTCTATACTTTTCAGTTTATAGATTTTTCACCTCTTTGGTTAGATTTATTCCTAGGTATTTTATGGTTTTTTGTACAACTGTAAAAATTGATCGATTCCTTGATTTTTCTTTCTGTCGCTTCTTTGTTGGTGTACAGGAATGCAACCGATTTCTGTGCATTGATTTCATATCCTGCAATTTTGCTGAATTCATGAATCCTTTCTAGCAGTTTTTTTGGTGGAATCTTTGGGGTTTTCCAAATAGAGTATCATGTCATCTGCGAAGAGTGAAAGTTTGACCTTCTCCTGGCTGATTTGGATGCCTTTTATTTCTTTGTGTTGTCTGGTTGCAGAGACTAAGACTTCCAATACTATGTTGAATAACAGTGGCAAGAGTGGAAATCCCTGTCTTGTTCCTGACCTCAGGGGGAAAGCTCTCAGTTTTTCCCATTGAGGATGATATTAGCATTGGGCCATTCATACATGGCTTTCATGATCTCGAGGTATGATCTTTCTATCCCTACTTTCTTGAGGGTTTTTATCAAGAGAGGATTTTGTATTTTGTTAAGTGCTTTCTCTGAATCTATTGAGAGGATCATATGGTTCTTGTCCTTTCTTTTATCGATATGATGTATCATGTTGATTGCTTTGCGGATATTGAGCCAGCCCTTCATCCCAGGTATAAATCCCACTTGGTCGTGGTGAATAATTTTTTTAATGTATTGTTGGATCCCTTTGGCTAATATCTTGTTGAGGATTTTTGCATCCATGTTAATCAGGGAAACTGGCCTATAGCTCTCCTTTTTAGTTGGGTCTCTGTCTGGTTTTGGAATCAAGGTTATGCTGGCATGATAGAGTTTGGAAGTTTTCCTTCCATTTCTATTTTTTGGAACAACTTCATGAGAATAGGTGTTAACTCTTCCTTAAATGTTTGGTAGAATTCCCCTGGAAAGCCATCTGGCCCTGGACTCTTGTTTTTTGGCAGATTTTTGATTACTAATTCGATTTCCTTACTGGTTATGGGTCTGTTCAAATTTCTTTATTTCTTCCTGTTTCAGTTTTGGTAGTGTATATGTTTCTAGGAATTTGTCCATTTCTTCCAGATTGCCCATTTTATTGGCATATAACTGCTCATAATATTCTCTTATTATTGTTTTTATTTCTGCTGTGTTGTTGTGATCTCTTCTCTTTCATTCTTGATTTTATGTATTTGGGTCCTTTCCTTTTTCTTTCTGATCAAACTGACTAGTGGTTTATCAGATTTGTTAATTCTTTCAAAGAACCAGCTTCTGGTTTCATTGATCTGTTCTACTGTTTTTTTTTTTTGTTTGTTTGTTTTTTTTAGTTTCGATAGCATTAATTTCTGCTCTAATCTTTATTATTTCCTGTCTTCTGCCATTTTTGGGTTTTATTTGCTGTTCTTTTTCCAGCTCCTTAAGGCGTAAGTTTAGGTTGTGTATCTGAGATCTTTCTTCCTTCTTTAGGAAGGCCTGGATTGCTATATACTTTCCTCTTACGACCACCTTTGCTGTGTCCCAGAGGTTTTCAGTTGTGGTGTTATCATTTTCATTGACTTACCTATACTTTTTAATCTCCCCTTTAACTTCTTGGTTAGCCCATTCATTCTTTAGTAGGATGTTCTTCAGTCTCCAAGTATTTTTTAACTTTCTGAGTTTTTTCTTGTGGTTGATTTCGAGTTTCATAGTGTTGTGGTCTGAAAATATGCATGGTAGGATCTCAATATTTTTGTACTTACTTAGGGCCAATTTGTGTCCCAGTATATGGTCTATTCTGGAGAACGTTCCATGTGCGCTGGAGAAGAATGTATATTCTGCTGCTTTAGGATGAAATGTTCTGAATATATCTGTTAAGTCCAGCCGGTCCAGTGTGTCATTCAAAGCCATTGTTTCCTTGTTGGTTTTTTGATTAGATGATCTGTCCATTGTTGTGAGTGGGGTGTTGAAGTCTACTACTGTTATGGTATTACTATCGATGAGTTTCTTTATGTTTGTGATTAATGGATGTATATATTTGGGTGCTTCCACATTTGGCGCATAAATGTTTACAATTGTTAGGTCTTCTTGGTGGATAGACCCCTTGATTATGATATAATGTCCTTCTGCATCTCTTGATACAGACTTTATTTTAAAGTCTAGATTGTCTGATATAAGTATGGCTACTCTGGCTTTCTTTTGTTGACCATTAGCATGATAGATAGTTCTCCATCCCCTTAGTTTCAATCTGAAGGTGTCTTGAGGTCTCAAGTGGGTCTCTTGTAAACAGCATATAGATGGATCTTGTTTTCTTATCCATTCTGTTGCTCTGTGTCTTTTGATTGGAGCATTGAGTCCATTGACATTTAGGGTGAGAACTGAAAGATATGAATTTATTGCCATTATGATGTTTGTAGAGTTGGAGTTTCTGGTGGTGTTCTCTGGTCCTTTCTAGTCTTTGTTGCTTTTGGTCTTTTTTTTTTTTTTTTTGTCTTTTCTCCCCTGAGGGGGTCCCCCTTAAAATTTCTTGCAGGGCTGGTTAAGTGGTCACGAACTCCTTTAATTTTTGTTTGTCTGGGAAATGTTTATCTCTCCTATTTTGAATGACAGCCTTGTTGGATAAAAAATTCTTGGCTTCATGTTTTTCTGATTCAGCACATTGAATATATCCTGCCACTCTTTTCTGGCCTGCCAAGTTTCTGTGGATAGGTCAGCTGCAAACTTGATCTGTCTGATGCTAGATCCTAGGTGTGTTTTGGTCTATGTGTTGAAAGTGGTTTGACAGATTAGAGAAAGAAGGGGGGGGGGAGAAGGAAGTTGTTTGAGAATTTGAAAAAATGAATATACTGAAGTAGACTAAAATGAGTGATGGGAGTAAAATAGCATTTGAAAAAATTTACACAAAAGTAAAGAATATAGTAGAAAAAATTAAAGAAAAATATTTTTAATAAAAATTTTAAAAAATGAATTTTTTCTCTTTCTGTATTCAATAAAAAGAAAAACGAAAAAGAAAAAAGAGAAAAAAAAGGAAATCATTTGAAAATTTGAAAAAATGAATACACTGTAGTAGACTAAAATAAAATTATGGAAGGGGGCGCCTGGGTGGCGCAGTCGGTTAAGCGTCCGACTTCGACCAGGTCACGATCTCACGGTCCGTGAGTTTGAGCCCCGCGTCGGGCTCTGGGCTGATGGCTCAGAGCCTGGAGCCTGTTTCCTATTCTGTGTCTCCCTCTCTCTCTGCCCCTCACCCGTTCATGCTCTGTCTCTCTCTGTCCCAAAAATAAATAAACGTTGAAAAAAAAATTTAAAAAATAAAATTATGGAAGTAAAATAGAGTTTGAAAAAAATTACACAAAAGCAAAAAGATAGTAAAAAAATTAAAGAAAAATATTCTTAATAGAAATTGAAAGTAAAAATGAAGTTTTTCTCCTTCTGCATTCAAGAAAAAGAAAAGAAACAAAAAAGAGAAAAAAGAAAAAGAAAAAGGAAATCGTTTGAAAATTTGAAAAAATGAATACACTGAAGTAGACTAAAATAAAATGATGGGAGTAAAATAGAATTTGAAAAAATTTACACAAAAATAAAAGATATAGTAAAAAATTAAAGAATAATATTTTTAATAAAAATTGAAAATAAAAATGAATTTTCTCCTTCTTTATTCAAGAAAAAGAAGTGAAAAAGGGAAAAAAAAGAAAAAGAAAGAAAATTGAATAGATGGACCTGCTAAAAGATTGAAATAGGGCTGAAATTACTTCGTTTTCCCCTAGAAGTCAGACTATGAAGCTCTTTATAGTCCATATAGTAAGCAGGAGGTGAGACTTATTATGTTCTTGAAGAGCGAGGTTGGCCCAGTTGGGCAGGGCTCAGTGCAACGGCTCTTTTCTCCACTAGATGGCGCTGCTAGCCTCCTGGGGTGGAGTGTTGGTGTGCTGTTGGTGCGTATGCGCATGTGCGAGAGCAGTGAAAAATGGCGCCACCCAGCCACCCAGTCTGTTCTCCCGAATCAGCAATCGCGCACCTGTCCTCTGTCTTCAGCTTTCGTCCACTCCCTGCTTCTTCACTGTCCATGACCAAGCCCTAGGCAGTAACTCTCTCCCGAGTTTTGTCTCAGAGGCGGCTGTTTTCCCCGGCCCCTTACTTCCGAAGGACTGTGGCTTTGACCCGTTCCGCCCCTCTGCGGGAGGGTCTCACCCAGCAATGGCCGAATGAGCAATGGCCTAATGTTGGCTGCACCCAGGAAGGCCTGCTGGACCCTGCTGCTGCCGGTGCCCTGAGACTGTGGCCAGGTGCCAGCCCGCCCCAGCAAAAGTTCGCAAGACAGTGTAGCAGCGTTTCAGGGATTATGGGCACCAGGCTTCACCCTCAACGACCTTGTTCCAGCACCAGCGAATGTGGCCGCTTTCCGGGGTCTGCTGCAACCAGGTGGCTTCGACAGTCTCTACCAAATGTCCTTCCGGCAGTGGAACCGCTTTTCCCCGTGTGGCCCGAGAACCTCCCAGACCCCACTCTGTTCCTGAGGATTCGCCCTTCCCGCCAAAGCACCACCAGGTACCGAGCTGTGGAGTTGCAGCCTATGCGCTCCCCTTGTTTACAGTCTTAATGGAATTTAAACCCTCTCCTTTCTCCTTTCTCCCTTTTTAGTTTAGTCCCTGCGGCTGTTTCCAATTTTCCACTTCTCTCCAGTGGCTTTTGGGGAGGGGTGCCTTTCCCATATTCTACCCCCCCCCCCCCTCGTCTCTGTCCTCTCTCTGCCCGCAAAAGCGGCTCCATGCCTGCGGGGGCTTCTTCCTCCCCAAGTTCACCTCTCTGCGCCGCATACTTGCCGAATTCTGTGGTTCTGGTTGTGCAGATTGTTGTGTTAATACTCCAATCAGTTTTCTAGGTGTGCAGGATGATTTAGTGTTGGTCTGGCTGTATTTCACGGATGTGAGACACATAAAAATCTTCCATGCTGTTCTGCCATCTTGGCTCCTCCCCTTGAATCTGATTTATACTAGGTACTTTCCTGGCTCCCCTTGAATATTATTTCTCTTTTCCAAGAAAAGAAAACTACTTTCCAGGGAGGTATTTGGGCTCATTGTTTCTCACTGACTTCCTCACTATAGATGCTGTGTTGAAGTTTCAATTAACCCTGAAATTTATTAGCCATTTCACCTCTCACAGCCATTTGTAAATATGTAGATGTTTATGACTTTATGTAGATATTTTTTGTCCTTCATTCACTTCTTCTATGTGTGAGCACAAAAGGGGTCTTCAGAGAGGGATATTCAGGAAATAGAAGAGACAGTTTGCTGGACAGAGTGAGTAAGATTGAAAAATCTTGGATGACTCTGGTTTAGACAACATTTCCTAAGATAAACAATATGGCAGAGGGGGTTGGGAGAATAGGTTGTTGGGTAAGATGATGTATTCAGTTTCAGATCTGCTGAACTTGAGTTCTCCACGAGGTATCAAGTTGACGATGCTAACAGGTATTTGGATGTGAATTGGTTTGGGTGGAAAGAATATGGTTTTCAAAACCAGACAGAGTGCCATTCAAATCTTGAGTTTTCTGCTTTCTAGCTATGGGAGCCTGACTGCATAACTTAGAAGATGAGATTTGGTTCTCCTGGTGAAAAATGGGAATAATAATGCTGGCAGATAAATACCCACGTTTCCTAGTCTTTGTTAAGTTCATTTTTTGCTGGCGTAAGACTAGTTATATAGACGGTGAGTGTCTTACTTTTCCAATATGAGATAGCAGGACGCTTTGTGGCCTGTCAGCCTTTGTCATGAAAATTACTGCCCTGGATAAATGGAAAATGCTATTCCCTGGGGAGTGTTCAATCAGTGTAGCTTCTTTATGTTCTATGAACTGATTTCATGTTGCTCTGGAGCTCCTGTTTCCCCCCGTTGTCAGGAGAAAACCTTCTAATGTGCTAGCAAAACATAATCTCCCCTGATTTAAAACAGTCTCTTTACTGGTGACAATTAAGTCAATATAAAGAATTTGACATTTAAATTACCTTCATCAGTTTTTTAAGTTGTATTGAGTATAATTGAAAAATAACAATTGCAAGATGTTTGAATTGTACAACAAGATGATTTATATATGTACACATTATGAAAGGATTCTCCCATCTAGGTCATTAACACCATCTGGTATCTCCTACAAAACATTTTCAGCCTCTTATCCAACTTCTTAAAAGGGCATCTGGGTGCAGAGGAACAGAGTTCTGGTGATCAAAGAGACTGGGATCAAGATGAGGGCTCCAGAAGTGCTTTCTTCTGTTGTCTCTACAGAAGGTGGTAGGTAGGTGATTGTTCAGGGCCGGAAACATGGATGAGTAGTGAAAGTTTGACCTCGCCATCCTCTGTCCTGGCATCTACGACTGAATTCTGTGTTTGCTGCTCTGTGCTTCAGGAGTGAAAACTGAACTATGAGATTCCTCTGTCCAGAACCCTGACATCTGGGGTCCATAGAATCTTATCACCTTTTGTCTTCTGTCCAGGACACATATATCCTGCATCTGTAGATTGTAGGAGGGGGTGTGTGCTGGGGCACAGTCTCCAACTCACCCATCTAGTTTTTTATCACTCAGTATTTACAGCTGTACTAACATGGTAAAAACATGAAGAAATTAGAATGCAAGCTCAAATTGCTTGGATTTTCCTCTAGTTTCTTTCTGTCTGTCTGTCTGTCTGTCTCTCTCTCTCTCTCTCAAATCATCTACATCATCCATCTTCCCCATATTTGACCAAGCTTAGGGCAGAAGCACTAGATTTTTCTCACAGACTCAGGTACATTTTCACTATGGTAAATGCCCCTGTACAACCCCCTCTCTCCAATAGGAAAATTTGTTCCTCTACTGTATGTCCTTCTATCTAGAAACTTCCCTAGGTCATATAATCCTTTTCCCCATCTATGTTTTGCTGTCCTTCTAGAAGTTCACTTACCTCACATGCCCCCTGGGAAAGGAAATTCCATGGGTTTGCTTTAATGGTGACAAGATTGAGAGGAAGAAAAGAAAGAAATGGGTTACAAGAAGGAGACTACATTGAAGGATCTTTAAAAACTATTATCCCTGTTAAAAAAAAAAAGTTGGGGTGCCTGGGTGGCTCAGTCAGTTAAGAGTCTGACTTTGGCTCAGGTCATGATCTCCTGGTTTGTGAGTTCTAGCCCCACGTTGGGCTCTGTGCTGACAGCTCAGAGCCTGGAGCCTGCTTCAGATTCTGTGTCTCCTCTCTCTCTGCCCCTCCCCTGCTCATGCTCTGTCTCTCTCTGTCTCAAAAATAAATAAAAACATTAAAAAAAAATTTTTTTTTAAAGTAGATGAAGTAAATACAGGCTTCAGGTTTAGGGGAAACATTGAAAAGAAGTTTTAAGTTGCATGTCTGATTGTGATTGCCTTTCTGACTTGCTGTGTTGAGAAGTTTTTGGAGACCACATCCAGGCCTGGCCGGAAACAGTCACAATTGATTACCAATATCTGCCTTGAGAGAGGATGGGGAATGAGTTAAGACATAGGATGTATATAAATAATTGCCATCAGTGATGCATGAAAAGATCATGGAATTTGGAGTCATATATATTTGGCTTAAATTCTAGCTTTTCAGCTAATTTTCTGTTACAAGTTTTATATTATTATAAAATAATAACATTTAAAAATAAATGTGGATTCATTTTACTTTTATATTTTATTTTTTTTTCAACGTTTATTTATTTATTTATTTATTTTTTTGGGGACAGAGAGAGACAGAGCATGAATGGGGGAGGGGCAGAGAGAGAGGGAGACACAGAATCGGAAACAGGCTCCAGGCTCCAGGCTCTGAGCCATCAGCCCAGAGCCTGACGTGGGGCTGGAACTCACGGACCGCGAGATCGTGACCTGGCTGAAGTCGGATGCTTAACTGACTGCGCCACCCAGGCGCCCCTTACTTTTATATTTTATACACACACAAGTTCTAGAAAGCTTCTACATATAATTTTATATGTTAGCCTTTTATATATAGCATCTTCCAACGAGATGTATTTCTTCTAAAAACAAAACAGATTTTGATACCTTAATAATTCAAAGCTATTTCATCTAGTATCCATTTGAGGTTAATTCTGTCAGCTAGCTGTTCCTATTTCATATAAAATTATTGAGTTTGGTTTCCAATAAAATTCAGCCTATGGTAACAAAAGAAAAAATGACATTTTGTGTGCCTACAGTGTAAATTTGTTCTCTGCTTTATAGTGCCCTGGCAAAATATCCTGTCAGCACAAAATTTGAATCAAAAACCCAATTAATTTATTCATGTGGTTATATGATCTATTTTCTCCCTTAGATAATATTTTTGTTTTTTACTTATAGGTTATTTTTGTACTTTACATATATCATTATTTGTGTTAAATAACACGTGCTGTGTATATAAAATTGAGATGGAGAGCAGTGGCTAAGGCACTTTCACAATGCCCTAGGATGACCACCTGGGACAAGGGTCATGACCATTGGGCTACCAAAACAAATGCTTTGTTGGTTTGTTTGGTTTATGTATCAATTAACTATGTGTGGGGCCAAGTCCTTATAATCCATAGGAAGATTCCTACAATGCCATACTGGTTTGATTGCTTTTGTGAAGGGAAGGCCATAAAAGGTGAACTAGAGGAGATGGGAAGTGATTAAGATTCCCAAAGGGCTGACCATTGATGGCTCTCTCAACTCTAGCTGTGCTGCTGGGACAAGGGAAATCAGGGAGGAGAGAGAAAGCAGCTGAGAGAAGTGGCCCCCAGGGATGCTGTGAGGTCTCACAGTGGTCAGAGGCAGCGTGGGTTCCTGGGAGGAAGTGGTAGGGCAGAAAGCATCCTGGGAGGACACTTGTGCACAGAACATCAGATGCTCCCTCAGCCATCGTTTGGGAGCTGAAAGCACAGAACAGTTAACAGCCATGCCTGTGAGGGAAGAAGAGCCTCTGGCCTTCAGAGGAGAGCTCCACACCCTTCCCAACACCAGCATGGAGGTGATCTCTTAGGGGGATACTCTTCCCTGCTCCCCAAGCACTTCTGGCTTCTTGGGACCTTCCTCTATACCCAAAAATAATAATAAAAGTATATTTTACAACTGGGTTGGCATAAAGATAAATATAATCCAGGCTGGATTCATGATAACACAGTCACTATCATTCTATGCACTCTTTCTTCTAATTTTAAATTGAAATTAAGATGTTTCTGTGGGTCCTAGGCACTGTGTTCACATGGGTAAGCTGAATAAAGAGGAAGTTGGCCTTGTGGTCTTGCGTAGATCATGGTAACTGGGAACAAAATGAAGGAAAAGGAAAATATCTATTAGAGAAGGAATTCTGAGACTTAGAGTATAAATTTGACATTTATGGAGAATTTAGTAAGTGGCCAGACTACAAAATAACAGGGATGGATTAAGAAAATGAGAATATGGCAAAAATATTTTAGGTAGATTTGGTGTTCAGAGTCAAAGACAGGACATGAAATTATGAAAATGGGATGATTTTTATATTTGCATATATCCAAGTAATTATTAAGAAATATTCAAGATTAGATAAAGAAATGTATTTATGCTTATGCCTAAGCATTTATTTAATGTAGAAATGAAGGCATTTATTTTAACTTCACCCTTTGTTATTTACTATTGTAAAATTTCAACGCGATTTTTGGAAATTTGGAGGACTTTAATGAGTTTCAGTTGTATTTGTTAGTATGACTTCATTCAGTCAAATCGGTCTAAAATATATATATGTTTGTTCTAAGTAAGGTTTGATAATACCAAGAATAAATCGTAAATGATACTACTATTAATTGGGCTGAATTTTAAAAAATAGGGAAATTATATAAGCAAATAGTTGAGTGTGTTTTTAGTATAAAATTGTTAAATAAATTGCACCAAAATCTTCATTTTTTTTTTTTTTTTTACTTTTGCCAAATGATATATTCCATATACTACAGCAAGGAACTATGAAGTTACATTTAAAAAATCTTGAGAGAGGTCTTGCTTAGTAGGACTTATTCTTACTGGTTGTTCAATACTTATATGAGAGAATAGAGAAGATGTCTTAAATGAGGTGATAAAACTATGACCACATATTCTGTTAGTTAACTTTTGCTGTATGGAAACCATCTCAAAACTTAAGTGACTTAAAATAACAACAGTGACTTTAGATCGGATTTTGCAGAGTTGAATTCAGCCGGATGGTTGTTCCTGCCTGGGCTTGCATACTCTGATCTTGTTCTGGTTTACTCATGTTTCTGTGTTCAGCTGGTGGGTTCCCCAAGACTGTAAGTCTATAACAAGCTCAGCAGGAGTGACTGGAAAAATCGGAGCCTGTCCCCACATAGTCTCCCAGGGCACTGCAGAGCTCCAAGAGGCAGTGGAAGCATGCAAAACCTTCTGAGTCCTAAGAGCTTGAACATTTTACCTCCTTTGTGTTCCATTAGCCAAAGCAAATAACAATGTGATCCCTGATTCAGATTCAGAGAGAGAATTACATGCTACCTGTGGATGAAGGGCTCACCAAGTTACTTTGCAAAGGGGCATAAATGCAAGGGGAGTAATTCACAGTCCACTACAGATGTGATCATTAGATTTACCCACATGACATAATTAAGATGCTATTGCCTATCACCAGTAAATTTGTCTTTTTCCCTTCCCTCCAGAGGTGGAAATGAAAGGAGTTGGAGAACCTATATCTTTTGAGATAACCAAGTGACCATGTCCACAGGACTAGCAGTGGCTCTCATCGACCACTGGGGCTACTTCTTTGTCCCAGAAATCTTTGCCAGTGCAAGTGTACAGGATGACTAGATTGTTTGAAGCAACCCCATACCTAGCACAGGGCAGAATTCAGAGAAGGTAATATCTGCATGATATTTACCATTGCCTTTCACAGGAAATGAAGGAATTAAAAAAACAAAAAACAGAAAACAAAAACAGTAGCAGCAAAAAGCAACAAAGCCCACTGACAGATCTCTAGCATTTGAAGTTTTAAGATTTCTATCCTTTCTCTAAACTAAGGTTTAGCCCCCAAGAAATGAGTTATCTTTAAATCTGGCAAGTTTTTAAACAAATGACTTTCCCTTAGAAAAATTGTGGTCTGTCAGGTTTGTTTCAGAACTCTCATTTTCCTTCCGTATATGTCAAAATGTAAGCTCCTTGAGGGCAAAAGTCTCCCTATGGACTTTGTCCCTACATTCCAGCTGCCTAAGATGGTGTTTGATATGGGAAATGCCAAAGGAAGAATTTGTTAAATGAACAAATAAATAAGTGAAAGGAACTTCTCTGTCTTTCTCAGTTAGATGCTATTGTCTGTATTTTGATTTTATGGTAAGATCCAGAATCACTCGATTGTAGATATAAATGGCTGAACAATAGTTTAAAATAATACTCTCCGTAAGCATAGAGTCCATTTATTTGCCTTGGTAATGTGGTATTATGCCATTTTGTTTTTATTTTATTTTTTTATTAAAAAATTTTTTTAATGTTTATTTTTGAGAGAGACAGAGCATGAGTTGGGGAGAGGCAGAGAGAGAGGGAGACACAGAATCTGAAGAAGGCTCCAGGCTCTGAGCTGTCAGCACAGAGCCTGAGGTAGGGCTTGAACCCATGAACCATGAGATCATGGCCTGAGCTGAAGTCGGATGCTCGAACAACTGAGCCACCCAGGCTCCTGGCCATTTTGTTTTTAATGAAAATCATAAAACAATTTTAAAATCATAAAGATACTGCACTTTCAACTATGAGCAAATACTGTATATATGTATACTTATTATCTGGAGGCTTAAGTGTAGAATAGTTCTCAAATGTTAAAAACAGGTGGGGATCGGGGAGGGAAAGAGGAAGAGAAATTTTGATGAAGGTAATTTTTTTCCCACTCAATAGAAAGATAGAATTAGATAAAAATATTTTTGCCAGTTGTCATCTTAGAATAGTTCCATGGAATCCGAAAGCATGTTTAAGCCTATTTTATAGATAAGTTTCTCATGAATTTGAAACAAAAGTCAAGAATGAAGCATTTGTGTTCTGGCATTGCAATATTTGCAGTTTATTTATTATGAAAAGCTGCATAAGAGCATAAGTTAGACAAATTTGAGCTCCTTGTTCGACAGACGAGTCATTGTCCTCTGACATCTAGAAGACAGAGGGGACCATTTATCTCCTATCAATAAATATTTTCAAGTAAATATACAATGAATCAGTGTTCTGAAGTGTGGGGCAAGAGGGAACCCACATTATTGGCTTGGATAACAACAGTTTTGTAAAACCAAAATATTCTGTGAGTTTTGAAATTACAGCCAGCTTTTCATGTCAGCACAAATTCCCAGTCTGTCTCCATCCTTGCCCGTGCCCAGGGACACACAGACACATGACAGCCATATGGGGCATATAGGTTCCACTGTTTAAAGTAATATGATTAATCTTTCCAAAATCAAACCTCTTTAATCATGGTTTCTCTTGAATTTTTGAGTAGCTTTTTATTGCTGCTGATGGTAAGCTCTATTAACACCTATTAGGTAAAATAGTCTTTCAAGATTGAAGAATGGCTTTGATTTTTCAAATCAAATACAGAAAAAAACGAATGAAAGGGAATTTGATGAAATTTGCTGCAAGTTTCAAAAGTCTTTTTTTATAGGTATTCTGAATACTTGATTGAAATGATTTATGTTTAAAAATGGCTTATATAATTAAATACTGAAATGGAAAATGTCAAGCAGTTCTTTGACGAAAGGCATATTTTTCCATGACATAAAGTTTGTCAAAGTACATTTTGGGTCCAAATAAATATCACGCTTTATGTGTTTGGCACAGTATTCTCACATTTTCTGATTTGGCTGCGGAATTACAGAAGTGCCTCTTTTTTCAGCCCATTGCATTCAGAGAATATTGCCACTGACTTTAAAGGCACGCCTGTAGACCCCAGCATCTTGCCGTGGTCTCGTGACATGACGCCGCCTCTCCTGGCCACGGTTTCCCATTTTGTATTGTGGATCTTTGCCTGCCGCGTGCATTAACTCAAATTATTCGTTGGACTGTTGCCTATTCACCAGGAACAAAGTGTCCCTTTTTAACAAAAATTTTTATTACTTTTCAAAGTTTTTTTTTTTTTTTTTTTTTTTAATTAATTCCAGTTAGTTAACATAGAGTGTTAAATTAGGAACAAAGTGTCCTTTAAGATCCGGCCAAATTGCCGCTTTCTTGGAAACATTTTAGCTGACTTGTCCAAAAAAGTTTAGAGGGGAAGAAAGGATGGAGACTAAGCTTTTTATCTGGATTGACTGTTGTGCAGCATCTACCTTCCGGTTCATCTGAGAATGTGTTTTCTCCTTGTTTCCTCTTGAAGGCCCATTACTTGAGCTTAGCATCTTGCCCTTTAAAAAATTTTAAATATCGAAATTTTTAAATTGAAGTATAATTGATATACAATATCCTATAAGTTTCAGGTGCATATCAGAGTAGTTTGCTGTTTTTACACATTATGAAATGATCCCCACATTGTCTAATTACCATTTGTCACCATACAAAGTTATTACAATATTACTGACTATATTTCTTATGCATAGCATCTTCTTAAGGAAGAAGAAATAAAAACATACAAGGGTAGAAAAATAGTTTAAGAACTGAAAAACAGTCTTCTATAGTTTCTCATACAATGAAATGAATTGTGTGCCTGTAAATAAATTAGATATACCAATATCAGAAATCTAACCCTGATAAGCTTTAAGATTTTTTATGCACTTTCTACATGCCTAAATTATTTTGTTTTTTGTTATTCTTAGCTTTTTGGTGAACGTCTTTAAAATATCTCAGCTAATCTCAGGGAGCGGAGAGGAAAAAGAGAAAAAATTGAATAAATAAAATGGGATAGATAGATTGAAATATTATTCAGCCATACAAAAGAAGGAAATCCTGTCATTTGGAAAATGTGGACGGACCTTGAGGGCATTATGCTAAGTGAAATAAGTTAGAGAAAGACAAATACTGTATGAGCTCACTTATATGTGGAATCTTAAACAAAACAAAACAAAACAAAATAGACTCATAGACACAGAGTTAACATTCATCATTCACAGAGATTGGTGATTGCCAAAGCGGGGGCAGTGGGGTAGGGGGGTGGGCAAAATGAGTGAAGGGAGTCAAAAGGTACGAACTTCCAGTTATAAGGTAAATAATTTCTGGGGATATAATGCACAGCACAGTGACTGTAGTTAACAATATTGTATATTTGACAGTTGCTAAGAACGTAGATCTTAAAAATCCTCAGCACAAGAGAAAAACATTCTGCAACTGTATGCTGAAGGATGCTAATTAAACTTATTGCGGTAATCATTTTGCAATAGATACATGTATCAAATTGTTATGTTGTACACCTTAAGCTGGCACGATGTTAGGTGTCAATTATATTTAAGAAAACTGGAAAGTAAAATAAATTGAGTGAATTTGGCATTTTCCCCACACCCCTCCTCACTCACCAACAAAAAAGAAACTGTTTTTGCCCCAACTTATGCAAGCGACAGAGGTTGCTGCAGTTTACGCTGCTGTGTTATAAACTAAAGCAGCACTTAGTGATGGAAGGCAACCGTCTTATCCTTATGGATCTCATGGGCTGAGAATTCAGACAAGGCACGGCAGCATGGCTCGACCCTGTTCTCAGATATCTAGGGCCTAAGCTGGGAAGCCTTGGAGGCTGAGGATGAAATCACAGTACCTGGGTGGAGATGACCAAAGGGCTGGGCTTGGCAGGGGCATCGCCTGGAGCCCCTGTGCCTCCACTCTCCACGTGTCTTGGGCATCTGGTAACCTGGCTCTGTGTTCTGAGAGGTAGTGTCCCATGAGACACGTGGAGAACGCGTTCCAGGAGAAGCAGGCAGAAAGTATGTGGCTTCCGCGTGTCAGTGTTCTATTGGTTGCAGTCAGGATTCCTTTCAGAGGAATGTCAAAGGATTTGAAGACATGTTTAAAACTGCCTTGAAACAGAATTACTCTATCCCGTAGACATGAAAGGACAGTAGAGGAGAGACTCAAGTTAAAAGAGAGCCCAAGGAAGACAGGGCAAAAACAAGTGGGAAAGAGGAGGGAGCATCTTGTGTAGTGGCTTGTTTCCTAAAAATGAGTCTCCATTTGAAGAGTTTGTTGCTTAAACTTTGGTTAGTTTTGTACTCTACCCCAGTTAAGTGTTACAACTGAACGCATTACCTTCGGCCTCTCTCCGTCTTACCCCTTTGGAACTCCTTCTTCAAGGGTTGGTTTCTATAACAGTCACAGCACTCGCTCAGGGGGTAGTGCTAATAATCATCTCAGATCCTCCTCGTGCTCAGGGCCAGCTTGGTGGGCGTGTGACCTGTACGGCCGCACAAGACCCTCTGCTGAGAAGCGCCCCACATTTGCTTTAATGTTCTGCTCTCACCATCTGGATGTTCCTTTATTTTTTTAATTATTATTATTATTATTATTATTATTTTTTTTTTTTTTTTTTTAGAAAGAGAGAGAGCATGAGCAGGGGAGAGGGGAGGAGGGAAAGGGAATCTTAAGCAGGCTCAAGGCCCAGCACAGAGGTCCATCTCACAACCCTGGGATCATGACCTGAGCCAAAATCAAGAATCAGATGCTCAACCGACTGAGCCACCCAAGCATCCCATCCATCTGGATACTCTTAATTCTATTTTAAACTTATTGTAAGTGAAGCCTGGTGAGGCAAGGGAGGTGCATGAGCAGAGGGGTTTTGGTGGGCAGCGGGCACTGCTGTGGCCCGGCAGCGTCTGTGGGCCGTGTGCACACAGCAGTGGTCCCGGAGGGCACATGTATGCCTTGGGGAAGTCCCTGGGTCATGAGGCCCTGAAGGGGCGGCCTGGTGGAACTTGATCCATATTGCTGGTGGTTGCGCTGGCAGTCGCCACAGAAGTGACCATGGCTATGGGAGAAAAATAAGGGGCAGCACCAGGCCTCATGTGGGAGACAGGCTTGCTGGTCCGTCCCCAGACCCCTTCCCTGTAGTGTCTGCACAAGTGTGAATTCTCCAACTGGAGTGCTGGGGCAGGAACTGCTAGCCCCTCGGAATTCAGCTTCCGGTAAATATTACAAAATAAGTTGCTTATGTATGAACGTTGCAATAAAGCATATCAGGGAGTTATGAAAATTCCTAAAAAATTTAGAATCGCGGGTTTTGAAAAGGGCTGTCACATTGCAAAGCAAATATGCACAGGCTTAGAAATAGAAATTAACTTTAAAGATCATCACATTCAACAGAAAAGAACATTTTCAATAAAGTTTCAAAGAACAAATTATTAACAAGGGACGATTTTGAAATTAAGTTTTCCTTACAGTTGAAAATATAGTGATAAAATGCAAAAATGGAGATTTTGAATTGTATAAAATTATCTACATTTTCTCAAATGACCTTGGTTCAGCGGTCACCCTTGATTTCGGCTCAGGTCACGATCTCACGGTTTTAGTTTTGTCAGTTTGACCATCACGTTGGGCTCAGTGCTGACAGTGCGAAGACTGCTTCGGATTCTCTCCCTCTTCCTCTGTCCCTCCCCTGCTTGTGCACATGTTCTCTCCCCCCTCCCCCCCCTTCAAAATACATAAAGAAACTACAAAAAACTCATAATTACACAAAATTAATTTGTTTGAAGTTACATTTTTTTAGAAAAATTGTTCCCTGAGAATCCTCAATTCTAGCTGTACTAAAATGTTTTTTTTTTGTAATAATTTATCAGAGATTTATCCCAATGTGACATATGGCAACTATACTTATGGTGATGAATAGTGCATAATGTACAGAATTGTTATTTCAGTATGTTGTACACCAGAAACTAATACAATATGGCATGTCAATTATACTTCGATTAAAAAAAAAATTATCCTGATGTTTTCACAGCCTATAAATTGCTCCTAACTTTCCAATGAAAGTTGCATCAGCAGAGAGACCCTTCTCAAAATTAAAAATGATGAAAAAGGTAGTTGCGATCTTGAATTTGCCAAGAGCAATATATCCCATTAATACAGTGTTTTTATTATATTATAAAAAATTATGAGACCAAAGTATTTTCTTTTTTGGATTTTGAAGTTTATGTTTTTACTCCTGTGTCTCTATTACCCCTCTTACATTTTATAAATAATAAACTATCTCAAGCGGAAGGACTTTATATTTTAGTAACTTTAGTAGAGCTTTCTTCCTTCTTCGAAAGTGCCTTTTGAACAGGAGCTCCACATGTTGGACGTCAGTCATTTGCACCGGGTCCTGCAAATTTTGCAGCTAACTTTGCTTGTGCCCAATGAATCTGATCAGTTTCCAAATTCATTGTAGACTATCTCCCTCCATCTCCCTCCATCTCTTTCCTCTTCTTCCCCTTGCCACTGTATTATCACTCTATTACACAGATGAGTGTGATAGATGCCTAAGGGTTTCCCTAGATTCCAATATTTTTCCTTTATTAGTCATAACTTGTTTCTAAATCCTATCCCTGATCATCTTATATCCCTGACCAAAGGTTGTATTAGTTTCCCTTCGTCTACTGAATAAATCAGAACCTTTGGCTAATTATCTCAGGTGCTCTATGATATGACTTCATTTGGCTTTGGAAATCCTTTCTCCCTCTGTTTCTCTTCATGAAGTCTGTGGTCCAGTTGAACAGAGCAATGGTTGTTCTTCAAACTAATCTCTCCTTTCTCACTTCCAATTCCTGCCACTGAGCTTTGCATGTTATATATGTTCAAAAGTAGAGGGAATAAATGCATGGATGAATAAATAATCAGAACCATGCTTTACTAAGAAGATGCTGTGAAAATCTGAAGATAGTCTTTATTAACATGCTTAAATTATCTCTAAATAGATAAATAAATAAGTTAACCCAACTTAAAAAAAAGAAAAAAAAAAGGCTTTACCAAACATGGAAGAGACAGCCTCTTTAATGGGCAATTATCGGGGTGCCTGGGTGGCTCAGTCAGTTAAGTGTCTGACTTGGGCCAGGTCATCATCTCACAGTTTGTGAGTTTGAGCCCGGCGTCGGCCTCTGTGCTGACAGCTCAGAGCCTGGAGCCTGCTTCGGATTGTGTCACTCTCTCTCTCTGCCCCGCCCCCACTCATGCTCTGTCTCTCTCTCTCTCTCAAAAAAAAAATGAATAAACATTAAAAAAAAATGTAATGGGCAATTATCACAAAAAGTAACAAAATCAGAGTTTAATGAACTGAACTACTTTTACTGAGTGATTAAGGTTCAGGTTTTTTTAAATTACATATTTCAAGCCTAGTATCTTCTATTCTGCAGCCCAAATACAGACTAGAATAGAAAGCACTGACATATGCCAGCTTACATGATTATTTACCAAACCATAATCACTTTGACCTGGTACTCTCATTTCTTACTTCCATGAGGTAAGTTTCGAAACCTATATAGTCAGTCTTGGTCATCCCGTCAGATTTTAGTCTGTGTTTTTAAATTGCCTTTTCTCACTCTCTCATTGCCTCAGTTCTGTAAGAGAAATAAGGTAAAAGTCCTTTGAGAATTTAAAGAAGGGGATTGATGTAATTAAGATATATATTTATGGTGAAATGATGTTGGGGCTGGGACCTATAGAGTGGCTAAGGAGAAGTTTAACAAAGATAGATGAAAGGGAAGAGCATGGGCTGACATCTTAAGATTTGTCACAGTCTGGTCCGTGGCCAGTGACCCAGCCTTTTTAGATAGTTAGGTGTGTTAAAAGGAAATAAGTGCTTGGAAAAGCAAAGAGAAGGCACAGATCATGGAAAAACTTACATGCTCTGGTGAGGAGTCTGTAACTTATTCTGTATTCGTGGTAAGACTTGGAAAGATTGGAGCACGGCTACGCGATAATCAGAAACATTTTGGTAGAGAAATATTCTGACAGCCATATACAGGATGAATTGGCAGGGGCAAGATACGGTACACACAATTTATTAATTGTTTCTTTAATTTTCAAAACTCTGTTATTCCTCTGAAATCACCGCTATTTTCTTAGTAAACAACTACAGGAGGCATCCTTTCGAAGGGACAGCTTTACAAAAATGGCTTATAATTTTGTTCAACAAATGCAGCATAATATAAACTCCGAATGAATGACTGTGATTAGAACACTAAATTAGTGATAGCAAAACATCCAAAAGGTTTTTTTTTTTTCTTTTAAACTCATATTTATAATTGTAGTCGTGTAGAAATGGCGCAGACCGGCAGGCTGTGGCACAGATTAGGTGTGGAAGGTGGGTGGGGGACACAGGGGATCAGGTCTCCAGTGCATCTGTCCAGTGTTCCTCTTCTAACTCTAGGTGCCCCTCCTCCTCCTCGGTGCCAGCCCCACAGCAGTGGGTTCTGATAGCCAGGGCCTGGCCCTCCAGTGGTAGAAACTACCTTGGCTCCTCCTTCAGGAACTCCTTTGCTAGCAGATAACACTGGTCTTTAGGGGGCGGCCAGGGTGGGGACAACATCGGGGCCCTCCTCATCCTGGAGGGCGTGCACAGGCTGAAGCGGGCCTTGGGTTCTGCTCCGGCTAACCCTCTCTGTCAGCTGAGTGGCCCCGTGGCTCCTGGGGTGGGATTCAGGCAGCAGAGGTGGGTAGAGATCACATCCAGTGGCTCCCTAAATGGAACACAAGTGGGCTTTCAAAACTAAGACTTCTGGATGCGATTCACTTAGGTTCTTGTAACTTCCAAATGACCGGCTATCTGTATTAGATCCTACCATAATCTATTCAACATAGTGCCAATAATACTACGTTCAGAAAAGGAGAGTGTGCAGAACACAGCAGATGCACAGCAGTGACCATGAACAAGCTAAGCATGGTAGGAGAGCGCGAGCGCCCGCTAAACCACAGTGTTTACTGTTCAGCCTCTTACCTCCAGCCACAGGGCGATTTCATCAGTGTTTGGTCTGGGAAAGGGAATCCACTCTGAGTGTTTCAAGCAGTAAGAGATTTATCGTAAGGGATTTCAGAGCATTTGGAAGAGCTGGAGCTCCGGCACGCAGGCAAAGCCTACTGTGAGTCTTCGTTCTGTGAAGCTTCGTTCTGTAGCTTCCACGGAATCAATACATTACCAGGATGCTAGGGCACCATCTTAAGGACACATGGAAAGTTCACACTGCCTGCATCATAAAGGTCGGTGGAAATGTGTGGCCTCGATGCTGCTGAAAAACCTCAGGTCAGCTAGGGGCATGAATAGCTCTGTCACTACTGAAAGAGGGGATGGTTTCTGCTCATCTTCGGCCTTCCCCATCTCAAGCAGATTCTTGTAAAAGTAACTAACGTCCATGGTGTCCCCAGGATCTGGTCCCTGCAATACTGGAGAGAACATGTGGGTCATGAGGTGAGCGGTGATTCAAAAAAAATGATCTATACATAGCTGTCCTCTAAAATCAGGCTAGTAAGGAATGGTGGCATTTGACTGCAATGCACTGTGTAGGATAGTGTTTCAGAGTTGTTCACCAACTGAACTAGCATGTTAACTGATAGCAGTGTCCATTTTAGAGCAAGAACAGAAAGAAGACACGGTGGGAAAGAGTTGCCTTGGTTAACCCAAGCTCCTGGTAACAAGCCAGAAGTTTTATCATTGAATACCAAATTTCATAATGGATGAGAACCTGTGTCTCTCTCAATAAGTTAACAGCATGTACAAATGAGTCCATAGTAAGCCTCTTTGTCCAGATGATTATTTATTTATTTAACTAATAAATACTGGCTACTACTATATCCCAGGCATGATGAATAACGGAAATGAAAAACATAATTTTAGTGGCCATATAATTTAGATACGCTCTTATTTACTTAATCATTTTCCCATTTTTCGACATTTAGAGAATTTACATTTATCCTCTGTTAGAAATACAAACATCTTTTCTCTTTCTTTCTGATGACTTCTTAATGGCAGGATCAACGATTGTTTGAGGGAAAGGAAAAAAATGTGCTTAAGTGAAAAGGTAGTCCTGATAAGGGCACAAGGAGTGTGATATGATATGTACAGTATCTAGTGTGAAAGCTAAAAAAAACCCTTCATGTAAGATGAAAACCTTCCAGGTACTCTGCTAAGAATATAGTGGTCCCTAGTCCCTTTGGCCCTAGTGCTGTCCAGTTAGCCTTTGAATTGTCACTCTTCCTGTCCCTGCTTATCTAGTGTATACCTCTAGTCTCAATCCACTCCATCCCTGCTCTTTGCAATTTCATTCCACTACTTACACACTTTTTAACCCATTTCATCAGCATTTTTCTTTCCTTGTCCTCCCCCCATCTTATGAACAATGTCAAGTTTCTCCATTTTAAAATAGCCATCCCTCCTCAGACCATATGTTGTCTTACACAGCCTATCATTCTCTCCTTCTCTTCTCAGCTAAGCCCAAATTCTCCTGCTCACAGTCTCCATTTACTATTTCTCAACCACCATATAATCCACATAAATCTACTACAAATAGCCAATACCCCAGTGAAACTGCATGGATAAAGGTCACATATGACTTCAGTGATCTCAAATCCAATGAACACTCAATCACTGTCTCTCTGAACCTGTCATATTTGACAGTCAGCTGACCGGCTATATTGTAACACTCTTTGAAATGACAAAATCTTTTCCGATTCTCCTTCTTTTGCTCTGATCATTTCTTCTCAGTCTTTGTATGGGTTCTTCCTTTATTGCCTTCTCCTTAAATTTGACCTTTTCCCAGGTTTTCTCCTTGAACCCATTGACAATGCCCGTACATCACCTAATATGATCTAGATTGGCTTCAGTGAGTAAATATGCACCATAAAGTCATAATGCCTGACTTCATACGTGGACATGACTTCTGGGGAGAGGTCTGTAGCTTTAACTAATGTCTCAAAGCCATTTATCAGCAATCATTTAATAGCTGCTGAACACTCTTCCATGTACTAGTTCTTATCATTTTGTTCCATTTCCAAAACTCATTTCAGCTCCACTCTGAGTTCCAGTTTCAATGTATACTATTCACTTTACCAGTAGTTCACGTCCTTACTTCTCTTTTACACTTTTTCCAGGAATTCATTTCCTCAGTCTCTTTTGCCTTTTAACTCCTGCTTACCTTCCACGACCCAATTTAGGCACCATCTTCTCCAAGAAATCTGGCTTTGAGTATCTATGACGTCCTATCTCTTTTCTGATAACACATCATGAATTTAATAGTTCCAAAAAGTAAACAGATTCATACTGTGTAACAATGGATCGTTTTTCTTTCCTGCTTCTTTATTTCTTCCTGCTTTCTTCCTTCCTCTCTCCCTCCCTTTTTTACATGGCTGGATTCAACTCCCTGACACATGAAATGGTATCATTGCATATAACGCGTATTTATGTAAAATAGTCAAACAAAAACAAATGGTAATTTTGTGTGCTCCTGTACCACTCTGTTGTGGAGCTGCATGGTAACTGCCTACTTACATGCCAGCCTTCCATACTTGCCAGGATCTTACATGAAGCCTGAAGAAGTGCCTTCTTCATCATTAACATTTCAGGGACCAGTGTAGATTATTTAATAAAGAAATCCAGCCTGACTTATTTTTTCTCTTTTCATATAACTTTCAGATGGTGCAAAAACTTTTTGTTATATTCCATGGCATTACTTTCACTATTGTCTGTTTGACAATGATATCAGGGTGTCATGTTTTTTATTATATTCAAAAGAAATAACCAGCTTGTTTCAGCTCTGACATATAAAGAGCTTAAGAAGTATCTATTCATCATGAGAACAAGAAAAAAAACTGAACAAAATGAAAATGAATGACTTTTCTTGGGCCTGTTAGAGACTTGAATTCACAGGAAAAGCTCTCAGTCTAAAACCTGGAAAGATAAACAAACCCAGAGTCAGAGTTGAATACAGAGAATCACAGCTGAGGTTGACTTGCACAGAGTAGATGTTGCTGAAGTTATAAACTGGTAGGAACACCTACCTAGCAATTCTGATGAACTGTTGAAGATTGACAGTGGACTAAGTTGAAAATGAGAACTCCTGTTGACAGTCTCTGGGGGTACCTCAAGGAACCCCCCACATTCCCATGGTAAAGCTCTAAGAATAATGCTCACATGTTTCTGGCAGGGGAAGAGAAAAGTAACTATTTTAAAATACACACAGTATTTTCCATAACAAAGACATATTCTTCAAGGGAAAAGACTTTACCAGACTCCTATTTTAGCCTGAAAGAAGGGCAACTGGTCAACTCCTGCATCCTCTCGCCTTCCTATCTCACTTAAGAAGAGAAAGAAAAAGTTGGGGCACTTAGGTGGGTTACTTGGTTAAGTGCCCAACTCTTGGTTTTAGCTCAGTTATGATCTCACAGTTTGTGAGTTCAAGTCCCACGTTAGGCTCTGGGCTGGCAGTGCAGAGCCTGCTTGGGATTCTCTCTCCTTCTCTTTGCCCCTCCCCCAACCATTCTCTCTAAATAAATAAATAAACGTTAAACAAAAAAAGAAAGAAACAGTTAACAAACACTTGAAGAGGTCACAGCCCAGGGACACTGAAGCACTAAGAGACTGAGAATTTAATTATTATATTGTATTAGGCTTCCTTCCCCCATATCTTACCACCACATCAACATGACTCCAGTTTAATAACAGTGGGTTACAATGTGAAGAGCGGCAAGAGGCAGACTCTACGTAAGAATGAGTTCTTAGGGAAAGCCAAAGACTATGGGCTAACCCAAAACAGGATGGTCAGGGGATACTGATGTCCAGTAGTTACATCAAGATGGTCATTAAATATAGTCCCATCTTGTAGCCGAATTAAGGCTAATGGCCTATTCGTTTCCTATTACCTGATACTTTGTTTCCAGCTTTCAAGAAAAATTGCAAAGCATGCCAAAAGATAAGGTAAAAATGTCTGAAGAGAATGAATGAGAAGACTTAATGCTAGTTTCGAATATGATACAAATTTTGGAATTAGTAGATAGGGAATGTAGACTCATGATTAATAGGTTAGGGGTTCTAATTAAATGTGGGCAACATGCAAGCAAGCATACATGGTTAAAGTAAGCAGGGAGATGGATACTCTAAGAAAGAATCGAATGAAATGCTAGTAATCAAGACACTATAACAGAAATGAAGAATGCTTTTGAGGGGAAAAAAAAAATCAAGCATGCTTTTGATGCTTTCAAAGACAACACAGGGCTGAAGAAAGAATACATGGATTTGAACATATATAAGTAGATACTTCCTAAAATAAAATGCAAAAACAAAACAAAACAAAACAAAAAACAAACAAAAAAAAAAACCCAACAACCCAGAAAGAATTAAAAAATCAAATCAAAACATTCAAGAATTATGGCACAGTTTTATAAGGTGTAACATATGCACAATATGAATAATAGAAGAAGAAAGAAAGGAGCAGAAGGAATATTTGAAGTAATAGTTGAGAATCTTCCAAAATTAATCACAGATATCAAACCATAAATCTAGGAGGCACAGATAGCACAAAGGATGAATATGAAAGCGATTTCTTACAGGCAAATCACATTCAGATTGCAGAATACTAAAGACAAAAAGAAAATCTTGAAAAAAAAAAAGAGAAAAAATCCCCACTTTACTTACAGAATAGGAAAAAACCCTATGAATTACATCAGACTTCTCATCAGAAACCATGCAAACAAAGAGAGTGGAGTGAAATATGTAAAGGAGTGAAAGGAAAAAATCCAACAACCTAGAATTCTATATGCAGTGACATTATCCCTAAAAAGTTTCTCTGACAAAACCTGAAGGAATTTGTTGTAGTAGAACTTCCCAAAGTTAAAAGGAGCTTTGCGGGAGGAATAAAAGTGAATAAAAATTTAGGTCAAAAACTCATCCCTGTAAAAAGAGAGGAAGAGTGTCAAAAACATGTCAACGAGGAGAAATTAATTCTTTTGTATTTTTTATTCTTAATCTAATAGACAGCTGTTCAAATTTAATACTAGTAAAAATCCATTCGATGATTATAGCTTACGGGTGAGTGAAATGAATGATAGCAATGTTTTGAGGGGTACAAGGATGGAATTGGAAATACTCTTATAAATCAACTCCACTACTTTGAAGTGGTATAGTGTGATCTGAAAGTGGAGGCAGATTATTTGTAAATACATATTATAGACTCTTGGAAATCAGTTAGGTTTTGGAAAAGGAAATACAACTGCTATGCTAAGAAAGAGAAAATAGCATCACATATAATGCTTAATTAAACCAGAGATGGTGGGAAAATGGGAGATGATAAAAAATAATAAAGAAAAATGAACAATCGTTATAAATATGGTAGTATGAATACAACTCTATCAATAAACATATCAATAATTGCCTTAAATGTGAATGGTTTAAATAAACCAATTCAAAGGCAGAAATTGAAGGAGTAGATAAAAACAAGACCAAACTTATGTTGTCTACAAGAACTCCATTTTAAATATAAAAACATAGATAGCTTAAAAGTAAAGGGGTAGATGGAACTAATCAAAAGAAAGCTGGAGTAACTATATTAATTTCACACAAACAGTATCTGAACAAGGAAAATTATGAGGGGTAAAGAAGGACATTACATAGTCATAAAATGGTCAATTCTTCAGGAGGACCTAAAATTAATTAACACAGTAAATACCTAACAACACAGCATCAAAATACAGGAGGCAAAAACTGATAGAAATAGAAGGAGAAATAGGCAAACCCACTACTCCAACTATAGTTGGATATTTCAGCATACCTCTTTTAGCGATTGAAAGATCCAACAAGCAGAAATCGGTAAGAATATAGTGGAAATAAATAGTAGCATCAACTAACTGGGTCTAAGTGACATAGAATATTTCATCCAACAACAGTAGAAAACACATCCTTTCAAGCTGACTGGAATATTGGCCATGATAGAACACATTCCCAGCCACACCAGCACACCTTAATGAAGAGAATAAAAGTCATACTGGGGTTTTAGACTATAATGAAACCAAACTCAAAAATAATAACAGAAAAATAGCTGGGAAATCTCCCAAATATTTGGAGATTAAATAGCACACTTCTAAATAACACTTTGATCAATGCAGAAGTCTCAAGAGAAATTTTAAAAATATTTTGAATTGAATAAAAATGAATATATGATAATCAGTTTTGTGGGATGCAGCAAAGCAGAGCTTAGAGGGAAACTTACAGCATTAAATGCATATATTAGAAAAGAAGCATGATCTAAAATCAATCATCTAAGCTTCCACCTAGAAACCAGAGAAAAAGCAAGTTATTTCAAAAACAAAAAGGGGGGGGCAGGGTGGCTCAGCCTACTGAGTGTCAGACTTTAGTTCAGGTCATAATCTCACAGTTCGTGAGTTCGAGCCCCACGTTGGGCTCTGTGCTGACAGCTCAGAGCCTGGAGCCTGCTATAGATTCGGTCTCCCTCTCTTTATCCCCCTCCCCCACTCACACTCATCTGCCTGTCCCTGTCTCTCTCAAAAATAGATAAACATTAAAAAAAAAAAAAAAGGCAAGGGGCGCCTGGGTGGCGCAGTCGGTTGAGCGTCCGACTTCAGCCAGGTCACGATCTCACGGTCCGTGAGTTCGAGCCCCGCGTCGGGCTCTGGGCTGATGGCTCAGAGCCTGGAGCCAGTTTCCGATTCTGTGTTTCCCTCTCTCTCTGCCCCTCCCCTGTTCATGCTCTGTCTCTCTCTGTCCCAAAAATAAATAAATGTTGAAAAAAAAAATTAAAAAAAAAAAAAAGGCAAAAAAAAAAAAAAACCAGAGCAGAAATCAATGAAATTTAAAGCAGACAACCAATAAAGAAAATAAACAGCAAATAGGTGAAATATTAATAAAATTAATAAACCAGTCAGGCTAATCAAGATAAAAGGGAGAAGACATAAATTACTAAATTTGAAAATGAAAGAAGCATCATCAATTCTGACTCCTTACACATTAAAAGGATAATAATAAAGGAGTATTATGAACAACTCTATGATAGTAAAATTGATACTTTATACAAAATGGACCAATTCCTTGAAAACACAAAACTACAAAAATTTATGCACAGGAGAAATAGATCATCTGCACAGGTTCGTATTTATTAGACACAAATAATCTTACAAAAAAAAAAAAAAAAACCCAAAAACCACCAACCCAAAATGGTTTCAATGGTGACTTCTCCCAATAATTTAAAGAAAAAATTATGGAATTCTCTACAATGTTTTCCAGAAAATAGGAGAGGGAATATTTCCTAACTCATTCAGTGAGGCCAACATTACCCTAATACCAAAACTGGATAACACATTACAAGAAAAGAAAACAAATCAACATATCCCATGAACGTACATGCAAAAAACCTCAACAAAACACTAGTATATAAAATGTATCATACAGACTACATAAACATCAATTATCAACACCTATGAAATACCTTAGTTATCTGTAGTGAAAGATCTGATTAATGTTATTTTAATTCATAAATTAATATCTCATCTTATTCAACAGCTTCAATCATATGTGCCCAACATTTTGTTCACTATTTACAGCATAGAACTCAAGGCCCTCATGCATAGTTAATATTCCATCAACTACTCTAATTTTACTAACTTCCAGTTGATAACTTGATAAATAGTTGAAATGTTCTAAGATCCAAAGCAAGATAGACAAAAATATAAAGAAAAATGATGTACATATTGAACTGATTCCCCCTACATAACTGAGAATTTGTAATACTGATTATGAGATACATATTTTCAACCTGCATGCATCAAACATATTCATCTCAAAGTCATAACTCAAAATAATTAATCCACATCCCTCTTTATGCTTAGTGTATGAAATTGTTTTGGGTGTTCCCAAAGCAGAGTAGGTGCTGTCATGATGCAGTTCATTTGTGAAAATGTCCCGCAGTTTAACAATGGTGAAAATGGACTGGTCACAGAAGTGCAATAGTATATTAACAAACAATGGCACGCTTTTCTGATTGCTGACTCTCAGTTGCCCTCTGCTTGACTCAAACTCCTTGGTGCAGCTACACTCATAACTCACTTTTTTTCTTCCTTCTTTAATTGCTCAAAGTTGCATCTGAAGCTCTGATACAAAGAAGCATCATGATGACAGTGTCAACCCTGCATAATTTAAAGGATCAAGTTATCAGGTTTTGTTTTGTTTTGTTTTGTTTTGTTTCCTACCTACCTGGTCTGTTAACTCACCTGAATGTCAGAGAAGCAAAGCAGCACTTGCTTTTAGGACACTTATATTTTAGATGATATGTTTCTCTTCATCAGCACAGCCAATTGATAGAGGCTACCAAAGGCGTGCCTTTACCTAATTGCATTAAGATGGCTTTGACATAAGAGACTCTTAAAAACTGAGAACAAACTGAGGGTTGATGGGGGGTGGGAGGGAGGGAAGGGTAGGTGATGGGCATTGAAGAGGGCATCTTTTGGGATGAGCACTGGGTGTTGTATGGAAACCAATTTGACAGTAAATTTCATATATTAAAAAAAAGATGGCTTTGAACTAAAAAATACATTTCCGAAAAATTAAACTTAATAGTCATGTATGGTTTTTATTAGATATCTTTTATTGCCTTATATAACTTTATGTCCTCAAAGTGTACTTTCTTTTGTCAATGAAATATTAAAATGTATTTTGCTAGTAAATGATGAGTTACATTTGAACATACTCAAGTAGATTATGGAAAAAATACCATGGTGGAAAGAATAAAAACCATGTCTATTTCAGACTAAATTTATTTGAATTTGATAAAAAAAAAAAAAAACCTTAAAAGAAAGAATAGAAATCACAATGACTCTTTCAAATCAAATTTGTTTGAATTTAAGCATGATAAACAGGCTAAGCCAACCATTTTCACAAGCATTACCATTACCATTACTATTTTTTTCTCTTTCTCAGTTCTGGGCCAAAGTCTGTAGATGTACTAAGTGTCTTGGGAGGCCGTCTTTCTATTTGGGCAGAGAATGGCTGGGACTGTCTATAGAGATGATGTCTTCATTGGGCTCTGTATAATCAAGATTAAGTTTTTCTTTCAGAATCAGAGAAACTCACACATTTTCAGGAGGCATCTTAGAACTGTCCGCTGGCCAGTAGGGATAACAATCTTGCTGACATTCTTTAAAGAAATTTCGATCCTTAAGTCTAGAATTCTTGGTTGTTTCTGCATAGGGATGTTATCCTCCCCTTATGCTCACATTTAATCCTTTTGAAAATTTTTCCTATGTAGCCGAATTTAATATACAATTTCAGAGGAATTCATGTATATTTATCACATCATCTTTCTAGTAACTTAGTTAATATTTGCTCAAGTTCTCTTTAACCTTTAAAAATTAAAAAAAAATTAATGTTTAGTTTTGAGAGAGAGAGAGAGAGAGAGAGAGAGAGAGAGAGAGATGGAGTGAGAACAGGAGAGGGGCAGAGAGAGAGGGAGGGAGACAATGAATCCAAAGCAGGCTCCAGGTTCTGAGCTGTCAGCACAGAGCCCAACCTGGGGCTTGAACCCATGAACTGTAAGATCATGAAGTGAGCCGAAGTTGGACGTTTAACTGACTGAGTCACCCAGGCACTGCTGTTAAAAATTTTTTTTAAGTTTATTTATTTTTTTTTGAGACATGGGGAGAGAGAACACTTAAGTGAGAGAGGGGCAGAGAGAGAAGGAGAGAGAGAATCCCAAGCAGGCTCTGTGGTCTCAGCATCAGAGCCTGATGTGGGGCTGGAACCCACAAACCGCGGGATCATTACCTGAGCTGAAATCAAGTCAGAAGCTTAACCAACTGAGCTACCCAGGTGCCCCAAGCTTTTCTTAACCTTTAATGAAATGCCTAGGAAATAGTCTCAGAAAGGAAAAGGTATTTAACGTTTTTGACTTTTGACTAACTGTATATTGTTTTCCCCTCAGAAGGTGGCTGAACAGACATTATGGTAACCATAACCTGGCTATTATTAACTCCTTCAGGGCAGGTTTTGAATTTCATTCACCATTATATTCCCAGAGCCTAGTACAGTGCATGTCATTTGTAGTGCTTATTAAGTGTGTTTAATTAATTGGTCCTCCTATCAAGGTTTCAAGAAGAAAATAGCAATAAATGATGGCAATATGTGTCCTACTTGGAGAGAAAACTCAGCATGCATAGAGGTGAACATTGGTCTGATTTGCCTTTCAGACCAAACAAAAAATTCAGAAATTTCAGTTCCAGATTCACATATTATACCAAAATGAATATGCGCAGTTGGCAATTTTATTTGTGAAATAATTAACAAAATAATCAAACACAACGTTAGTCTGTATGTAATGCAGATGATGCCACATGCATGTTTTCATCTGTGAGCGAACAGCTGCTCAAGCTGTAATAATGCCAGATTTATATATGGTCCTTCATTCTTTCAAGGTAATTTGTAGCTCAGTTGTGAATCAGTGAACACAATATATGTCCTGTCATTTTACAGAGGCAGTAATATGCACTATTAATAGAAAAGAGGGTTAACCCAAAGACCAAGTTCATATATATGGCTATATAAAATCAGATATAAATTAATCCAGGGGTGGGGGGAACTACTCATTTTGCAGGTATGTTAATGCATTCAAGCCATCAGGGACATACAGGGAACAGAATGCTATTTCTGGATAACACATCTGCCTTCTGCCCTTCTTGAAATGTGTGTTTACGTATACATACCACTCTTCAGAATTAACACATCTTATGATTTTGCGGTGTATGTTTCCTATGAAAGAGATGAGAACACTGTTTCTGTGGAGGGGATGCTACCATTGTTCAGCTCTCTCCCATTATTCAGAAGCAACCCCTATGTGAATGTGGTGCCCTTGGAACCATTCATATGGATACATATTGATTCATAATGACATAGGTTTTTCATTGTAGCTATTCCCCTGCAGCTACAAGATGTAGAGACAGCTTGATCGCATTGCTGTTTTTAAGTAGGCTCCACGCCCAATGCCACGACTTGGGGCTAAAATTCACTACACTGAGATCAAGGGTCAGATGATCTAGTGACCAGCCAGCCAAGCGCCTCTCATTTGTTTTATTTCAAGAACTGCTGTGATGAATGATTCCATAAATGTCTTCTGTTATACGTGGGCACCCCATTTTCAAAAATATTTAACATTGACACATTGTTCCATAGTGGTTGTACCTGATTACCTTCCACGCGCAGTGTGTTAGATTGCCTTTTCTCCCTAACTTTGCAAAACTGTAGACTTCCGAGAGTTTTAAAACGATGCCTTTTTGCATGCCTATCTAATTATTATGCTATGGTTTTTTACTGCTTTTTAGATTTTTATTTCTTCAATTACTAGGGATGCAAATATCTTTTCACGTATGTATTAGCCATTGAGTTTCCTTTTTTTCTGAATTGCTTTTTCAAATCCTTTTGACTATTTTTCTATTACATCATTTTTTCTTGATTCTTAATTGATTCTTTTTTTTTTTTTAATTTTTTTTCAACGTTTATTTATTTTTGGGACAGAGAGAGACAGAGCATGAACAGGGGAGGGGCAGAGAGAGAGGGAGACACAGAATCGGAAACAGGCTCCAGGCTCTGAGCCATCAGCCCAGAGCCTGACGCGGGGCTCGAACTCACGGACCGCGAGATCGTGACCTGGCTGAAGTCGGACGCTTAACCGACTGCGCCACCCAGGCGCCCCAGGAAGCAATTCTTAAGCAATGGGGAAGAGCATATCAAAGGCATGACGATACTAGAGCAAAAGAAGATTGCTAAGATGCTTTTGTAACAACACAAGCAGATCATTATTTTTTAAATTCTTATTT
>NW_024412428.1:16431576-16470869 GCF_014898765.1 Herpailurus yagouaroundi | reverse complement strand
CCAGGCTCCGAGCCATCAGCCCAGAGCCCGACGCGGGGCTCGAACTCGCGGACCGCGAGATCGTGACCTGGCTGAAGTCGGACGCTCAACCGACTGCGCCACCCAGGCGCCCCCTTAATTGATTCTTCTCTGTACTGCAAACTGCAGATACCTTTTCCTAGAATGTGATTTGTCTTTTTGCTTGATCTGTGCCTTTATATTTTTGGCAAAAGAAGTGTATATATTTTGATACCACCAAAATTGCCCGTTTTTCTTTTGTGACTTGTATTTTTGGGTGCTTGTCAAAGGAATCTTTCTTTCCTCTAAGATTGTAAATATATCCTTTATTTTATTCCAACAATTTAAAGTTTATTTTCACATTTAGATCTTTTATCCAGTATGATTTTCTTATTTTTGGTGTGTAATAATGTTCTACTTAATATTTTTAAAGGAAAGCCAGTCACCTTAACAACATGCATTAGATGGCCCATCCTCTGTAATGATTAATACATCAAGTCCTTTATATGCTGGAAACTGTTTCTGGGTTCTCCTTTCCATTTTTGAAAAAAATTTCAATGTTTATTTTTGAGAGAGAGAGAAGGGGGAAGGGCAGAGAGAGGGAGAGAGAGAGAGAGAGGGAGACACAGAATCTGAAGCAGGCTCCAGGCTCTGAGCTGTCAGCACAGAGCCCAACGCGGGGCTCGAACCCACGAACCATGAGATCATGACCTGAGCTGAAGGTGGCCGCTTAATGGTCTGAGCCACCCAGGTGCCCCATAATCCTTTCCATTTTTAATTAAAACAACACTGATGAAATACTATATTATTTATTATAACTACATACTAACATGCTGGTGGGCAAGTCTATGCTTTTTTTACTTCAAATAGACCTTTATGCCTTTCCTCTTCTTTAGAAATAGTTTCCCCACTTTCATGATATATCCTGAAAATGTTTATTTGAGTATATAGATTATTTTAGTGAGAAGCAACATTTAAAAAATATTACTGCATCTTCCTGTACACAAATTCATCTGTGTACTGGGATGGAATTCAGTGGTGAAGGAAAAATGATAAAGTCACTATCCTGAAGAAATCTGTACTCTAAAGGGATGACATTGTCACCAAACACATAAACAAGTAAATATATATAACATCAGATGACAAACAGTGTTACGGAGAAATACAAAGCAGAATAAGGGGGATAAAGTATGCCAGGGCAGAAGAAAGCACTATTTATATAAGAAGGTAATGATAATGGGACATTTGAACAGGAACCCAAGAAATCAGGAGTGTTTTGGGTAAAGACATTCCAAATGGTGGGAACCATGAGTTCCAGGACTCTAAAGGGTAGGTTCATCTTGCAAGTTCAAAAAAAAGCAAAAGGAGTGGGTCAGAGTGAATGAAGGGTAGCATAAGACAGTGTGAGTCAGATCTGGGACCTTGTGGAATTCTATTATGTACTCTGGATTTATTAGAAATGAGAAAGAAGACACTGGTGACTTTTGAATGGATCTAGCTCAGGTTGTAAAAGGATCTCTCTCGCTGCTGGAGATGAGAATATATTGCAGAAAGAAAGAAATCAGCTATAAAACTAGTCCAACCATCCAGGCAAGAAAAAGATGGCCTCATTTTATGTCCTTAAATAATGTTTTTTTTTTTAATTCCAAAGTAGTCTCCCACAGCTTATGTTAGTGTGCTTATAACCAAGATATTGGTTTACTGTATATTTTCCATTTGTTATTGCTGTTTTAAGGAAATGCCCTTAAATTTTGAATAAAATGTTAACCTGTAACCTGTAAGACTACCTCCTTTATTAGTTCTATTAGATTATAAAACTTTTCTTTCTTTTTTTTTTTTTTTTTTTTCAGGGAGAACTTCATCGCTTTTGGTCATCATGATAACAATGACTTAGTGGCTGAAGTATTTCCTTTATTTTATTTTACTTTTTATTTTATAATGGTAGCAGTAATTTTTTGTTTTTGCTTTTTGTGGTGTTGTATTTTGTCTTTGCTTTACTTAAATCCTCTCTTGACCTTGACTTAAATGTTACAATTTTAAGTTTCACTGATAATCAGTTCATTACAAATGCAGCTGGTTGAAAATATTTTAAAATATCTTTCACTAGATTGAGAAGGTTTTCTAGTCCTAATTTAATAAGAGTTAGTATCGTGGGCAAATGCAGAATTTCTTCCAATACTATTTGTACACCTTTTCATGTGGTCATGTCATTTTCTCTTAGTTCAGGCTGCCATAACAAATACATCATAGCCTGGGTGGCTTAAACAACAAACATTTGTTTCTTACACTTCTGGAGTCTGGGAAGTCCACGGTCAAAGTGTAGGCAGAACTGATGTCTGGTGAGAGTTTACTTCCTGGTTTGCAGATCGGTCATCCTCTCTTTGTAGCCTTCCATGGAGAACACCAGAGGTGAGAAGGCAAGTCTGGTGTCTTTACAGACACCAATTCCATGTGCAGGTGCTCTAGCCTCACGACCTAATTACCTTCCAAAAGCTCCACCTAACACCCCACATTGTATGTGAGAACTTCAACATATATTTTAGGGAAACACAAACATTCAGTCTGTAACACTCTTTTCACTTGTTTTTATAGTGAATTACATTTATTTCCTTTCTTTTTATAATGAGCTATCTTTATATTTCTAGGACAAATCTACTTGGTTATGATGCATATTTCTAATACACTATTGTGTTTTAGTTTCTAGAATTTAGCTAATTTATTTATGTTTTTGTTTATAAGTTAGATGTGATTATGGTTTTCTTTTCTTATATTGTCCTTATTAAATTTTCTTATCAAATTAATACTTCCTAATGCTTTTTAAAAGAAGCATCCATGCTTCATGTTTTATGAAATGAATTAGGTTGATTCCCTATTTTTTGAAATACTTGAAAGCAGTTTGTGAAGAATAGAAATTGTTTCTTCAAGCCCTGACAATATTTACCTCTGAAATTGTATGAACTAAAGGAAAAACTGATAATTTCTACTTACTAAAATTAAGAATTTATGTTATTCAAAAGACACAATGAAGTAAGGTGAAATAGCAAGCGAGAGACTGAGAGGAGATATAGGAAACATATACAACTGATGAGGATCAATATCTAGAAAGTCCATGAAATGCCACTTCAAACTTAATATAAAAAGAAAGGGTAGGGGCGCCTGGGTGGCTCAGTTGGTTAAGTGTCCGACTTCGCTCATGTCATGATCTCACAGTTCGTGGGTTCAAGCCCCTCTTTGGACTCTTGTGCTTGACAGCTCAGAGGCTGGAGCCTGCTTCAGATTCTGTGTCTCCCTCTTTCTCTGCCCCTCCCCCATCAAAAAATAAACATTAAAAAAATTTTTAAAAAGACAGTGTAACAAGAGTATGCATTTTACTTAAGAGGTAATCCAAATAACCATTATACATATGGACAGTCGCTCACCTTTACTAATAAACAAGAAAATGCAAAAACACAATGACACCGTTATTCTTATCAAGTTGAAAAAAATTTAAAGTCTAGTAATACTAAAGTTTGGGAAGATACAAGACTCCCAAATACTTTTTAGTATTATAAATTACCACAACAACTTTGGCAAACAAGTTGGAATTGTGCATTCCAGTACTAGGTATTAAATTGTGCATATGTGCACCAGGAATGATATATAAGAATGTTCACATTTATTTTTATTTTATTTTATTTTATTTTATTTTATTTTATTTTATTTTATTTTATTTTTTAATTTTTTAATGTTTATGTATTTTTGAGAGAGAGAGAGACAGAGCGCAAGTGGGAAGGGGCACAGAGAGAGGGAGACACAGAATCCAAAGCAGACTCCAGGCTTTGAGCTGTCAGCACAGAGCCTGACATGGGGCTCGAACCCACAAACCGTGAGATCATGACCTGAGCCGAAGTCGGACGCTCAACCAACTGAGCCACTCAGGTGCCCCAAGAATGTTCACATTTAAAAAGCAACATTGTTCTAAGCAGCCCCTTAACTGGAAGCAGACGATAAAAAGCAGAATTCATAAATAAATATTGGCATATTCTTAGAATACTGTCCAGCAAGGAAAATAAGTGAACACAACAAAATGGCTGAATCTTAAACATGCCATGTTGGAAGAAAGAAGCCAAATACAAAAAAATACATACAATATATCCATTTAAATAAAGCTCAAAAATGGTCTTCACTACTGTGTTGTGTCATTTATTATTGTGTAACAAACTACCCTAAAACTTCTGGCATAAAATAAAAATTGTTTTATTATGCTTACTGATTCTGTGAGATTAGGAATATGGTTTCTCTCTATTCTTAAATTAAATCTGGGATCTTGGCTGGGAAGACTTGCACGACTGGAGTGTCTCAATTGGCTGGGAGCCAGATGCATCCAGAATGTTCTTCCCACCATGTCTCCACCCAGGGAGATGACCACTGCTCAGAGGGGCTGCACATGATTCCTCTTCCTGATTGGGGTTCTCACAGTATGAAGATTGGGTTGCCAAAAGGGTATGTCTGAAGAGTGAGCAATTGAAGAGACACAGGTGAAGGCCACATATAGTATCTCTTCTGCCCTAGTTCATTGGGCAAAGTGAATCCTGCCCAGGTTTGAGGAGAAGGAATATAGAGAACACACTAACTATGGGAATGTCAAAGAATTTGCAACAATAGTTTAAAATGACGGCAGTGGTTCAGAAGAACACAATTAAGTAGCTGGTGTATATCTGGTAGCTTCTATATTCCATGTCTTTTTTTTTTTTTGTTCTCATCTTTTTCTTCATTCTGGCATTCTGTCAGATTAATAAAGTCTCTTTGTTCCATTTGCTTTCCAAACCTTGGCTGGTTTGGCGTCTTAAGTTACAGCTTGTCTTGTTATTAGGTGTTAATTAAAAAAAAAAAAAAGTTTAAGTAATCTCTACCCACTACATAGGGCTCGAACTCACAGCCCTGAAATCAAGAGTCGCATACTCTTCTGACCGAGCCAGCCAGGTGCCCTAATTAAGTATTAATTTCAATTTTTTAAAAGTTCACTTATTTTGAGAGAGAACAAGAGAGAGCATGAATGGGGAAGGGGAAGAGAGTGAGGAAGGGAGACAATCTCAAGCAGGCTCTGCGTTGTTGATGCAGAGCCCAATGTGGGGCTCAATCCCATGAACTGTTAGATCATAAGAGTCTGAGGCTTCACTGACAGAGCCGCCCAGGCACCCCAAGTATTTATTTTAAAAAAAGGCTTTATAAAACTTTTAAATATAAAGTATTAGTTTTTATCAAAACCTTTATATACAGCTTGCTTTGCTCTTAAATATTAATTTAAATAAACTTTAAATATATACTTTCAGTGTTTATATTTTCCTCTCCAGAAGATAAGTAACTTGTCATGTTTTAACTACCCTTTTATGCTCTTACTTCTCAAATTCCACATTATTGTCTTACAGAAATTTAGTTCCAAGTCTAAAAAGAATGAAATTAGTAGTTGTTGTATCTACAGGCTGTCGTTCACTAGATTTGCAAAGATATATCTTACATCTTTTCTTGTGTTTTTTTTTTTTTTTTTGTCATTCGTGTCTACTCAGTTCCTTTTTCTTTAATTCATAATGAATGTGGAGTATACTCTTTAATTATTCTTTCAGTCATGGTAGGGCCATATTGATTGAAAATTCCCTATGGACTTTTTTTCTCTTTAAATAAATTCCAATTTTAAAAATTAAATATATTTGAAGAGGAAGCATCATATCACCTCATCCTTCCTTGCCATAAATGGATGATAACTTCCTGATACACTGGAAGTAAAGTTATTATTAAATTTTAACTTGATTCTGTTGGTGAAATACTGAAATCTTTCTGTTTAAAATGGATTAGCAATGTTTAAACCCGTAAACAACATTGAAAACAACCCACAAAGCAGAGAAGTACATGTGATATAACACTATTTAGATAAGGAAAGTAATATATATTTGAATGAATATAATGGAAAAGTTATAAACAAAACTAGTAATCATTTTTCTCCACGGACAGAAGATGGGTAGGGGCACAAGGGTAAATTAGGATTCTTTCATTGAAGTTTCAATTTATTAACAATATATATGTAATGTCTCTTCTGGCATTAAATTAAATTTAGGAGAAATAAACTATCATCAAATTAAGACTGTCTATTGACCTAATGAGTAAGGAATGAAAAAGGACCAGACACTTAGTGACTTTCTCCCTATGTGATCCAATGCTATGTAAAGCTATCTATGTACCACCTAGAAATATCTTGTAGTCAGTGATGTGCATCCCATATTTCAGAAAATACTGTAGTGAGAAAAATAAATTTGAATGAACTCCATTTTGCTCAAATAGTCGATGTCTCTCTCTTATTGGCTCACTTACAAGAAATATTCTTCATTTTCGGCATTTATATCATTGAGAATAAAATTATTCTGTAGATAGAAATGCATTAAGAACATTTAGGGAGCCCTTGGCAAGACTGATGCATGAGAAGCACTATGAATCTTTCCTAAACTTTTTCACAATTTTTCCCATTTTCTCCTAGAACTTCTGAAGTGTATGATAAATGCTGAGCATATTCTCAAGCGTTTTTGGGTTGAATTCATGTCTGAAGATGATTGAACTGGCTACAATCTAAAGACTAGTAATGAAACATCCTAATCATCTTCATGAGATGAAATGTTCTCTTTTCTTTTTCATTAAACGGACACAGCCATTCAATAGAAATTGATTAAAAGCATTGGCAGAATATTCCGGCTTGCTTTCTTTTAAAAATAAATCTACTTAACTCATTCTTACATTGCCCTTAATTACTCATATCTACTCCAGCAACTCTCATTTAAAATATTCAATTTGCCTTCTCTTTCAAATTGACTTTCAGAGAGATTTTGCTACTGATGAACACATTGTATGGCGAGATGTGGTCTGAAATGAGTCTCCTGACATTTGCTTTAATTAGACAAATAAATGCTAAAAGCTATGACATGAAAAGCAGCATTTGGGTGAGATTCATAAATCCAAAGGAAGCCACCTTGCACAAAATATTCCATACATCTAGTTTGTTGACATCTAGTCTTATGTCTCAATTTTATATTTTCTTGCATTCATAGTTAACTGTTGACAAACTCAAAGAACATTAGAATCTCAGAGATCATCCATTCTTGCCCTCTCATTTACAGAGACTCATAATATTGAAATCACTTACTCAAAATTGCAGTGAATCCATGGCAAAACTGAGCAAACTTTCACTATTTCCCATTACATTAAACACCTGGGACACCAGCCATTCCCTGGCAGGGAACAGACGCTCAAGGAATGCTTCCAAATTCAGTGTTCTCTAAGTTCTTTCCAACCTTTTTCATATCATAGCACACAAAGAAAATGATAATATTTGTACCATCCCCTGCAATATGCAACAAGGATGAACCTTGAGAACATTATTATAAATGAAATAAGCCAGTCACAGAAAGGCAAATACTGCCTAATCCCACTTATATATCGAAAACAGTCAAATTCATAGACTCAAAGAGTGGAATTGGTGGTTTCCAGGGGCTGGAGGAAGGACATGGGAAATTATTAATCAGAGGGCATCAAGTGTTAAACAATACAAATATGTTGTAGAGATATGCCGTTCAACATTGTACTTATATTCAATACTGTAGTGTATTCTTGAACATTTGTTAAGAGAGCAGATCTCATGTTAAATTTTCTTAGCACATTGGGGCGCCTGGGTGGCGCAGTCGGTTAAGCGTCCGACTTCAGCCAGGTCACGATCTCGCGGTCCGTGAGTTCGAGCCCCGCGTCGGGCTCTGGGCTGATGGCTCAGAGCCTGGAGCCTGTTTCCGATTCTGTGTCTCCCTCTCTCTCTCTCTGCCCCTCCCCTGTTCATGCTCTGTCTCTCTCTGTCCCAAAAATAAATAAACGTTGAAAAAAATTTTTTTTTTTAAAAATAAAAAAATTTTCTTAGCACACAAAAAAAAAACAAGAAATACAGAGTTAAGAATTTCTGAAACAAACAGAACTTTATAACACAAAAAGTAAGCCTTAATGTATATAAATTTTTAAAAATTTAGAAATTTATTCTATTATTATTTCTATGTATATATATACACACACATATATATGTATATATGTGTGTGTATGTATATACACTATTAATTCTATTGCGATTGTAAGCAAATTACCAGAAAGTTAGGAACTTAATGTAGATTTAATAATGCTCAGTTCAATAGGCTGGAAGTCTGACCCAGGTCTCAGTGGGCTAAAATCAAGGTACAGACTCCAGGGGAGCATTTATTTTCTCACTCAGTTGGGTTGTTGATTGAATTCAATTCTTTTTGGTTGTAGGACTGTGGTTCCTGTTACCTTGCTGGATGTCAGCTGAGGGCAATTGCCCAGGTGCTAGAGGCTTCCCACATTCCTTGGCTCATGGTCCCCTTCTCCCATCTCAAGCCAGTAACTGTGATCTGTGTCACTCTTATACTTCAAATCTCTCTTTTTCTGTCCCATCATTAACTTTCGTTGGGGGGCGGGGGGACTTTCTTTTATTTTAAGGCCTTTTATAAGCAGATAGGTCCTAGCCAGAAAATCCAAAATAATCTCTTCATCTGAGGGTTTGCAGCCTTAATCTTATCTGCCCAGTCCCATAATATGTTGACAGATTCTGGAGACCATGGCACATTTGGAGGCAATATTTTGTAGTTACACTTATTTTTAAACTATGCTTATGCCGAGGATCCTCCCAAAATTAATTAGATCATCATCTGTTGGAGTGACATCCAGATCTTGTAATTTTTTAAACGACCCAGAAAATTCTAACGTGCATACAGTGTTGAGAATCTGTTCAGGAAGCCATCAGTTGTGTCATTGTCATGGATGCTAACAGTGGAACCAATCAGTCATTTTCTGCTTGCAAAGTTGCCAGCATAGTGTCCATGTACACAGTCAACATTCAAAGTCACAAATTAATATTTTTGATTACTAAATGTGAGGATCTCTTTGGTGAACAGCCAGCAAGAGGAACTATCTTTGTAATTCTTATCCTATAAATTTTATTTGTTTCTGAAAGGATAAAGCAGGTCCTATGCATATTACATTCATAAAACAGCAATGTCTTCTAAAAACCTGTATGCATAGGAGCTAAAAGTTCTTACAATCACTGACTCATTAGACCTCAGCCATTCTATTGGGAGACATCTGGCTCATTTCTTTCATTTCTTGTGTACAAATGTAATGGAGATTCTGAAATACTCATCTGGGCTGGAGCATAGAGACTCATAGATCTGGCTGTTTTGAAAAACTCTTTTACTTTAGTGGTGCTCCAGAGACTGAGATTTGAAGCCATCATTCTCTCTCTCTCTCTCTCTCTCTCTCTCTCTCTCTCTCTCTCTCTTTCTCTCTTTCTCTCTCTCTCAGGTTCTCTTACAGGTGAAAGGAGCTATTTTTCCCTGGTATAACAGATTGCTTCTGGATACAATTCAGATTGAATCAAAAAGTGCAACTAAATGCAGTTATATCTTACGTCTAAATGCCACTCTCTCCCTTTTCTTGGTTGCATATAAAGCAAAAGGAATAATAATGTTGCTGGAATTTTCAGGGTGAGAAGGAAAGAAATGAGCTTTTCTTTATATCCTAATTTTTGCTACTCTTCTTAGCCTTCAATGACCTTAGCTTTGATTTTTAAAAAAATTTTTGTAAATGTCTACATTCTATTAGGGTATTAAGTCTCTTTGCTATGAGATTGTTTAAAGAACCAATATCTCCTCTAAATAATGATTCTAAATATTATTAATGAAAGGTAACTGACATTGGTTTAGCATCTACTATTCGCCGTATGCATATATTATCTCAGTTAATTCTCATAACAATCCTCCAACATAGTTGTTATTATTGTACATCTTATTCATTGTCAGATCCTACCCCCTTCATTTTTCAAAATAAAAAATATGACTGCTTCTCATCACGATCACACTATTCCAGGCTATTCTCATCTATCTCTTATACCATTAAATAAAATCCCTAATGTTTTCCTTGTCTCCCTTCTTATAGCCCTATAGTAAATTATCTACAGAGAAGTAAGAGTAAGCTTTAAAATATTAAAGTTAATTATGTTATTCTGTAGCTCAAAATATTTTAATGACTTCCCGTCCTTCTAATATAAAATCTAAGGTCTATACCTTGGTGTGGTCGGCATCTTGGATGAGATCATACTTAGTTGTACATTTGCAACAAACAGGAATACTAATGACTTACTTTCCTTGAATGTTTATAATGTTTGGGTATTGTTAACATCAATGGCGTGCTGAAGCTGGCTCATTCCATCTCCCAAGAACCAACTGGCACATGTCTCCACCTTTAGGTTCAGTGATGCCACATTGGCAGCTTGAAATTGGCCAAAGCAGGAGAATTTACACTACAGAAAGTGGAAAATTCTACAATTGGGGGAGTTCCCCCCAAATGTCAGTTACTAAAATATTACTAGCGTCTCCTAGTTCTAAACATTTTGCATGTATTATTTCATGTAGTCCCTACTGCAAACCTACTATTGTTGTCACATGTTGAAAAGAAAGTGAGACACAGAGAAGTTAAGAAAGCCAACCAGAGTCACACAGTTATTAAGTAGCAGAGCCAGCATTTCAACCCACACACTTTGGCTTTTGAGCTTCTACTACATTTCACTATATTTGCAAGTTACAGTAAAATTAGAGCTAATAGGAATTTTGTTTTCTATTTGCCCTCAGTATATTGCCTGATGTTATTCACACTGAGTAATGGAGCAGTCCCTAGCCATCCAGATTGGCTTGGGTGCCTCAATTTGATTGGCCTGAGCCCCACTCTGAAACTGAGGGCGCCAGCAAAATAGGCTAGCCCTCTGCAACCAAGCCTTAGTGATATCCATTTGTAACTGTGCCCGGGTAGAAATGTCTGAAACGCTCATTGTCCTGATTAAGGTGGAATTCAGGGCCCGTAAAAACATTCAAACACAGACTTCATTACCCTTATTTGGAATATTAGTGGAAAATGTTCCTGGATCCATTTATAGGAATGCCAATGCAAATAAACTTCCAAGCATAATTCACAAAAACCACTTTTGGCAGCAAATACTCAGGGTTTGATTCTCCTTATTGAAAAGGATGCAGCCTAAATCTGAGCAGATGTAGGAGATTCTGAAATCTTTTACTCAAGTTAGAGAGTCATGGTTTATCTCACACCTGTTTCTGGAAAGAGTGGAAATCATCACACAGAGAGATATAAGGGGATCTCGGGTCCTACTTCATAATTTTCTAAAGAAAATTAATTCAAAAAGCATTTGTTAAATAAAACAGTGAATGAATAAATTTAAAGTCCATAAGAATTTAGAGTGATATGTTTCCCAAAGATAGTATGTTTCAATTCTTCACTGTAATTTGGAAATGATATCAAAGTCAAGATCCCAAGGATGTTTTGATCAAGTCCAGTTAATCTATAATGCTTCTTCATGCATGATATTTAATCAATTAATATCATTGGTGAAATAGATATATGTTAGAAGAAGTTTTAAGTAAATTCTCATCAAGATTATGACAAGTAATCCATTTTTTCTATCAATATAAATTTGCTAAAGCTGGAGCTAAGTGTTAATTGTACTTACATAATTTTCAATTCAAACGTTGATAGTATTATGGCATTCATGATAGAAAGATGTCCTCAGTAACTTTCAGAATCCGTTCATTGGTTTCTTCGTCCAAAATAAAGGGCTACATATAGAAAAAGCCTAGTGGAAGCATTGGAAGTCTCCACCAACTTTTCTAAGACCTTTTGTGATGGTTAATTCTGTATGTCAGCTTGGCTTGGCTACAGGTTTCCTGTCGTTTGGTCAAATACCAATCTACATGTTTGCTTCGAAGCTATTTTTTTAGACATGAGTAACTCTTAAATCAGTAGATGCTGACTTTCCATAATGTAGGTGGGCCTTATCCAACAACTGAAGGCCTTGAGAGAAAAGGCTGGGTATTCCCAAAGAGGAAGGAATTCTGCCTTCCACACTGCCTTGGACTCAAGACTGCATCAACTCTGGCCAGAATTTCCAGCCTGCCAGCCTCCTCTATAAATTTTGGATTTACCAGGCTCCACAATCATGTGAGCCACTTCCCTAAAAGAAATCTCTAAATATATACATCCTATTGGTTCTGTTTCTCTGGAGAACCCTAATATGCCACCCACCTCTTACAAAATAGAAATGAAAAGCAATCTTGCATTATTGCTTCCTTTAATCTTACTCATTATGATTCTAGAAGTTTGGTCAATCACACTTTTAGCCCCCCTGACTACAGGTGTGGGCCTGTAACGTAGGTGTGCAATCAGGCTCTCCTGGGGAATCTGAATCTTGAGCTGCAGGCCTGAAACAGTGGAAAGAGCCATTTTCCAATAACAGCTGCTTAAAGAGGCTGTGCATCTTCCAGCTGGGATTCTGGGAACTGCTTTCTGCCCTGCTCTTCCTGAGCCTTGCTTTTTAACTTTTCTTTTCTTTTCTTTTCTCTTTTTCTTTCTTTCTTTCTTTCTTTCTTTCTTTCTTTCTTTCTTTCCTTCTTTCTTTGTTGTTCTGTAAGATTTTCTGTATTTCATATGAAATGAAATTGTTTTACTTTTATTTCTATTTGAGTTAGCCGGAAGTCAGTTTCTATAGATTGTAAACAAAAGGCCTTAATTTATATGAAAATTGATATGAAGATGTTTGAAAGCAAGACCATCAGGATCAGACTGCCCTGTGTTTTCATCTCACTCACTGGCAATAGGGCTTGATGCAAGGCATTGTTCTTGTACAGCTGCATTACCAAAGTATCGCAAATTTAATGGCTTAAAACGATACCTGTTTATTATCTCCGGAGCCCTCTTCCTAAGATCTCACCAGGGTGAAGTCAAGGTGCCTTCCAGGGCTGTGATTTCCAGCTGAAGCTTTAGGCCCCTTTCCAAGTTGGCTAGTATGGGTAGAATTCGCTTTCTGGAGATTGTATGATGGAGGTCCCTGTTTGCCAACAAGGTTCCCTGTTGTCTGCTAACTAGGGTCCCTGCCCCAGCTGCCAACCACGGCCTGGTCTCATTTCCTAAAGGTGTAATTCAGGTCCTGGTCATGTGGCCCCCCTCCATAGGTTTTCTTAGATTTCCAGTCTCTCCACCTTCAAGAAGTGGTCAGACCCTTTTAAGGACTCATTTAATTAGACAGAACCTACCCAGATGCTTTTTCTTTTGACTAACTCAAAATCTACTAATTGGTAACCTAATCACAGGAGTGACTGTATGCATTCACAGATTCTGCCTCTATGGAAGGTGAGGGGAATGATATACTCCATAGAGGCAGGAATTATGCACCTGACAGAGTGGGGTTCTTACGGGTCTTTTTTTTTTTCAATTTTTTTTTCAACGTTTATTTATTTTTGGGACAGAGAGAGACAGAGCATGAACGGGCGAGGGGCAGAGAGAGAGGGAGACACAGAATCGGAAACAGGCTCCAGGCTCTGAGCCATCAGCCCAGAGCCCGACGCGGGGCTCGAACTCACGGACCGCGAGATTGTGACCTGGCTGAAGTCGGACGCTTAACCGACTGCGCCACCCAGGCGCCCCTCTTACGGGTCTTAAAATTCTTCCTACCACAGGCAAATTTCTTTAAGTGTCTGCTTTCCTCAGTAAAATGAAGAAAATAAGTGCCATTCTTACTGGTGTTGTAAAGATCAAATACACTAAAGTATGTAAATTGATTAGAAAGAGCTTGGTTCACAGTAAGCACTCAGTAAATAGTTATTCATCAACAGTGTTCATTAAGGTGAATAAAATATTTATATATATTAAAATTTCCTCATCCCAGTGAAAGTTCAAGAGAGAATATATAAAAAAGCACTTGATATATCACAATCTTTAGTGAAAATTCCCTCCTAGGACATTAAAATTCTAGTTAATCTGTAAAATATGTTTCCTTTTATGATTAGTTCACTGGTATAGCATTTTAATTTTTTTCATGTTTATTTATTTTTGAGACAGACAGAGACACAATGGGAGTGGGTTAGGGTCAGAGAGAGAGGGAGCCACAGAATCCGAAGCAGGCTCCAGGCTCTGAGCTGTCAACACAGAGCCCAACGTGGGGCTTAAACCCACGAGCTGTGAGATCATGACCTGAGCCAAAGTTGGACGCTCAACCGACTGAGCCACCCAGGCTCTCCACTGGTATAGCATTTTAAAAGCATGTAAGTGGGATTTATGCCTTTACTCTTTCCTTACCACATTGGTTGTTAGATTGTAATAGTTCCTAATATAATGAAAGACAGTGAAACATTTTCTCCTATAAAACAAATGCTTCCCTCAGATTTTTGTTTAGCTACAAATATCATGCTCCTCTGTGTGCTAGATTTATGGTGAAAATCTTAAATATAAAAGTATTCTGCAGCATTCCTCTATACCTATTGTCTTTTCTCCTGTTTTTTTTTTTCCTGCTGTTTTTTTTTTCAAGTTACACTGATTTCTCATTCAATGTCATTGTCAAACCCATCATATTTCAATCTGTTTGATTCTCCTGTTGCTAAGAAACGAAGTTGCTTTATTATGTAGGGTCTTCATATGCGGCTTTGCTAATCAGTTAGAAATCCATTTTCTTAGGGGATTATTTTCTGGATAATAACATTTACTCCTTATGGTGGTTGACTACTGAAGTGAAGACAGTGTTTTTGTTTTTGCCATTAAACTACAGCACAATGAGCTATAAATTTACCAGATGTTCGCTTTAGCAAAGAAAACCCAATGGCTTCACTTGCTCCATTAAGATCCAATCGTTTACACAGGATTTATGCTTTTAAAGTTTTCTCCATAATTACTATTTTGATAGATACTTTCATCCAAGAATTTAATTTGATTCGACACAAAAAAATGAAATAAATACTGTCTTCTCACTGGAAATCTGAATGCAGTCCTGGGAATATTCACTTTCTCCTAAAAATGTTTCTTTTTTGCAAGCAGTACAAAAGTTCTCTGATAACACAGAATTGACAATGGGAAAGCATTTCTCCAGAGTCAGAGTTGTCATCCGGTCCACCCAAGGTCAAGTGGAACTAGCCAAGGACATTAGGGGCTATTCCTGATTCCACGTTCCATCAGTTAAGGCAGTTAACTTTTACGAGTATCAGCTTTCCAGCCTCCATACTACAATAAAAATAATGCCTTTGTACCTATCCAACTGGTTTACATGAAATAATCTATTTGAAAACTCTTTGTGAATAGGTGCACCATGAAAATATTAACAATATGGGCATACTTAGGACAATATCACTTGAGCCAGAGGAAGAAATAATTCCAAGATTCTTCTGAGTTTTCCTTTCTAAGGAAAATAACAAAATATATATCTTGATGGAAAGTGGGAAGGTAGACATTTAAATTGTTGGAAAAATACCTGTGATTCTATTTGGTGTGGAGGATGCTGAGAAATTAGAAGTGCATTTGCTAGGAGTTACCCTACAAGAGTTTTGCTGTGAACTATGTTGTATTCTCCATAGTTCCTATAAAAGTTAATCATATGTCCTCAATTCTGTCACTGGGATTTAAAATTCTCTGGTGTCTAAAGCATTCAAGTCTCCCAGTGTATCTGATTTTCCTAAGAATTATAGAACTGAGAACATACAGCTTATGAATCCTAGGTATTATGAGTCACATAAGTATTAGGTGACTTCATGTGTTCTTGTTGCAAAGTAATGAAGGTTTTGGCATATAATGAACTTTAAGCTCAGAACCTCATTGTCCTTCTAGCTAATAACAAGTAAGAATTACTTGATCAATTGAAGTTGGCTGTAAACAGTTACTTCATGAATCTTTATTAAATATAAAAAATTTGTTTGAAAACGGCTTACGAGAATATCTTAGTGTCCATAAGAATTCATTATACATGGCAAGTGACACTAAGGCTTATTGAGAAAAAGGACAATGAAATAGATAAATGATTTAGAATTCAAATGAGAGAAGAAAGATGTAGCAGTTTGGAATGATAAGACAGGCAAACAGGGTGTCTGGGTGGCTTGTCAGTTAAGCATCTGACTCTTGATTTTGGCTCAGGACATGATCTCAGAGTTTGTGAGTTCAAGCCCTGCATAGGGCTCCATGCTGACAGTGCAGAGCCTGCTTGAGATTCTCTCTCTCTCCCTCTCTGTCTGCTCCTCCCACCCCTACCTCAAAATAAATAAATAAACTTAAAAAAAACCAGGCAAACAAAATCAGTGCAATTAATTTATTTGAGTAGTGATCCTTCAAGCAGCAGTAGGGAAGTCAGAGGATGAGAAAGAAAAGGGGCACGCATCAATGAGTAGGTTGGAGAACTGGGGTTCAGTTCTGCTAGGTAATTCTGGGAGACTGTGTCAATACCAGAGGGACAAAGACGCTGGGGTATTTATGTATTAAACTCCCTTCCATATTGCCTGTTCCCAAGGCATAAACATCCTGGCACGTCCAGACAGCACTACGCATGGATAACTAGGTGGCACAGGCTTTCGTGGCCAGAGGAAGCCCTCAAACTGATCACAGTTGCTTGCATAGGAAGCTCTAGAAAGGAAGAGAAGAGTGAGTGCTGAGGGCTGCAGTCAGACACCGGCAATATCTGCTACACTCATTCATATTATCTCCTAAGGAAATTTGTCTATAACTGGAGTATCCTTTCTGTGTTGTGAATTAAATTAGAATAAAATTATTGAACATTCTTTCTGGCCTGTCGTCCTTGGGAAAGCTCTCACTTAGCAGGTATAAATTAATCCTGAGACATTTTCTGCCTGAGCTCATTATTAGGATCAAGATCTTCAGGTCCATTTATCAACACTTACTTACTCCTGTGACTTAGAAACATTATTTATCAAATAAACATTAATTGAGCGCCTTCTATACGAAAAACATTCTGCTAGTGCCAGAAACGTGAAGATAAATAAGATAGAGTCCCAACTTTCAAGCTGAAGAATGTTGCATCTATAAACATATGGTTACTAAGAAAGCACTGAAGATTCCATAAAGTGGTAATTACCAAGAAAGTGGTAATTCTCACTTAAAAAAACCAAATACCATTTTATAGGGAACTGACAGCAGCAGCAGCAATTGCCTCTTTTGTCATAAAGAATAAAGCATTAAAATGAGCATTTGTGCATTTTATTTACTTACTTTTATTTTACCTATCACTTTTCAAGTTTTTGTTTAAATGCCAGTTAGTTAACATACAGTGTAATACTAGCTTCAGGTATATAATAAATACAGTGATTCAACAGACTATTCCTGTATTTAAAAGAAGTGATTTGGGGGCGCCTGGGTGGCTCAGTTGGTTAAGCATCCGACTCTTGATCTCAGCTCAGATCATGATCCCACGGTTCGTGAGATCAAGCCCCATGTGGGGCTTTGCAGTAGACATGTGGAGTCTGCTTGGGATTCTCTCTTTTTCCTCTCTCTCAAAACTAAACATTTACAAAATAAAACAAATGTGATTTTTAAATAATTTTTAGGAGAAACAGTTTTCAATATGAAAAAAAGGACTCATAATTATTTCTTTATGTCATGAGATATTATTATCCTATTCCTCCAGAGTTTCTATAAATATGTAATGATTTGCATTTAATAAAGGAAAGAAAGATAGATTTATAGGTTGAGGGACTATATTTTTTAGTAGGTTTGTTTTTTGAGAGATTCAATTTTAAGGTTAAAGAACTTGTGCCAATATTCAGGTTACTTTAGATCTTTTGGAAACAAGAAGGTGATATGTATTTGCTTTTGGATCCTGGGAGATAGATATGTAAGGCCTGGTGGTTGCATAAAAGTAATCACTTGGCTCTAGCAGAGACGAAGAAAACCCATGAGCCTGACGAGTTTTGTCAGCCAGGATAGACTAACTTCTGGTGAGATCTCAGAGGATCCAACTGCTGTGACTACAAGCATGCCTCAACCAACTAACTGATAGGCAGTTGGGAGCCCAGATCACTGAAAGCCAGATAAGCCGGCTGAATGTGTGAGAGCTGACCTCTCTCACATTGGAGGCTCTCCAGCTGCAAAGACTGATACAGAACTAAATGGGGCGTTCAAGTCCAAGAGGCTGACAAAGAGATTTTGACACAGACTGGCTCAGTCTTAACAGGGAAGTCAAAATGGAGGGCGATTTTTGCTTTTGAATGTATTGTCTTTTTCTTTTCCTCTTTTCCTGCCTAGGTAAGTGCTATGTTCAAAACTGTTACCACAATCACTTCTGAGTTCTGATAGGTAACAAATGCCATTTCCAATGCACTTACTCACCCATTAAATAGCTAGACACCTTTCACCCCACCAGCCAAGAGATTAGGAGAGTAATGTAATCCACTAAATAATGCTAATTGTAGATAAAGCAAACCCAAGAAAGAAATCCACCAACAGCTGGATAGAATGCTTTTTAATACATTTATGTATTCTGTGTTTCTACACTGACCAGTAAAAGGTGATCCCTTCACACTACCCACTTTCTGCTAGATATTTTTCTTTTTTTATATAATTTTTTAATGTTTATATTTGGGGGAGAGGGAAAGAGAGACAGAGAGAGAGCAGGGGAGGGGCAGAGAGAGAGGGAGACACAGAATCAGAAGCAGGCTCCAGGTTCTGAGTTGTCAGCACAGAGCCCAGTGCGGGGCCTGAACTCACAAACTGTTAAGATGATGACCTGAGCTGAAGTCAGACGCTTAACCAACTGAGCCATCCAGGTGCCCCTCTGCTAGGTATTTTTCAATGTTAACAAATGAAGTAAAAGGAATCAGGAGACTGGCTTGAGATCCAATGAGTTTTCTTTTCATGATAAGTTTGAAATGTAACCAAGTCAAATATTGATTTGATTTGGTTTTATTTATTACACTGTTTCCTTATAAGCACTTTTCAAAAATAAAATTTCTTTGTATATTTTAAAAATCTGAACTGTTTTCAAAAACAGAATAGAAGAGGTTCTATGTCACCTTGCATTTTTTAAATGATTTTTTGATGTATCACCATGGCAACAATGCATTTTCTCATATAGAAACATTTCCTCTGAGCAAAGAAATTATACCAAATGCTTCATTCCTAAGCAATGGAAAAATCCTCTCTACTGCCTTGGGAAATTCTGACAGAATTTAGAAACGAATACTATTCATCCGTTTCCAATGTTTTAAGAGAAAGGAGATTTATCAGAGTATGTAATAAAATGAACTGTACTTTTAGAAAATGTATAGGTATTGGATAAACATTTCTATATATGACATATTTATATACATTATAATTATATGCCCCTTAAAATGTAGTTTCCTAAATAACAAATCAAAGTTGAAAATCATGCAATTTTTCAGGTTTTAAATATAAAAATATGGTGCATTATTTGTTTATGCTTCTCATTGTAGTGTTATATGCTTTAGACATTTTATTTAATTGAATATTATGTGTGAAATAACCAGCATACTGTTACACATAAACTATTTGTTTTATCTTTCTATCCAAATATTTTTTACCATAAAGTTCTTGCTAAAGAGGGAGAAGGGAATGTATATCCTTAAGCCCTTTAAGTCTAGTACACAGGAAAACTAATCTGATAGGTAGTAGGCTTCAATAGGCAGTTCAAAGGAAATATAAAATGCTTACATTTTAAGCATGCTCAAAAAATACTTAAGACTGTCCTTTATTTTTCCAAGTACAAGTTATGTTTCTTTTGCCAGCATTTGTATACATCATTCATTCATTCATTCATTCATTCAACAAATCTTTGTTGATCATCAACTTTATGTCAGACACAACACTACAAAAAAGGATAAGAGGTAAAAGTGAAGAATAAATTTCCCATCTTAATGGATCTTTGGTTCAGATGATATGTTCATAGGATAAGTATTTTTTAATGTGAGATAAATGTCAAACTATTTGGTATTTTCAAAATCTAATTTGTATCCTAAAATAAGCTTTTTTTTTTTTCAACGTTTTTTTATTTATTTTTGGGACAGAGAGAGACAGAGCATGAATGGGGGAAGGGCAGAGAGCGAGGGAGACACAGAATCGGAAACAGGCTCCAGGCTCTGAGCCATCAGCCCAGAGCCCGACGCGGGGCTCGAACTCACGGACCGTGAGATCGTGACCTGGCTGAAGTCGGACGCTTAACCGACTGCGCCACCCAGGCGCCCCCCTAAAATAAGCTTTCAAAACACAGGATTCTCTCTCTATCTCTGTCTCTGCCTCTATCTTCATGTCTCCTCTCTTTCCCTCGCATTCATGACAAAATTCTTATGGAAAAGTCTTTGGAGTCATGCTTGGCTTACATTAATGTATCAGATCTGCTACTTGTTGCTCAAGTGACCTTGGGCAATAAATGAATTTCCAAATTGTATCTTGCAGGATGTATATTCTAAAAATGGCTATAATGTTATCTCTCATTCTATAAATTCTTTCATAATATGACCTTGCTGCTACCCATGAAGATATGGAGACTGATTCTCTGCCCTTTGAAGCCTGTGCTGGCCCAGTGATTCACTTGTATCCAAGAAATTGTGGTGGACGTGATAAAGCTCTGTCTGGCTGCCTTGGGATGACCTCTCTAGGAAATCCAGCTGTCGGGAAAGAAATCCAGCTACGCTGAGAAGGCCATGATGGAGATCATGTTTAGATACTCTGGTTGACAGTCCCAACTAAACCTAGTTTTTCAGCCATCCCCAGAAACATGAGTGGAATTGTCTTGCATTCTCCAAACCAACCCATCCACCAGTGGAGTGCCAATAAATGACCTCCGTCAACAGACCAAGGAGCAGAAAAATCACCCAGCCCAGTCCTGTCCAAATTCCTGTTTCACAGAACTTGTTAGATACAATAAATTGATTTCATTTTATGCTACTAAGCTTTAGGGTGATATGTTACACAGCAATTATAATTGTAACGCTACCATTATTACTGCTGCATATTTCTTATTGCAAAACATACCTAGAAACTAAATTTTCTATGATGGAAAAACTGTAAAGCAGAAAGCATTTAGGTAATTCCTTTGAGGGATAGTTCTCGTCCATTGGAAGAAAGCAGACTGATTCTAATACCTAGGCCATAGTACTACACATCTGTTATCATATAGACATTCCTGTAAAATAAGATAAAAATATGTATTACATCTCATTTGGGGAGTAAGTTCCCTATTTTCATCGGCTCCATAAAATATTTCAAAATATTTGTCCAGTTCTTAACTTACATAAGGTGAGAGTTTTTGTTTACATATAGACAAAAATTGTGATTTTTTGTTTGTTTGTTTTTTTGCTTAGACATCATTGCTCTTTGACAACTGCCAGTTGTTCGATCTTCTAATAAGATGAAGTTTCTGCTTCAGCACTCCGATTCGGGAGAAGTTCATCAAACAGACATGACTAGCTTTGACCCAGGCATTCAAAGTCTCTTCACCCCCCACCCGTGTCCTTGGAATATGGGTTCCACTTGCCTTTCCCATTTCCAGAGGCTGTTCCAAGGACACAGCCTTGAGAGAGTGATGCAGCACAGGAGATATGACTGAACCCAGTTAAGGCTTCTCTGCAAACTGTTAAGATTTGGTGGGCACGTTATTATTAACATGGTTACTAGGTCTTTTAGGTCACACTTTTACAGATACGTACAGGAATTACATTTCTACTGCACAAGGGTTATATTATTTTCTCTCTCAAAATGTACCCTCCCTTTCGGCTCTTTTTCAAATTAGGAGGCATGGCAGCTTCTATACCAACTTCTCCTACTTCAATGCAATGTTACGTGGCTTTTTTCTAAAAGGGGGTTATAAATGGATCATTTAAGACTTGCTCTAGTTCGCTTTCACCCATAGACTACCTACCAAATGTTTGTTGAAGCTGAAAGTACATGGAAGACAGCTTCCCAGTTTTTTATGAATGATGTCTGTGTTTTCCCATTTTGTTTTTTCCTTTAGAAATTTTTGTCTCTTTTTGCTAGCAACTACAAGCTTTTCATTCTATTTAGGGGCCCTTCATAAAGGAGTTTAAATTGAAGAAGACTTTTGATTCTCAATAATGATTTCCCATTGAACAATTCCATATTTTGTATGATTTTCCAATCAAGCTGAGTTAAACAGAGTTCCAGTGTTTCACACAATAGTACTTTGTAATGAGTCATAGAAATTTTAAGAAAGCATACATAAAACATATATGAACAATGTTCTTACTCAAATGACTGTGATTAAAAACAATATCCCCATCGTGACTACACAGCTATCTCAATCTCCCCATTAAATAAGTAAAATGTTATTATCTAATGCTTCTTTGAAAGGATTAGTGGGCAGAATCTTTTTTTTTTTCTTTTTCAAAACTCCAAAGTAAATAGCACAAAGAATGTATACTGAGTAACGTAAAAGGAAAAGATTTGCCGATGCAAACAGCATGAAGGCCCAGTGTGAGCACCTAGTGAACAGCAGTTGTCAGCAACGGAAGGCAGTGTTCAGTGTTGATTGGATTATTTATAGATTCTAAAGGCCATTTATGTTCTATGAAAAGTACAGGTGTGGAGAGGAAGAATTCCTGAGGTGCCTTTAAGGACCCAGCAAAAGAAAATTATAAGCTTGTGATTCATCCATGTGGATGTAATTGGTGGTGGAAAGGATGAGCTGGATGAGAAAATAAACAGAGGCGCCAGAGCAGTGCTGAGAAATGATCCTGCGGACAGTGCCCGCAGGAGGAGGCTGAGTGCTGGTGGAGCTGCTGCTCAAAGTCTCAAAGTCCACACTGTCCGTCAAGTGCCGGGTGAGAGCGCCTTGGCCAACCCTCTCTGTGGCTACTGTCGAGGCTATCCTTTTAAACTAGAGAGTTCCACTTCAGAAAACATTACTCTTTTTTTAATTGGGGAACAATAGACTAAAGAAAATTAGGGTTCAGGAATTTCACTCTCACTGCCAGCTTTAGCACCTGCTAATATTGACTGACTTCAGAGACAACAGTCACTAAAATGTCAAGAACTGAAGGGGAAACAGTAAATCTCGTTGAATAAAGTGCAAATAAATTGGTCTCTTAATGAATTATATAAAGGATCCAAAATTGGATTGGAAATATAAAGAGTTTTAAAACTCACTAAGAAGGGACACCCGGGTGGCCCAGTCAGTTTAGCTCAGATCATGATCTCACCGTTTGTGGGTTCAAGCCCCATGTGGGGCTCTGTGTTGACAGCTCAGAGCCTGGAGCCTGCTTGGGATTCTATGTTTCCCTCTCTCTTTGCCCCTCCCCCACTCGTACTCTGTCTCTCTCTCTCTCTCTCAAAAATAAACATTAAAAAATAAATAAATAAATGAATAAATAAATAAAACTCACTGAGAAATAACCAGTAGTCAAAGACTGTTTCTTTTGTGAGCATGTCAAGTCCACCAAACTTGGGCTACAAAATTAGAAATACATCTCTTTGCTGGTTCTTTAATGAACTAAAGTAAAAGGCTCCTCAAAGCACCCCCAGATATTGTCTAGTTTGTTGACTTCTTTCTTGGCAGGTTTTCACCTGAACTCAAGCTGGAAAGATAAATGTTCTCTCTTTTTAGACATCATAAAGCAATAGATTTTATAATATGTCCTTCTGGTATTTTATCAGAATCGTCTGCAACGTTTTTGTTTAAGGTATTGTTTGGCTTTAAATATCCGTAAGGGGACATTTGCAATCTGACTGAATTTCCTAATTTTATGTGTCAATTTGACTAGGCTAAAGCATGCCCCGGTTGCTGGTAAAACATTTTTTCCGAGTGTGTTTGTGAGGGTGTTTCTAGAAGAGATTAGCATTTGAATCAGTACACTGAGTAAAGAGACCTGTCCTCACAAATATGAGCCTGCATCATCCAATCCGCTAAGGGCACAAGTAGAACAAAAAGACAAAAAAGCTGATTTTCTCTGTCTTTTCTTGAGCTGAGACATCCATCTTCTCCTGACCTTGGAGGATCTTTGGACTCTGGGACTTTTTACCAGTGGCTCTCCTGGTTCTCAGGCCTTCAGATTCACACTGAATTATACCACTGGCTTTTCTGGTTCTCTAGCTGCATAGCTTAGCCTCTATAATCACACCAGCCAATTCTCATAATAAATCTCCTCTTATACATAGACCTATATATTTCCTTTCATGTCTGAAGAACTCTAGTATACCTAATACTTGGTAACTTTCCCTCAGAACTAAAACGTGTACTAATGGACATAATAACTGTTAATGTGACCTTATGGTTATTAAGACGAAAGAAAAGGTTTTCTTTGGAAATAACTTGTCAACTCACCAATCACTGTAAAAAGTATAAAACCAAACTTTGAATAGCTACTATGATAAAACTAGTTTAGATATAAAACCAAGAGACAGAAAATGGAAGACAGTGAAAGGGGATAAAGAGTATCCAGAAATATCATCTGCTGGAGAACAAGCAAATACTTTGGTTTCATAGAATCCCAGATTTAAAAATCAGGGAAGATCATATTATTGTAAGGTAACTGTTTTACTTCTCTATGTTTAATATTTCTTGGAAGATTGTCTAAAAATTAAGTGGAAAGAAAATAGATCTAAAAGTTGTAATCTTTTGGTGATCATATTTTAGGAATATATTCATAGTAGGATAAAACAAACATTTGTCCTTGATTGACAAGGACACAAAGAGAGAACATAGAAATAACCAATATCCAAGATGAAACATGGATATAACTGTAGAACTCACAGACACCTAAGAATAATAAAGTAATCCTATGAATAACTCTACACATACAAATTGTACAACCTCTTTGTCCACTGCTTGAGAAACGTTAAGTGTCACAGTTGACACAATGTGAGCCCTGTAACTATTAAGGACATTGAATTCATAATTTAAAAATTCTCAAAAAGGAAAGCATAGATGCTTTCACCAGAAATTTCCATTAAATGTTTATAGAAAAGTTAATACCAGTTCTATACAATGTCAGGAAATAGAAGAGCAAGGAACACTTTCTAATTCAGTTTATGAAGCTAGTGATACTGATACCCAAACCAGGCAAAAATAGTACCAAGGAAATCCTCCTAAATAAACAAAGCTACAGATTATGAATATAGGCACAAAATTCCTTATCAAAATGTTAGCAAATAGACTTTAGCAATATGTAAAGAGATTTATACATCAAGTCCAAGTGGAGTTTATTTCGGGGATGCAAGGCTGGTCCAATATTAGAATATCAATCAGAATAATTTATTAGCAGGCTAAAGAACAAAAGTCACATGTTCATATCAATCAATATAGAAAAGGTTTCTGACAAAATTCAAGACCTATTCATGATAAAAGTTGTTGGAAAAATAGGAAGAGCAGGTAATTCCCTCAACCTGATAAGGAACATCTATGGAAACCTATAGAAAACAAGACATTGAATGGAAAAGACTGAATGCTTCTTCTAAGATTGAGAACAAGGCAAAGATGTCCACTTTCACCACTCCAATTCAACATAGAGCTAGGGATCTGGGTCTAGGCAAAGAGTTTTTAGACTTGACATCAAAAGCAGAACTATAAACACTCCGTGTGTCCTTCATTGTGTGAATAACCATACTATAACAAACTGTGGACGATCCATACCGTGGAGTTCTACTTGCAATAAAAAGGAATAGACTGCTGTTCAATCTAACAATATGGATAAATCTTCAGAGAATTATGTTGGACTAGAAAAAGCCAATTACAAACGATTACGTACTGCATGATTCCACTGGTATAATATTATTGAAATCACAAAATTAAAGACATGGAGAACAAATCAGTGGGTACCATGGATTAAGAAGGGGATGAGAACAAAAAATGTAAAGTAGAACTACCTTACAACTCAGCAATTGCACTATTAGGTACTTATCCAAAGGATAAAAAATGCTGATTCAGAAGGGCACACTGCTATCGACAATAGCCAAATTACAGAAAAGAGCCCAAATGTCCACCAACTGGTGAATGGATAAAGAAGATGTGGTACACTGAGATACCACCTCACACTGGTCAGAGTGGCTAAAATGAACAAATCAGGAGACTATAGATGCTGGTGAGGATGTGGAGAAGCGGGAACCCTCTTGCTCTGTTGGTGGGAATGCAAACTGGTGCAACCGCTCTGGAAAACAGTGTGGAGGTTCCTCAAAAAAAATTACAAATAGAACTACCCTATGACCCAGCAATAGCCCTACTAGGAATTTATCCAAAGGATACAAGAGTGCAGATACATAGGGGCACATGTATCCTGATGTTTATAGCAGTGTTTTCAACAATAGCCAAATTATGGAAAGAGCCTAAATGTCCATCAACAGATGAATGGGTAAAGAAGATGTTGTTTATATATACAATGGAATACTACTTGCCAATGAGAAAGAATGAAATACTGCCATTTGCAGCAACATGGATGGAACTGGAGGGTATTATGCTAAATGAAATAAGTAAGTCAGAGAAAGACACCATATGTTTTCACTCATATGTGGATCTTGAGAAACTTAACTGAAGACCATCAGGGATGGAAAGGGGGGAAAAAGTTACAAACAGATAGGGAGGGAGGCAAACCATAAGAGACTCTCAAATACAGAGAACAAACTGAGGGTGGATGGGGGGCTGGGAGGAGAGGGGAAAATGGATGATGGGCATTGAGGAGAGCACTTGTTGGGATGAGCACTGGGTATTGTATGGAAGTCAATTTAACAACAAATTATATTTTTTAAAAAAGAAGATGTGGTATATATACACAGTGGAATATTACCTGGTGATTAAAAAGAATGAAATCTTGCCATTTGCAACAACATGGATGCAACTAAATTGTATTATGCTAAGTGAAATAAGTCAGAGAAAGACAGATATATGATTTCACTCATATGTGGAATTTAAGAAAGAAAACAGATGAACATAAGGGAAAGGAAGGGAAAATAAGATAAAAATAGAGAGGGAGACAAACCATAAGAGACTTTTAAATGCAGAGAATAAACTGAGGGTCGCTGGATGGGAGGTGGGTGGGAATGGCCTAATGGGTGATGGGCATTAAGAAGCGCATGTGGTGGCATGAACACTGGGTGTTATATGTAAGTGATGAATCACTAAATTCTATTCCTGAACCATTACTCCACTATATGTTACCTAACTTGTATTTAAATTAAAACAGAAACAAAAATGAAATAACACACATACACAAAAGAAAGGGATGAGAACAGGAGGGAAGTGGAAGGTAGCCACAAAACGGCAACATGAATGATCTTTGTGGTGATGGAAATGTTCTGTATCTTGGCTGTACCAATGTCAATACCTTGGTTGTGATATCATTTTATGTTTATTTTTTTTAATTTTTAAAAATGTTTCATTTATTTTTGAGAGAGAGACAGAGTATGAACAGGGAAGGGGCAGAGAGAGATGGAGACAGAATTCGAAGCAGACTCCATCCAGGCTCTGAGCTGTCAGTACAGAGCCTGATGTGGGGCTCGAACTCACGAACTATGAGATCATGACCTAAATCGAAGTCGGACACTCAACCGATGGAGCCATTCAGGTGCCCCTATCATTTTATATTTTTGCAAGTGATTATCATTCGGGAATCCTGGGCAAAGGGTACATAGAATTATTCTATAATATGTTCTTACAACTACATGCAAATATACAATATTTTAAGATTAATGAGAAAAATAACATATTATCTGCTCTATCCAATTGATCTGTGTCCTAAAATTTTTCCATGTATTTTTGTATTTGTTTTTCAAATTAATTTTTTTAACTCTACTCTTGCTAGATGTGAATTGAGAAGAATAAGCTTTTTTTTAAAGACAAAACATGGCAAAGTCTTGAAAAAACTGCCCAGTAAATTTAACATTAGAATCCTGAAGTATATAATTGTGAAATAAGTAGGGGTGAAATTATAATATATTTGGCATTTTTTTTCAAAAGACTTCAGTAAAAAAAAAGAAAATAATAAAAAATGTATTAAATCTTGACAATTATAAAATTTAGATTATGAGTGCATGGAAGTTCATTATACAGTTCTTTCTGCTTCTGAGCATGTATGAAAATTTTCAACCAAAAAAAATGGTAAATGGTAAAATATGGAAGGTTCAGCTCACTTTAAATTCCTGGGAATTATGTAACTATGCATCTGTGTATAAGTTATGATGCTTAATGTCAAAGTCATTTTTGTGCCACTTATCTCAAACTGTATTTCAATGTTTTATGGGCATGGTGATCATAAAAATGATGGTTTACATTTTTTGGAATTTAAGGATGAGGGGAGAAATGTAGAGCTCAAGATATATGCTTTTCTCTGTTATGTGTTTACCTCTTTAAAATCGAAAAAGGTGATAAAGAAGTTATAGTAGGTAGATACTAAAACTCATGATATTTTATTTTATTTTGATTTTTTTAATGTTTGTTTATTTTTGAGAGAGGGAGAGAGATAGAGCAAGCAGGAGAGGAGCAGAGAGAGAGAGGGAGACACAGAATCCGAAGCAGTCTCCAGGCTCTGAGCTGTCAGCACAGCGCCTGACACGGGGCTCAAACCCACGAACTGTGAATCATGACCTGAGCCAAAGTTGGACACTTAACTGACTGAGCCACCCAGGTGCCCCACTAAAACTCATGATGTTTTAATTACTATTGTGTTTTTTATAATGTATTAATAACTCAATAACATCATATCTCAATTATTGATATTGCCATATAAACAGCAAGGAGTGTTTTAGAAATAGTGCTGCCTCTAATTCCCACTTCTAAATATTCATCTTATTTCTGCCTTCCCCTGATTTCCTACTGATTTACACAGCTGCCAATCAAGGATTTTCATGCCATATGAACATGAGATACGTTAAAGTATTCAATCTGTTCTTTAATTTAATTAGACATAAACTCTAACTACAATAGAACAATGAGTTTAGTTTTCTCCCTTCCAGAGTCTAAGAGAATCTTGTCTTGGGACTTAGCAAATGTCAAACTCACTGACATTCTTCTTTGTAATTACTATGTACTTTGGGTACAAGCTAGCCAAATGTGACAGTGCACATGTTTGATCAGCTGTATGGAATAAGATTGCCACCATTTTGTTGCATATCATGGGGCACCAGCGTATTATTAGTAACAATTGTGTATTATTTGGGATTTGAGGTTTGGGTAAATGTTTCAGTTCATTTACCAGGCTTTCAAACATCTCTTCCTACATCTCACCTCAACACTTCAATGATCCCATCATACCCAGAATTATAGTTTCAACCATTCCACTCAAAGACCACTAATTGCTGGCTTCCTAACCCAGGAACTATACTAATTGCCCTCATCCAACCCCACACTTAAACAATTTATCATCTGTTAGGATCTCCAATCTATCCTACTACTTTTTCATTGTCTCTCAACCCTTTAGGTAGAGGGCTTCATTGCTCTCTGGGCAGTTCAGATTTCATGCACCATTATTAATCTCACTGCCCTCTCTTCAACCTTTTAAAAAAATATTTTCAGCAATCATTGGTTTAAATGATAATTAGTTTAAGACTATATAATCATATCTATATTCTGGAATATCCATTTGGGATACCCCTTAGGACCAGTCTCCAAACATTCTTTTTTATCACTTAGAAACTCCTACCTTAGTTGAACTGAGCTCTTTGCTGACTCTGCTCCACTAATGCTGTATCTAAATGTGGCCCAAGAAACGAGAACCACACTGAAAGGACTCAGATTAAATTATGATCACAAATATTAGATTCTTAGCCTTGTCTAGCAATATGACACTTCCCCAGTCAAATCCCCAATTTGTCAGAACATTATTTCATAAGTTCGCTCTCCTTAAATCTTCAACATGCCTTTCTCCCTTCTCTCCACTCTCAATATATAACCTTTTCTTAATCAACAAAACTCAGAAATATTTTTTTGACACTAGGCACTATTCTAAACTCCTGAAACACAAAGGTGAACACAACAGGCGTATTCTTTCTTCATTGATGTTACACCTAAGAGAGAAAGGTAACAGTAAACATGATAAATTATATGGTACCTAAAAATATAGTTATCTAGTCCCATAGTTTTAAATAGTGTCTCTATACTAATGCCACCTAAAATTTGTGTCTGCAATTCAAACTTCTCCCTTAAGTTTCAAGTCTTTATACATATAAATACCGGAAATTATCTTTATTCAAAGCTGATATGATAAAACTGGAAAAAGTCTAGAGAATTAACTGAAAACAAATGATGAAGAGTATCAAAATCCAGCAGGCTACCTGGGTACATTACTCATACATAAAATTAATAGTTTTCTCATGGAAGCACCAATGATTTAGAAAGTAGATTTAAAGAAAAAAAATGATATTAAACATTCTCCAAGATATATTTAAATAAAACAAAAAAGCAGAACACTATTAGGTGCTACTTTTTGTGTTTAAAATTTTATAAATATTATTTTGCGTGCATCATTTATCTCTGGAAGAATATCTAGGAACTGTTTAATAGAGGTGATGTATTCTGGAACTTGTAATGTCTTAACAAGATACGCAGATCTTGTCATGAAAGGTAAGTTCTTGAAGTCCTTTATCCTCTAAGTCCTTGTTACCTGCCATGTTAGCATCTCCTGTGAGTTTGTTAGAAATGCAGATCTCAGGTGCACCTGGGTGGCTCAGTTGGTTGAGTGTCTGAGTCTTGATCTTGGCTCAGGTCATGACCTCATGGTGTCAGTTCAGGCCCCATGCTGGGCTCCTCACTAACAGAGTGGAGCCTGCTTGGGATTTCCTCTCGGTCTCCCTTTCTCCCTCCCCCTCCCCCACTTATTCTCTCTCTTTTTCTCTCAAAATAAATAAACGTAAAAAGAAAAAAAAGAAATGCAGAATTTCAGGCTTTGCCCCACGCATATTGAATCATAATCTCCATCTTAAAACTACTTGGTTTATGATCGGAACATTAAAATTTGTGAAGTCCTGCTCTAAGCAGCCAGTTCATATTTGTTTGGTTGAAATTGAGGCAGAATTTTTTTGAGAAAGCCAGGAAGAAAGGCAACCTTCTAGGGGTTCAGATAAATCAAAGAAAATCTAGAGTCATCAGCAGAGAATGTTAAGAAAACGAAACACAGAAAATGGACAAAACCAAACTCCTTCCCTGATTATGTATTTCAATCAGTTACCATATTCTCTTGGCTGTAAGCAGCTATCCCGTCTTTCATGTTGATGCTTTAAAAAGTAACAGGATGTTTTTAAATAATTGCTTTATTTATTTATTTTTAGATAAGTCTTTTCCAGAAAGTATTTTGCCTTCAATTAATTGAACCCACATAAAATAAATACACATCATGTTCTATTTTCCATTCGTTTGAAATGTCCAGAATCATGAATTTCAATGATCTATTTGCATAGTAAGAATAATTATTATTTTCAGCTGTGTCAGCAATCTGTAACTATTTAGAGATGATAAATAATTATCATGCTAATCAAAGGAAGTAAAGTTATTTTCATTACATAAATAAGGCTGTCCTAGATTTTTTCAGTTATAAGCTATATTTCCATTTCTTCTAGAAATGATTTCAGAACCAAAAGATATACTTTAAAATTTTGACATTTTTCAGAGTTAGTGCATATGAGAAATATACAGAAGAATCAGGTAGTGCCCAGTCTTTCCAGGACATGAAACTAGGTTGGTCAAATCACTGACTAGTTAAATGCAAACTACAGGAAAATAATAAAACATCATAATGAATTGATCTGGAGTATCTTTGAAGAGAACTCAGACTCTTAAAAAGCATCGCATGTCTGCAGGCACGTTTTCTGTTTGATAAAGCAAGAGCTTAGTGGGGAACAATAAGGTATAAGAGACATTTAATGTTAAGTAGTAGGGAATAGATCAGTTATCTAAAACTCAATCTTGGCTCCTTGGAAACTCTAATGTGACTCACAGCAGGGCTGACTCACTGTGTTTTCTATTGAAAACAGGCATCAGACTGGGTGCGCATTTTAAATAAAATTTTAAGAACTACCAAGACCTTTTTACTGAAGGATAGATATTCAAATATAGTATCTGTTATATACAAAATAAATTTGAATTGTTTGGAAAAAAACACACGGAAATGAAAGGAACCTAGAACAGCCAAGACAATCTTGAAAAATAGAACAAAGTTGGAGGACTCACGCAATCTGATCTCAATACAAAGCTAGTATCAAGGTAGTGTGGCACAGTGTGACATAAGGATCGATGAGAATGAAAAGCCCGGAAATAGTCCTTTACATTTATGGTCCATTGATTTTTTCATAAGGGTGCCAAAACAATTCAATAAAGAAAGAAGAGTTTTGGGGCCCCTGGATGGCTCTGTTGGTAAGGCAGCCAACTTCAGCACAGGTCATGATCTCAAAGTGCGTGAGTTAGAGCCCCAAGTTGGGCTCTAAGCTGACAGCTCAGAGCTTGAAGCCTGCTTCAGATTCTCTGTCTCCCCCACCCCTCTCTCTCTGCCCCTCCCCCACTGACAATAAAAATAATCTTATTGTCATATATTGCTGAGACAAATGGATTTCCACATGTCAAAGAATGAAGTTCATCTTCCCCCTCACATCTTACACACAAAAATTAACTCAAAATGGGTTATAGACCTAAAAGTAAAACCTAAAACTATAAACATCATTCAAGTATATGTAGGAGTAAATCTTTGTGACCTTGGGGTAGACAAAACCTTCCTAGATATGACACCAAAAGCATAAGCAACAAAATAAATAGATAAATTGAACTCCATCAAAATTAAAAGCTTTTGTGCTTCAAACAGCACATCATCAAGAAAGGAAAAAGACAGCACACAGATGGGAAAACATGTGTGCAGATCATTTATCTGATTTGTATCTAGACCAGAACCTAAAATGCATAAAGAACTCTTACAACTTCATGATAAAACAAATCACTCAACTAAACCAGGAGTCAATGATCTAAATAGACATTTCTCCAACGTATATAACTGACCAATATACACATGAAAAGATTCTCAAAGTTACTAATCACTAAGGAAATGTAAATGAAAAGCACAATGAGATGCCACTTCTCACCAGTTAGGGTGGTTATAAACAAAGACAGCCAATTATACGTGGTGAGGAGACAGTGGATAAATTGGAACTCTGACACATTACTGATGGGAATGGAAACTAGCGTAGCCAGGTTGAAAAACACTGTGGCAGTCCCGTAAGTGGTTGAACATAGAATGATGATCATACAGCTGAGCAATTCCACCTCTAGGTAATACCATGAAAGAATGGAAATATACCACACAGAAACATTTACACGAATGTTCATAACAGCATTTTCCAGAATAGCCAAACTGGAGAAACAAGTATGCATCAAGTGATGCATAGATCAACAAAATGTGGTACATTCATACAATGGGATATTAGTCAACAATAAAAAAATGGTGAAGTACTGATACATGGAAGAACACTGATAAACCTTGAAAATATGTAAGTGAAAGAAGTTGCTCACAAAAGACTACATATTGCATCGTCCTATTTATATGAAATGTCCAGAATAGGAAAATCTGTAGAGAGGGATAGAAGATAGATGGTTACCTGGGGGGGGCATTAGGGGTAAGTGGGGAATAATGGCTAATGGGTCTTTGTATTTCTTTTTAAGATAATGAAATAACTTATTTTTTTAATGTTTATGTATTTTTGAGAAAAAGAGAGACAGAGTGCAAACGGGGATGGGGCAGAGAGAGAGAGGAAGACGCAGAATCTGAAGCAGTCTCCGGGCTCTGAGCTGTCAGCACAGAGCCTGACGTGGGTCTCGAACTCAGGAGCTGTGAGATCATGACCTGAGCCGACGTCAGAGGCTTAACCAACTAAGCCACCCAGGTGCCTCTTAAATAACTTAAGTTTTAAATATTTACACACTCTTTAAAATGCAGGAGAGTTGAATCAATGTATAAATACTTTAAACTCTTTAGAGAATTGCTATCATAAAAATCTTCCATGATATACAATCTCAAGTAAATGCTTCAGAAAAAAATCTCTGAAAAGTGCTTCTGTTATGAAAATCTCTAATAAAATGTGAATTTCCATTCCATTGAGCTTATGGTATTTACATAATTAAAATACAGCCCATCGCTCTGAGAGACTATTGTATTTCTGAGGCTTAAGGAACAAAAAGAAATGTGACATTATATTACATCAATGATTTTAAACTGACTACCAACATGTTAATTAGCTGCTGATGTTGTAGTGTCAAAAAGAAGTATTTGACTTTTAACAAAAAAGGATTTATATTTGAAAGATAGTTTCAACCGAAATAGGAATAAATACCCTGCGAAGTCAAATGGTTGGCGGTTAACTACATGGTCACCACCAGACTCAGGGCTTGATTCTCGCACCTCTGTGGTTATTGCACAGTGATGCAAGATCGTCCCGGAGCCTGATTCCCTTCAGCTCAGAACGCCTGCTGGCAGACTCAGAGAAAGGGAACGATGGGGGAAGACCGTAGGCTTTAGCTCTTCCTTAGGAAACTGCACAGGTATTCAGCGTATAAAGACACGCTGTTGGGCAGTGGGTACCAGATGTTGTGCAAAATGCCGCTAGTGTAAAGAGGAGGAAGACGCACTCATGATGTCTGGGAGCTCTTAGACCATCTGAAAGAGAGGTCACAGTAATAACAGGGCCATGTCAGATGTGTCCTTGTAAACTCCTGTAAGGATTTACTCTGAGGGCAAATGAGGAGTCGTTAGAGGGTTGTTTTGTTTGTTTTTTATTCTGAGAGTGACAGAGCTCAAGTGGAGGAGAGCCAGAGAGAGAGAGAGGAAGAGAGAAAGAGAATCCTAAGCAGGCTCTTCACTGTTAGTGCAGAGCCCAATGTGAGATTCGAACTCAAGAACTGTGAGATCATGACCTGAGCCAAAGTCGGACGCTTAACCCACTGAGCCCCCCAGCCATCCCTGATTATTTTAAAGATTTTACTTATTTATTCATTTAAAGTAAATTCTATACCCAATGTGGGTATAGAACTTATGAACTTACGACCTGGAGACCAAGGGTTGGAGTCTCCACAGACTGAACCCCACCCCCCCTCACCCCCCCGACCCCTGCCCCACCATGGCATGGTTTTAAACAGGGAAGTAACATTGTCTGTCTTCTACATACAAAGGATACTTTTGGCAGCTCAACTGAGAACACATGGTAGAAAAGCAGAAGTAGAACGAGGGGAATATTACAGTTCTCTAAATGAGAAATTTTGTGGCTTTCACCAACATAATAATAGAGAGGTGGTGAGGAGTGGACAGATTACAGAGACATGGGGTCAGATATCCACATCACGACATATCCAGAATCTGACTTACATGGATTCTGGGTACAAAAAGAGATGAAAAGATCGGGAAAGGCCACTTCCAGGTAACAAAGAGGGTCTGGGAGTCATTCCCACAGCTAAGCTTCAGAGTAAGGCAGTGGGAAGCAAACAGACAGACAGCAAGAGCAGGTGGCTGGCTAAAGTGTACTGGGAACGCAAATCACCACTTCCAGACCCGTAGAGGCTCTGCAAGGGGAGGACAAAGAAATGGGGCAGGCGATAGCCAAGAAATGGCAGGGATTCTTGACATCTAGTTTCCATGGGAACATGTAGTCACCGATTCACCAGTCTGGGAAAACAGGAATGCATGTGGATTGTAAAGGAATGCTTCAGGAGTAATGCCCAACCACCCCCACGTTCCCCCAGCACGCCATTCTCTCCAAGAAGCTCAGGAAAATGGTTGGAACAAGACTGCTATTCCAAGCAACCTGCAGGGGCACTAAAGTATAGAATAATAGGCTTATTACTTTGCTGCTGCCTAACTATTCCTCAGGCTATTGCATTTTTAATTAAGAACCTTAAAACATTACATTTTGAAATCACATCCCAAGGTAATCAGTGGTCCAGGGAATTGGGTTATATTGTCCAGTCATTTATACAGTCAGCATTTCTGAGCGTATAGTATATGCCTGGCATTGTGCTGTGTGTTAAGAATGAAAAGAATAATCACAAAACTCAGTCCCTGCCCTTGAGAAGCTCAAACCCTGGGGAAACATTTCATGGAGTGCATTCAATATGCAAAATGAGTCTCCAACTCTGTGTCTGGGAAAATTCATTTTTTGTTTGGTATTTATCATTATATATATATATATGTGTGTGTACATCTATCTATCTATATATATAGATATAGATATAGATATTGTAGTAGGATAGAAGTGTAGCCAAAAAATTGTTTGAAATGAATAATTTTTGAAATAAAGTGATCATGGGAGCAAAGTATCACTGCTTAAATGAAGGCATAGGAAGTGTTTTCCCCTTGAACTCAGAAAAAACTTCATAAATGAAAGAAGGATTTTGAAAAAGAATCTAAAAAAGTGAAAGAAGGAAAAGACTTAGGATATTTATTTATTTATTTATTTATTTATTTAGATTACCTAAGCTTAGCTACCTCAACCGCAGATTTTTGGAATCACCACCAGCATCTTGAACAAAGAAGACAGGGAGGCCTGAACAGTCATCCCTCATTATTTTACGAGGCTTTGGTCTGCAAGCACATTGTTGGTAATTTACCTCTGGAGAGGGTCACAGGCAGAGTAATGGCTCCCCAAAGATGTCCATGTCTGAATCCCTGGAACCTGTGAAAAATTTGTGGTTCATGGTAACAACTAATTACAATGAAGGTGGAATTAAGGTTGCTAATTAGCTGACTTTAAAATAGAGAAGGTAGTCTGGATTATCTAGGTGGGCCCAACATACACAAAGGTCCTTAAAAAATGGAAGGGGGAGACAGAAGAATTTTTTTTAATGTTTGTTTACTTTTTGAGAGACAGAGCATGAGTGGGGGAGGGGCAGAGAGAGAGAGAGGGAGACCCAGAATCTGACGGAGGCTCCAGGCTCTGAGCTATCAAAACAGAGGCTGACGCGGGGCTAGAACTCATGAGCTGCGAGATCATGACCTGATCTGAAGTCGGATGCTTAACCGACTGTGCCACCCAGGTGCCCCTGAATATTTTTATTTTTATTATTTGGTAGAACACCCAGGTGCCCCAAGACAGATGAATTTTTCAGACTAATAATACGTGGAAAAGATTAAACGGGCCATTGCTGGCCAGGAGTGCAGACAACCTCTGGAAGCTGGAAAAGACTAGAAAATTGCTTCCTTCATCCCTAGATCCTCCCGAAGAAATGCGGCCTGCTTACACCTTGATTTTAGCTCATTGAGACCCATTTTAGAATTCTCCAGAACCGTTAGAGAATAAATTTGCCTTGTTTTAAGCCACTAAGTTTACAGTCATTTGTTATAGAAGCCCTAGGAAATTAATACAGGTAGCATATGAAATTGTCTATTATATATTCTCTACCTGCACTCCCTTCACCCCTCCCTGAATGCATAGTTCTTTCTGACCAAAACATCCCCCAGCCTTGTATCTCAGGCATCTAGTAGAACACCTGGTGCATAGCAGGCCCTTGGTAGGTATTGGTTGAATCAAGAAACGAATGACAGACTATTCTAGGTTTACTGTTAGCTATTCATTCCAAGTTTATGTTTGTTTTTTCTACTACATATTTTTTTTTTTTATCGCTTCCCAGTTTCAAGTTGACAGTGCTCCCATTGACAAGACTAAATAGAGCCACTAATGTGGAAGCTTCATATTGCTAATCACATGCTGGGGTAGATTGTTATGAATATCCGTTCAAAGTTCACTTCCCTGCAGCCTTGCTTTTCTTATTCTTATATTTGAGGACAAAGTTCATCTCTTTTAAATCACTCCAGTTGCCATTTTAAAAGGCTCTAAGAATAAATGGATCCTGAAACACAAGCCCTGAAAATGTAGTCTGAAATAAAAGCCTGTGAAAACCTGCAGAGAGCCTGGGGGGTTGTACTTTGGGGTTCTAAATCTCAACATTTCCTTTTGCCTTTCCCCACCAAGCTCCAACTAAACTGTTTTGTTATTACTTCTTGCGATCCTGTGTCTGCAGGGGCCCCTCCCTCCTACAGACACATTCACACACCTTGTCTCCCAGGTAGTGGGACTGTGAGAATTGATCCTGCAACCATTTCAGCTGTTTTTCATCTAAACTTACTCATATACTGCAACACTCACTCTGTTTACTAATCACTGTCATGGAATTATTCATGATGAGAAATAATTCTGAGCCCTTTGAACATTTAACACCTTATTCAAAGCATTTCACATGCTTTAAAAAATACATCTTGTTTTCATTAGAACATAGAGAAAAACCTCAGGAAAAGAAGATTAAATCTTATACTCCCCCCAACATTACCTTAAATTATGTAAGCAACCACTTTAAACTTTTGGTGCCACCCTTTCAGAACTCCCATTCTAAATTTTAGTTAATTATCTTCAAAGTGTGTTTTGAGGTTGGCACACACGTGGAAATTATTGCATTTAGTCAGCAACTGAAACCACTTTAAGGATGGAAGTCAAAACTGGAAGACCAAATACCAGACTGATTTTGAAAAAGACGAAAGTGGCCTACAGCAACTAGGACTTTTCCAGTCACTTCTTAGAGTCTTTACATGCCCTGGTGTTGTGAAGGGCTGGCCTGGCAGTCCCTTGCTGGCCTCCCGTGCTCTGTTAAACAGTTTTCAGAACATCAACATCACAGAAGGCCCCCCTGACCATGATGGGTCAGGACGAAAATAAGATGACTCCATTATTATATCTGAACACATAAGACACTTTTCCAAGCCACAAAATTTCCCCATTTTGTGTAATATGAGTGACCACTGTTTCTTATTTTATTTATTTATTTATTTATTTATTTATTTATTTATTTATTTATTTTAAGTAAGGTCTATGCCCAGTGTGGGGCTTGAGCACAAGACCTTGAGATCAAGAGTCCTATGCTCCCCCGACTGAGCCAGCCAAGCACCCCACTACTGCTTCTTTACTAAATAGAACTTTAGCTTCATTCTAGTCCACCCTCACTGTAGATAATATTTATTGAAATATCTAATTGTAGAATTATCTCTGCTTCCTGACAATACCTGATCAAGAGTGAAGCTCTACTTCCTTTAATTCGTCATTAAGCACCTTAACGAAGCCTAGATCCTACACTAAGTAAGTCCTTCTTAAATCCTCCTACTGAGATATTCCACACTTTGCCATGATGTGTATATTCTCTACCATTGCAATTAGCAGTCAATCCAATTCATTCAACTACATGTGTATTTCTGGTGGTATTTGGCCAGGGAACATTGACATTTTAGAAAAGAACTTCAAATAGATCATAAAACCTGTATGTTCAGGGGGTGCCTGGGTGGCACAGTCTGTTAAGCATCCGACTTCAGCCAGGTCACGATCTCGTGGTCCGTGGGTTCGAGCCCCGCGTCAGGCTCTGGGCTGATGGCTCGGAGCCTGGAGCCTGTTTCCGATTCTGTGTCTCCCTCTCTCTCTGCCCCTCC
>NW_024412428.1:16383278-16421576 GCF_014898765.1 Herpailurus yagouaroundi | reverse complement strand
ACTGAGCCACCCAGGCGCCCTGGTACCATACTGTTTGATTACTACAGATTTGCAGTATATCTTGAAATTTGGAATTGTACTTCTAGATTTGTCCTTTTCAAGATTGTTTTGGGTATTCAGGGTCTTTTGTGGTTCCATATAAATTGTAGAATAATCTGTTCTAGTTCTGAGAAAATGTGTTTTGTTAGGGATTGCATTAAATCTGTATATTGCTTTGGGTAGTATAGACGTTTTAACAATATTTGTTCTTCCAATTCATGAGCATTGAATATCTTTCCATTTCTTTGTGTTGCCTTCAATTTCTTTTGTCAATGTTTTATAGCTTTCAGAGTGCAGGTCTTTCACCTCTTTGGTTAGGTTTATTCCTAGGTATTTTATTATTTTTGGTACAACTGTGAATGAGATTATTTTCTTAATTTCTCTTTCTGCTACTTTATTATTAGTGTACAAAAATGCATCATAGTTCTGTATATCAATTTTATATACTGTTTAACCCTAACCTTACAGATTTCATTTATCAGTTCTTACAGTTTTTCAGTGAAGTCTTCTGTGTTTTCTATATATAGTATGTTATCTAAAAGTTATGAAAGTTGTACTTCTTCCTTACCAATCTGGATACCTTTTACTTCTTTTTCTTATCTGATTGCTGTGGCTAGGACTTCCAGTATTATGCTGAATAAAAGTGGTGAGCGTTGACATCTTTATCTTGTTCCTTTAAACTCAGGGGAAGAGCTCTCAGTCTGTCACCATTGAGTATGATGATAGCTAGGGGTTTTTATTATGTTGAGGTATATTCTCTCTACATCTACTTTGTTGAGAGTTTTATTATGAATAGATGTTGTACTTTGTCTAATGCTTTTTCTGTATCTACTGAAATGATATGGTTTTTATCCTTTCTCTTCTTGATGTGATATATAATGGTGATTTGTGAATATTGAACCACCTTTGGATCACAGAAATAAATCCCAGCTTATGGTGGTGAATGATTTTTTAATGTATTATGAGTTCAGTGTGCTAATATTTTGCTGAGGATTTTTGCATCTATGCTCATCAGAGATATTGGCCTGTAGTTATCTTTTTTTGTAGTGTCTTTATCTGGTTTTGGTAACAGGGTAATGCTCACTTACCCTGAATAATTTGGAGTAAATTTGGAAGCTTTCTTTCCTATTCTTTTTGGGGTTTTTTTTTTTGGAATATTTTGAGAGTAGGTATGAACTTGTTAAACATTTGATGGAGTTCAGCTGTGAATCCATCTGGTTCTGGACTTTTGTTTGTTGGGAAGTTTTTGATTACTGATTCAGTTTTATTACTAATAATAAGTCTGTTCAAATTTTTTATTTCTTCCTGGCTCATTTTGGGGAGGTTATATATTTCCAAGAACTTATTTATTTCTTCTAGGTTGTCCAATTTGTGGCATATAATATTTCATAATATTCTCTTATAATCCTTTGTATTTCTGTGGTGTCGGTCATTATTTCTCCTCTTTCATTTCTAATTTTGTTTATTTAAGCCCTCTCTTATGTTTTCTTTTGATGAGTCTGGCTAAAGGTTTATCAATTTTGTTGATCTTTTTGAAGAACAAGCTAGTGGTTTCATTGACTTGTTCTATTGTTCGTTGTTTTTTAGTTTCTATTTCATTTATCTCTGCTCTAATCTTTATTTCTCCTTTCATTCTGCTGTTTTTCAGTTTTGTTTTTCTTTTTCTAGTTCCTTTAGGAGTAAGGTTCAGTTGTTTATTTGAGATTTTTCTTGTTTCTTGAGGTAGCACTGTATTACTATAAACTTCCCTCTTAGAACAGCTTTTGTCACATCCCAAAGATTTTGGACCACTGTGTTTTCATTTTCATTTGTCTCCATGTATTATTTTATTTTATCTCTTCTTTGATTTTTTTATTGACTCGTCCATTGTTTAATAGCATGTTATTTCACCTCCATGTATTTGTGTTCTTAGTAGGTTTTCTTAAGGTTAATTTTTACTTTCACAGCATTGTGGTCAGAAAAGATGCATGGTGTAACTTTGACCTTTTTGAGTATGTTCAGACTTGTTTAATGACCTAACATGATTTATTCTGAAGAATGCTCTATATGCACTTGCAAAGAATGTGTATTCTTCTGTTTTAGGATGAAATGTTCTGAATTCTATCTGTTAGATCCATCTGGTTCAATGTGTCATTCAAAGCCACTATTTCCTGGTTGATTTTCTGTTCAGATTATCTATCTGTTGTTGTAAGTGGGGTGTGAAAGTCTGTTATTATTATTGTTTTACTATTGATTACTTCCCTTATGTTTGTTATTAGCTGCTTTATGTCCTTGGGCACTCCCATGTTGGATGCATAAGTGTTCAGAATTGTGATATCTTCCTGTTGGGTTATTCCCTTTATGATTATATAGTGTCCTTCTTTGTTTCTTGCTATAGTCTTTGTTTTAAACTCTATTTAATCTGACAGAAGCATTTCTACCCTACCTTTTTTCCCCCACTTACGTTTGCATGATAAATGTTACTCTATCTCTTCACTTTCGATCTGCAGGTGTTTTTAGGTCTTAAATGGGTCTCCTGTAGGCAGCACATAGATGGGTGTTACTTTCTTACCCATTCCATCACCCTATGTCTTTTGATTGGTGCATTTAGTCCATTTACATTCAAAGTAATTATTGATAGGTATATACTTATTGGTCTTTGTTACTTGTTTTCTTATTGTTTTATAGTTTTTTCTCTGTCCCTTTTTTCTCTTGCTCTCTTCTTTCATGGTTTGTTGGCTTTCCTTAGTGATATACTTGGAATCCTTTCTCTTTATTTTCTGCATATACATTACCTGTTTTTGATTTGTGGTTACTATTATGTTTTTGTATAAAATCTTGCACATGTAGCAGTGTATAGTAAGTTGATGGTTGCTTAAGTTTGAACCCTTTCTAAAAAGACTAAATTTGTACCCTTCAGCAACCTCATGTTTTAGGTATATGGCATCATACTTTACATCCTTTATTTTGTGAATCCCTTGACTGATTTTTATAGATATACTTAATTTTACTGCTTGTTTACTTCCTACCTTTCTTACTCTTTCTTAAGGTCTTTCCTTTCCTGATGTGGGGCTTTGATCTCAAGACTGTGAGGTTGTGACTTGAGCCAAAATCAAGAGTCAGATGCTTAAATGACTGAGCCACTCAGCCACCCCCAAAATAAATGTTTTCTTGTTTTTTTTTTTTTTGTTTTTTTTTTTTTTTTTTTTTTAAATTAACATTAACAAGGTCGCCTGGGTGGCTTAGTCAGTTAAGGGTCAGCCTTCGGCTCAGGTCATGGTCTCCCGGTTCGTGCGTTCGAGCCCCAGGTCGGGCTCTGTGCTGACCGCTTGGAGCCTGGGGCCTGCTTCAGATTCTGTGTCTCCTTCTTTCTCTGCCCCTCCCCTGCTCACACTGTCTCTCTGTCTCTCAAAAATAAATAAACATTAAAAAAAATTTTTTTAAATGAACATTAATGGGGTGCCAAGTGGCTCAGTCAGGTAAGTGGCTGTCAACACAGAACCTGATTCAGATCCTCTGTTCCCCTCTCTCTGCCCCTTCCCCACTCTCTCTCCCTCTCTCAAAAATAAAAAATAAACATTCAAAAAAATTTTTAAAAATTAGTGTCCACTACCAGAATGGAAGACCAAATTTCTGCTTCTAAACTCCCCAGTAGAAGCAAATTGAAGCAGTGTCTTCTGATTCTCTGTGGATTGTGTCACAATTTGTACGGATTCCTCTGTCATGAAGCAAGGCTGTGAGAGATGGACCAGTGTGATTGCCTTGACCACATCCCCCATGGGAGCAATGACAGACTCCACGCACAAGGATGGGTATGGGATCATGAAAACTCAAGTCTTATAGTTTGTGGAATGCACTCAGAGCTCCTCCAAATTGCACGGTTAGGCTCAAAGTTACACACGTACTAACTAACGCATGCACACTCACAGCCTTTGTTGTTGTTTTTTAGGCGTTTGTCTCAAAATAGTTATCATTTACTGGGCTAAGGCTTTGTTAAATGTGCGTGCCTTCCATTCATTATCTCATTTACTTTTTCCACAACCATAAGGTGTGAAGTAGTCCCTCAAAACAATGTCAATTTCCAGAAATCAGTGTGTGGCAGCACAGAGATCGAAGCCACTGCTCAACCACTCCATCGGCTGAGAGGCAGCTTATAAATATCTTACTATCAATGATAATTTTAATGCTGGTTTGCATGTAATTAATATTTTTTGAAGTATAATCTAATACATTTAAATGTGCCCATCTTTTTTTTTTTTTTTAATTTTTTTTTTTCAACGTTTATTTATTTTTGGGACAGAGAGAGACAGAGCATGAATGGGGGAGGGGCAGAGAGAGAGGGAGACACAGAACCGGAAACAGGCTCCAGGCTCTGAGCCATCAGCCCAGAGCCCGACGCGGGGCTCGAACTCCCGGACCGCGAGATCGTGACCTGGCTGAAGTCGGACGCCTAACCGACTGCGCCACCCAGGCGCCCCTAAATGTGCCCATCTTAAATGTAGAGTTCAATGGGTTTTCATAAAAATATATACCTGTATGCCCCTGACAATAGTTTTTACTAATATTTTGCATACATTTTCACACAAATTTTATTTGAAATTTCCATGGCTAAGGAAGTTCCTGTGTGCCTTTTTGGAGTTGAACTCCTCACTCTCAGCCCCAAGGCAACAACTCTTCCAATTTAAAATATCGCTTAGTTTTGACTGTTTGGGAATTTTCTGTGCATGGAACCACATATCCTCTTTTATGCCTAGTTTCTCTCATTCAGTATGATGTTTTTTGAGATACATTTATGTTTTTCCATGTGTCTTTTTTATTACTGAATATATTTGTATGAATATACCACAATTGGTTCATTCTCTTGTTGATAGAAATTTGGATTGTTTCCAGTTTGAGTTCATTATGAAGAAAGCTAAAATGAAAATACTTGTGTAATTCTTTTGTGACATACATCTTTAACTTATTTTAGGTAAATGGCCAGGATCAGAATTGATAGATCCTAGGATGGGTATTTTTTAGCTATATAAGACACTGCCAAACTGTATTTTAAAATGTATCATTTTGGGGGCACCTGGGTGGCTCAGCCGGTTAAGCATCTGACTTCAGCTCAGGTTATGATCTCACGGTCTGTGGGTTTGAGCCTCACATTGGCCTCTGTGCTGACAGCTCCGAGCCAGGAGCCTGCTTCGGATTCTGTGTCTCCTTTTCTCTCTGCCCCTCCCGCACTCACGTTCTGTCTCTCTCCATCTAACAAAAACGAATAAACATTAAAAAAAATTTAATGTATCATTTTATATTCCCATCAGCAATGCAAGAGGGTTCCATTTCCTCTACATCCTTGCCAACACTTGGTATAAACACACTTTTAATTTATTTATCCCTATTGTATGTGACATAGCATGTCAGGGTAATTTTAATTTCCTTAATGACTAAGGATGTTGAACACTTTTTCACACACACACAATTTGTATTTATTGGTCATTACTACATCTTTTCATTTGAGAATTTTGTTCACAACTTTCTTACAACCTACATAAGAATTGTTTCCTTAAACCAAAGTCATGTACCCATTCCCCTGCTTTTTTTTTTTTTACAAGGTTTGTTTGCATTTAGCTTTTGTGTCTAGGTTTGTGATCAAATTAATTTTAGTGAGGTAGTGTTGAGATTCAACTTTATTCGTGATTATCCAGTTGTTTCAGAATCTTTTGTTGTAAAAACAATTTATTATACATTGGATAACATTAGTACCTTTACTAAAATCAATTTACTATCTTATGTGTGGATCCATGTGTAGAGTCATTTGACTACTTTGCCCATCTTTGTACCAAAACCACATTATCTTGATTATAATAGTTTTATTATTAAGTCATGAAATCAGAAAGTCTTCCAACTATTTTTTTAGATTGCTTTGCTTGTTATAGATCCTTGCATTTTCATAAAAATATTATAATTATTTCGTGTATTTTACAAAATGTCGGCTTGGATTTTAATAGATTTCAGTGAATATATAAATCAATTTAGAAAGTAGTAACATCTTGGGGTGCCTGGGTGGCTCAGTCAGTAAGGTGTCCAACTTCAGCTCGGGTCATGATCTCACTGCTCGTGGGTTCGAGCCCCACATTGGGCTCTGTGCTGGCAGCTCAGAGCCTGGAGCTTGCTTCAGATTTTGTGTCTCCTTCTCTCTCTGCCCCTCCCTGCTCATGTGCACACACACTCTCTCTCTCTCTCTAATATAAAAAATAAAACTTTAAAAAAATTTTAAAAAAAGAGAGTAGTAACATCTTAAAAACAGTGAATCTTTAAATCTATCAAAATCCTTTTTGTGTGTGCATGAATGTGTGCTGAATTTCTCTTAGCTATATTTTTTACTTTTTAGGAGGTTGCACACATTTATTAAATTTATTTCTAAAATCTAGTTTTCAAAGCTTCTGTTATGCTGCTTTGGTTCTGTCACACACATGCAACAGTCAAGGTTAGTCTGAGACTTGGGCTAGTGTTTAAATATGTTCAGCTCTCAACATCTTTGTTACACGGTTTGGGGGTCTGTCTCATTCATGAATAGCCAAGAGGTGAGCCTAAGACTTGTGCAGATTCATAAAACGAGTTATGGAATCCCCCTTTTCAGCTCTCCCCTCTCTGGAATTCCCTTCCTACCTACCCCCTGCATCCTGACACAATCCGTTCCTTTCCTAGATTCCTATGGTCAGATATATAGGATTTCGATAGAACTTTTGGTTTACCATGCCATCATTTTATCATAAAAACAATAGAAAACCACACACACACACACACACACACACACACACACACACACACACAATCTGGGTTGCCTTTCTGAGTTATTACTTTCTTCCATAAGCTTTCTATTAATTATGAGACAGATGATGTAGTGGGTATTTCTTGCCATGGTGAAGGCAGAACTTTGTATCAACATTTGATTATTTATAATGTCTTTATTTTGCCTTAATTCTGAATAGTATTGTTTTGGGATATGGACTTCTAAGTTGACAGTCTCCTCCTCCTCATCCTCCTGGTCGTTGTTGTTGTTTGTTGTTGTTGTTGTTGTTGTTGTTGTTGTTCTTCTTCTTCTTCTTTTTCTCCTCCTCCTCCTCCTCCTCCTCCTCCTCCTCCTCTTCCTCCTCCTCCTCCTTCTGGCACTTTAAAGAAGTTGTCCATTGTTTGGTGATCTACAAATTTTATGATGAGAATATAGCTCTCATCCTTATTGGAGTTGTCCTGGATGTAATGTATCTCTTCCCCTGTTCTTTAATAGGTCTTTTTCTTTAAAAAAATTTTTTTTAATGTTTATTTATTTTTTGGGAGACAGAGACAGAGAGCAGACAGGGGAGGGGCAGAGAGAAGGGGAGATACAGAATCTGAGCTGTCAGCACAAAGCCCAATGTGGGGCTCTAATCCATGGACTGTGAGATCATGACCTGAGCCGAAGTAGGATGCTTAACCAACAAAGCCACCCAGGCGTCCCTGGGTCTTTTTCTTTATCATTTGTTTTCTGTGATTGACAATGATGTATCTAGATATGGCTTTTTATCTGTCTTGCGTGGTCTTTGCTAAACTTCCTGGATCTATGGGTTGCTATTTTTAAGCAAATACAGAATATTATTTTTTGGCCAATGTTTCTTAATGGGTTTTTCTGACTCAGTATATCTGTTATTTCCTCCTTACATGTATATTTGAAAGTGATTTCTTGTGGTTTTCTTATTGAGATCTTTCTTTTTCACTTCTAAATGTTCTGACAGTCCCCAAATTCCATCATCTGACCTCATTCCTGCCTAAGTTCTAGCTTCCACACACATAAATTTGGAGAAGTTTCTCAGGGGAAATTCCATGAAAAATAGAAATCACTCATACATACAGGGATAAATGGTTAAACTTGTCAATTCCTTTTAGTTTGTCATTGATTGTTGACTAGTCTGATTTATATGTATGTGTTGGTACACATGGTGAATTTTGTGAATATGGTAAGTTGGACTTTAAATAAAAATATGTGTTTAAAATTGTATGATATCTTAGATTATTGATATATAGAGACACTATCAACTAGAAAAAATTCTAAATTAATGAAATCTTTTAAGTGTTTAAGAAAAAGCACAAAGGTTGGAGTCAATAAACTGTGTTCTACTTTTAGATTTTTTTAAAACAATAGCTCCATAACTTTTGGGAAATCATTTAATCCATTTTTCAAACAAATAATCCTCTTGTACTCTAAAGGATCATAACTTTTCTGCTCTAGCACATTGCCTGAATAGAATAATTCAATTATTCACTCAAAAATATTTTCTGCATGCCCACTATATGTGCCAAGAACTGTGTAGGAACTAGAAATAAAACGATGAACAAAATGCTAATATTTTGATTCAGTGTGGAACTAAATTTAACTTTCAATCTTCAATTTTTTTTAATGTTTATTTATTTTTGAGATAGAGAGACAGAGCTTGAGTGGGGGAGGGGCAGAGAGAGAGGGAGACACAGAATCTGAAGCAGGCTCCAGGCTCTGAGCTGTCAGCACAGAGCCTGACATGGGGCTTGAACCCACAAACTGTGAGATCATGACCTCAGCTGAAGTTGGTCAGTCCCTTAACCGACTGAGCCACCCAGGTGCCCCAATTTAACTTTCAATCTTAAACTCAATATGGTGGGAACATAAATTGATACACATTTTTGGAAAGAAGTCATGCATTATGTATCAAGGACCTGTTTTTGAAAACATATTTTTGACAGAGAAATGTTATTTTGGGAGTCTAAGAAACCAATTAAAATGCATTCAAAGACGTATTAATAATAGTAAATGACAAGAAAAAACTCACATTTTCATAATAGAGTTATAATTAGTAAAGAATGTTAGGACATATGACAACAAAATGCAATAATTAAAAATATTGTTTACAGAGGATATTTAATGATGTGGAAAAATGTTTATGATATAATAATGATTGGAAAAAAGTAAGATGGTTTACACAGTTTGATTTTAGAGATACCAAACAAGATGTATAGAAGGCAAAGAATATACCAAATGTTAATAGTGCTTATTGCTTGGTGGTAGAATTATTGATGATTTTATTTTCTAATAATTATTTTTCTATTTTTTGACAATTTTATTCAGGCATCACTATTGTTCAGACTTTCCATTGTAATGTCATATTCCTTGCATAATAAATTTTTCATTCATTTTTCTTTTGAGTCATTTTGAATACATTACTTTGTGATTTACTCCTTTAGATTGAGTAAAATAAAAGCAGCTACTCAAATATATTAGTTATTTTAATAAATTGAAATAAGCAAGGCTTCCTTCTTAAGAAGCCAATACTGTCATATTGTTTTTTAAAAGACAAATTCATTTGCAAATATCTTTGCCCATTCCGTTGGTTGCCTTTTAGTTCTGTTGGTTGTTTCCTTTGCTGTGCAGAAGCTTTTTATCTTCATGAGGTCCCAATAGTTCATTTTTGCTTTTAATTCCCTTGCCTTTGGAAATGTGTCAAGTAAGAAATTGCTGTGGCTGAGGTCAGAGAGGTTTTTTTCCTGCTTCCTCTCTAGGGTTTTGATGGTTTCCTGTCTCACATTCAGATTCTTTATCCATTTTGAGGTTTTTTTTTTTTTTTTTTTGAGGGAGGGAATGACGTAAGAAAGTGGTCTAATTTCGTTTTTCTGCATGTTGCTGTCCAGTTCTCCCAGCACCATTTGTTAAAGAGACTGTCTTTTTTCCATTGGATATTCTTTCCTGCTTTGTCAAAGGTTAGTTGGCCATACTTTTGTGGGTCCAATTCTGGAGTCTCTATTCTATTCCATGATCTATGTGTCTGTTTTTGTGCCAATACCATGCTGTCTTGATGATTACAGCTTTGTAGTAGAGGCTAAAGTCTGAATGTCCATCAACTGATGAATGGATAAAGAAATTGTGGTTTATATACACAATGGGATACTACCTGGCAATGAGATAGAATGAAATATGGCCTTTTGTAGCAACGTGGATGGAACTGGAGAGTGTTATGCTAGATGAAATAAGTCATACAGAGAAAGACATACCATATGTTTTCACTCTTATGTGGATCCTGAGAAACTTAACAGAAGCCCATGGGGGAGGGGAAGGGAAAAAAAAGTTAGAGAGGGAGGGATCCAAACCATAAGAGACTCTTAAAAACTGAGAATCAACTGAGGGTTGATGGGGGGTGGGAGGGAGGGGAGGGTGGGTGATGGGCATTGAGAAGGGCACCTGTTGGGATGAGCACTGGGTGTTTTATGGAAACCAATTTGACAATGAATTTCATTAAAAAAAGGGAAAAAAATAAAAATAAAAAACCCAAATTCAGCTCTATATTTTTATACAATAACTGTATTAAATAGTACAAATAAAACAATCAGAAGAATTATTATGAACTATAAACAAAATAAAACAAAAATCATATGAAGCAAAAAACATCAAAGCAAAAACTAAATTGGGGCAAAGGAGCCATTCTACATTGACAGAATATGTAATCCACCATGATGATTTAGTAACAGCATCAAAACATGAAAAAAACAAAAACCTTGTATATGCAAAGAAAAATTAGTAAAAGCAACCACTGTGAGAAAGTCTAACACAACTATCTTAGATATTCACATAGAAATAAACAATAACAAAAATACATGGAGACCAACAAATTAATATACTTTATGAAGCCTAATATTTTAACTTGTAACCTATGAAAATTAATTTTCTTTTCACACATCCTTAAAATATTTCCAAAAGCTATTTTTTGTGTTATACTATAAATAAAACTGAATTAAATTTAAGGAGCAGAAATTATAGAAGTCATATTCTTCTAAAAATGATACAATTAAACAAGAAGTTAGTGACTATGGGAGGCTGAAACTCTAGAAATGTTTTAGTTCCCAGCCACAGCAGCCAAGGTAACTCTTTCTCAGAGACAATGCCTCTGGCAACTTATTAAGGATGTATACTCTAAAAGATTTGCAGATACTTGGACATTTTATGTGGGAAATAGATAATAAGTGTTGTAGGCCAAGAAACAAAGAATGTAATGTTATCTCTGACCAACTTTGTTGATATGGAAATCAGAAATTCTGAATTCAACATGCTGGTTCCAGAAGTCAGGAGTGGCACCAATAGTTTGAGTGAATGACTGACTAAAACTTGGCCTGAAATAAGAACTCTATTAAATAAAGTTGAGATGCCAGTAGAGAAATTAATCTTAAGGCTTAAGGACATAGAAATTTTGGAGTCAACTGCTTATCAATATTCTAATTGCAAAGGCTCAATGGAAACTTCCTTCACTGAGGCATTGAAATACACCATGAAGTAAAAAATACTAGCAATACTGGAAAGCTATAGTCATTGTGCTTTGCATGATGGAGAGGCCAGTGGAGATGACTTCATAGAAATGGATTCTCTGATCTCAGTGAGGGTGATGGGATCCCAGAGTAACAGAGGCTGGAAAACAGGGATTGATGACCAAAGAAAAGGTAGACAGGTTTATGTAAATGGTAGCAGCTCCAGAGCAGTTTCAAAATTATATGATCCATAAAAATATTGGTGTTGGTATCTTACAAGCTTAAGAGAGATGGTTAGACTACTACTCAAGTTTCATTTGATATGTAAGAAACTAAATTCTCTGTCAGGTGAAGTTGTTTGTTTTGGAGCAGTCTCAAGGGGTTAATTTCCAAAACCAATTCAATACATAGACCAAGAACCCTGTGGATAAAGGGGAAGACAGGATGAATGTTCTTGAGAAAGAACATTGGGACAATGCCATAAGTATGCAATTAAAACTTCTTCCTGCATCCAGGAAAGGATACAGGGAAAAGAAAAATATACATATTCATGGGAATTAACTGACCATAACCTGACACTAATTCTTTAGCACTCAAAATGTCACTGAGATTCCTCAGTCAGAATGGTAGCTTATGGAAGTCAGTTCTAGCCTTTGTTCTTCTCACAGTGAATCAACTGGGTATTTAAATCCACTCTGAATATACAGTTGGAATATACATGCACAGCAACTGGCAGAATCACCAAGTGGATCTCTGAAATGTATGGTGAGGTCTATTTTGCAGGAAGATCCAGGCAGGAGCCTCTGGAGCATCATCTCCCTATAAAAATAGTAAATCAAAAGCAACTCTAAATACCTGTGGAAACTGCAAAGTACTGAAAGATGCAGGAATGGTAATTCTTCTCAGATCTCATTTAACTTACCTATTTGGCCTATGCAAAAGACAAATGGATCTTAGACAACGACGGTAGAGAATTATACATTTAATCAGGTGATGACTCCACTAGCATCAATTGAGTTTCTTTCCTGGAGTAAATCAGACAGCTCCTGTTATTAGGTATACAACCATTATTTTGACAAATTACTTTTTCTTTATATTGATCAGAAAAAGTACATCAAAAGTGGTTTGTTTTCATTGGACAGAAACATCAGTACATTTTTACTGCCTTAACTCAGGGCCATAACATCTCTTCTCTCTTCCATAATGTAATCCATAGAAATTTTTATTATTTGGCCACCTGACAGAATATCATAGTGGTTTGCTGGTCACTGGTGATATCATGCTGATTGCATCTGGTGAGAAGGTTGTAGTAAATACCCTAGATGACTTGGTAAGACATATAACTATCAAAAGGTGGTAGATAAATCCCATTAAATTCACAGCTTGCCACCTCAGTGAGATTTCAAAGGGTTTATAGTGTAGGGCATACAGGTCTAATAGTCTTGGGGTCTAGTAGCCCAGTGCATGTAGTCTAGGACATGTATGTGCAGTAGTCCCACTTAATGAAGGTCAAATAACCATATTCTGTACAAGCAACCACCAAGAAAGTGACCAAATGCTTGGTGGGTCTCTTTGGATCCAGGAGACAACACGACTTGAATGTGCTTCTCTGACCCATCGACCAGTTAAAAAGCTGCCACTTTCGAGCAGATGCCAAAATAAAAGAAAGCTCTACAACAAGTCCAGGATTCAATGCAAGCTGTTCTGCTACTTGGGCCTCATGACCCAGTAGATCAAAAGTTCTTGAACTCTCTTCCCCTCACCAAAGGCTGATTTTTGCTATTGCCAATGTTGAATCCCTAGCCAGACATCACAACTGAACCCTCAAAATGACACCACTACCTTTGGGGGGAGGGTGGGGCTAGCAAACTAGCTGCCAGCAGGTTCGGTGTAGTAAGAGTTCGTATCATCTTAGAGTGGGACATCAGTCTCCTTTTAACAGATACTCTAGATTCTATCCAAAGTCATGTTTCCAGAATCCTTTATTTTTATCCTAAATCAACTCATTATTCATGTTCATGTTATCCAGCATCACATTGCTTTTGACCCAAGAACCCATTTTATAGCAAAAGAAGAAAACAGGCTCGTTCTCAAGGTATTCATTGGTCTTCTTATGTGCCCCATCATCCAAAAATATCTATTCTGTTAGAGTGATGAAATGGCCTAATGCAAACTCTACTCGGTTAGCCGACAACATGTTCCAGGGCTGAGATCATATGCTAAGCAGTGTCAATATGCTTTGAACCAGCGACCAATGTATGACACTATTTCTCTCATATCCAGAATGTGTGAACCCAAGAATCAATGTGTAGAAGGAGAGTGATTCCTGGTGTGCCTGTGTGGCTCAGTCGGTTGAGCGTCTGACTCTTGATTTTGTCTCAGGTCATGATCCCAGGATTGTGGGATCAAGCCCCTGGTCAGGCTCTGCACTGAGAGTGGAGCCTACTTAGGATTCTCTCTCTCTCTCTCTCTCTCTCTTTCTCTCTCTCCTTCTGCCCCTCTCCCCTGCTGGTGTGTGTGCACGCTCTCTAAAATAATAATAATAATAATAATAATAATAATAATAATAATAATAAATTAGAGTGATTTCTCTCATTATTAATCTTCATGCCTCACTTTTAAAATAACATTTGATTCTTGTCCCTTGAACTTTAGACTTGCTTATAAAGAGGTCTTACTTCACAAGAGAGGGAGGCAATCATGTATCAAATGATTTCAGAGAACTGTAAGTTGAAATAGACATCTAGATATTTGGGGATCCTCATACCAGTGACCTCACAGACAAAAAAGAAAGCAAAAGAGGACTACTGTATGGGATGCAGTGACTGATCTCAAATGTCAATAGGAAATGGGTTTGTTATTAGAGCGGAAGAAGCGAAGACTTTGTTACAAGCATCTCGCACAGATGGCCCCAGATTTACAATGGTTTGACTTCCAAATTTTTTTGACTTTATGATGGTGTGGAAGTGATATGCATTCAGTAGGAACCATACTTTGAATTTTGATCTTTTCCCCAGCTAGCAATATGGGTACCATCCTCTGTCATGATGCTGGGCGGTGGCAGTCAGCCGAAGTTCCCAGGCAGCCACACGATCATGAGGGTACACAACTGTAACGCAGACCACCATTTCACCCCATATGACCTTTCTGTTTTTCACTTTCAGTACAGGGTTCAATAAATAACATGGGCGCTCAACACTTTATTATAAAATAGGCATTGTGTTAGATGACTTTGCCCAATTATAGGCTAGTGTCAGTGTTCTGAGCACATTGAAGGTAGGCTAGACTAAGCTATGATCTTCGGGAGCTTAGGCATATTAAATGCATTTTTCAACTTATGATATTTTCAACTTACAATCGGTTTACCAAGATGCAACCCCCTCATAAGTTGAGGATGATCTGTATTATTTCAGTATCGGGTAGTAAAATTAATAGCAGATTATAGCACACACAAAAATGGCATGTCCTTGGGCACCTCAAAAACGACGATGTAGCTTCAGCCTTCAGGGGAAGAGCACTGACAAGCTGAGGGATGGCTAAGGGAAGAGGCAACATGGATGGAAAGAAAAACAAATGCATTGTGAATATTCATCAGAACCTTGCAGCCAGTTAGAGGAATGAAACGTTACCATTATGCACGCATATCTCCTCAGTTGTAACGCCTACATTTATATATGCTAACTGAAATTTCCTCCCTCTCTTTCTACTACTACTTTATTTAAGGAGTAGTGGTGCTGATTAATATTAGAATTTAATCTTCAGGGTGTAGAATATCAAGGCAATTGATAGAACTAAAAAAGGAAGTGTTACTCAGAGGAGGATACTGTGATTGGTAGGAATTTTGTCACCCTTTTTTGGGAAGAGATACAGTTTTCTCTAATCTTATCAGGACTATTTGTGTGATGATGTCATTGCTCTTTTTTGCTGCTTGGAATTTAAAAATGGATAGAAGTTTATTTATGCTGAGAGGACAAATGGGGGGGACTGTTACACTTCAGGTCCTTGGCCACTCAGCTCCATTGTCCTGTTTTCGTTGGTACTGCAAGGAGCCGGAAGCCTGCAAACAACAATTCCAAGTCTCCCTGGCCAGTTGGTTTATGATTAGGTGGCACCAATCGAGGCCACAGCTAAGGAATTCAAATATGAGGGAAAATAAGATGTCATCCTGTTCCCTGAGGACAGGTAGCAGGCAACTGCAAGTGACTGAGAGCACCAGAAAATTCCATCACCTTCAATAGGTACAGTCAGAGCTCCTGCTCAGATGCAGCAGCCATGGTGTCACGAGCAGCAATTACTGTCCCACTAACTTCAGCAGCAGTAAGGGCCGCAGAGTAGCTGGTGTGCATCAGTGACAGAATGTCCAGCCATGTAATGGGAAGCATGGGCTGCTGTGCTCCAGCCCAGAGTGAGAGCCACTTGCCGACCTCTGGGTGACACCTTCTCCCTTTGGGGGTTTCAGTCCTTCCTACATACAACTTTCTGATTCCTATGGTTTACCTCTTTCTCCTTTACTTATCTTCAATCACCTTTGTTGCCAGTTCCCAGAATTAATCCCTGAAGTACCTAAAGTGAATCCCATCTTCCTGACTGAACGTTGATTGATAATTTACAGTTCCTAACTACAAGAGAGGATGGGGGACAGGACGGTGGTGGATAGGGAGTGAGGGATTGCAGAAGGGAGAGAAACATGTTAAAGAGCCCAGGGCAGAATTCTTCGGAACACCAAACTTTCTTTGTACAGCAAAATATCTTGATGAATCATCTCATTGTGGAAGGATAGCCCCAGGCACACAACAAGGTAGAATGAGACCGTAATACATACGTTCTTGAACATAGTAATAAATAAAAGTATTCTGATGTTTTGCCAGTATCCAGAGGTGGAGACTGGGAAGAAGCCAAGAATCTGAAGAAGTTACTTGGACAAGAAAATTCTGGAAAAATGATGGAAATTCAGAACACACGAATGAAGAGCAACCAAATGAGAGGTTCCTCATGACGAGAATGGCAGACAAATGAGAAAAATGGATAAAAGGCAAAATAGTTCTGTGTGCCCAATATGACAAATGCTTAACATTTAATGTTAAATTCTTTCTTGCTGTGCAGTAAAGTGACATTATTCCCCCAGATATACTACAGGATCCTTCCACCTTCCCGGCATCCACATTTTCAAGTAAATCTATTGTACATAACTACCTAGTGCTTTGGGAAATCAAGGAATCAGTGCTATTTTCCACATTTGGGTGGATAGTTGGTGAAAAAAGACTAGCCTCAAAGAGGCATACTGTGAAAGGGATTACACATTCCAAGGAAGCAGGAAATCAGAACAAGAGGTAACTAGAAAAACCATAAGCACCTCTAGAAATTCCACAGACACTGGGAGGAATGAGAAGTTTCCCACTGTGCCTGGGGAATGAAGATTCAAGCTAATTTGACTTGAATCTTCATTAATAAACCTTAGGAGGTATTGACCCTCAGGTCATATTTCCAAATAATTATTTGAAGAAAGAGAAACAAATTCTACTTTTCTATTTCATAAATGATGAAAATGGCAATTATTCCTATCAACATTTATGAGATCTCCTACTCCTTATGTGTGGGCCATACATAAGTGTTTTCTTTCCAAAGAACACAGTATGAAGAGGTAAATAACAGAGGAATTTTGTAATGGGAAAACTTGACAAGCATTTTAGCTAGGTAATCAACGTTAACGTTCACGGTGATAAGTCATGCTGACATTGTATACTCTGTAAATGATGTGATGAAAATGGTACGTTATCTCTCTGGTCTCCCCCTTCAAACGCATAACCCTAGTGTGATCGTCATGAACACATTAATTAGGAGGCATTCTACAACACCCAATTAGCACCTCAAAAGTGTCAAGGACATCAAAAACAAGGAAAGTCTGAAAAATTGTCTTAGCCAAGAGGAGTCTAAGGAGACATGGTAACTAAACAGAATGTAACCAAACTGAAAAAGAGCATCAGGAAAAAACTAAGAAAACCTACATAAGCTATCTACTTTAGTTAATGATAATGCATTGATATTGACTGCTTCATTAATTGTGGCATAGGCACTGTAATAATAATAGAGAAAACTGGGTATGGGGTATGTGGGAACTCAAAGAACTATCTTCTCATTTTTTCTGTAAATAAGGAAGCTATTCTAAAAATTTTAAATACTTTTTAAAATGTATGGACTGCATTGCTCCACAGGGAAGTAGAATAGGCACTCGAATATGACATCCTGTAGAGTTAGTGGTCTCTCTGAAGAGATTCTTGTAGACCAGCTTCTTAGTTATCATTATAGCCACTTCTTTTTTTTTTTTTTTTTAATTTTTTTTCAACGTTTATTTATTCCTGGGACAGAGAGAGACAGAGCATGAACGGGCGAGGGGCAGAGAGAGAGAGGGAGACACAGAATCAGAAACAGGCTCCAGGCTCTGAGCCATCAGCCCAGAGCCCGACGCGGGGCTCGAACTCACGGACCGCGAGATCGCGACCTGGCTGAAGTCGGACGCTTAACCGACTGCGCCACCCAGGCGCCCCATCATTATAGCCACTTCTATCACAGAATATTCTGAAACCCTTAAAACAAATATTGTGCCGTATTGTCTGGTTTTCATAGGACCTGGGGGTCTTGCTAGAAAGAATATGATTCTTGTCAGAATGTAGAGTTCAGACAAATAGTGGATATTCAAACAAAAACCCAATTACCCAAACCATATGAGTTGCCCCCCCCCAGCCCCATTCCCTTACTTCTATTTCTTACCTGAGAATATATCCTTCTCACTCGTTCTGTGTCAGCCACACTGGCCAGCTGGGTTTTCCTCAACCTTCCAGACAAACTCTGTTTATAAGCCCTGTCTGAGCTGTGAATTGAGATTTGTACTCGCTACCTTGATTTCACATGCAATTTTTTTATTCCAGGCATTTCTCAAAGGGCAGGACTTTCTGTTAATTATAGATGTAAGTTTCAGTGTATTGAAATTGGGGAATCATTGTTAATAGTTAACGTGAGTACTGCCGTGCTTACGTTTGGATGACTCCTTGGATATTTAACTCACATCTTTCCAGAGCATGGCACAATTATGCCTCCTCTGGTCCTGTGGCTCATACTGTCACTCACAGATACTCATGATTTAGGGTTTACTTCACTACATTGTTGCACGGTTTGGTATCTGGCACAGAAAAACTTGCCTATTCTCTTCCTTGTCTCTGAATGAGTGTTCTTTTACATGAACTAAATGAGATTTTAGGGTCAGTTCTTATTGCCTTTGACGTTTTTATGTTCATCAGCATTATGCATAAAACAGCACGGTGCTTTTATCTCAAAGATGCTATCTCAAAGCCAATAGTTCCTATCCATTTGTGGTATTACCTAAAAAACTATTGGTCACTGAAGCACCACAATATCAGACTTCTTAATAAGAAATAGTTAGAGGCTTTAAAATTACATTATTTAATCCAAAATGTAGAATGCAAAAAAAAAAAAAAAACCTGTTGTATACCAGTATGACAATAAATTAATGGAGATACTTCTCTCTGTGTGTGTATGTGTGTGTGTGTGTGTGTGTGTGTGCGCGCGCACGTGTGTGTGGGTGTGTGTATATGTTTCATTTGATTTTGACTGTAAATAAGTCACACCTCAATTCTCAGATGAACCACAGTGGACTGAATAAATCCATTTCTTGTACTCACATTCTATTGCTTCTAATGCCACTTGAAAAATACATACTGTTCAACAAAACTAGAATTTTTGTATTTTCTTTCACATAAAAGACTAGATAGAAACTAAATCAAAGCATGTATAATTAATCTTACTATATATTTGTTTTGTATTAATTGATACACACCTATTTTAAACATGTATTCTATCTTATTCTTTATTCTAACTTTTTAAATACGGCTTGCATAGTGAAAGTGCTGCCTTAAATGTGACTGTTGAGATAAATCATGGTAAAGTAGATATATTGGATGTTTCATGGTTCTATCCAAATAGAGTGGTCACCTAGTATTGTACATTTTCACGAAGTCCCCTCTTTCAAAGAGTTGTAACCATGATGAAATCATTTCAGGTAAAACTTCTTTTTAAGTGGTTTCATGGATTTAATGCTGTGAAATTCTAACAATTGAAGTAAAGAGATGACAAGTGAAATAATAGCTAGATGGCTAACTTCAAAGACACAGAAGTGCCTCAGGGATCAAAGTAGCATAGCTGTTGCATGTTGGAAACAACCCAGAAGTAGACAGACACATAGGTGGGGGGAGGGGGGAAATGTCTTAATCTGACAGTTGCACAAAGGGTAAGATTGAGTCTATACGACCCAAAAATATTAGACTAGATTAGAATGTAAAAATCAATTAAATATCCGGATGCCTGATTTACTTGAAACTTTGATTTATTTGAAATTTCTGGATGTTTAGCCTGATGCAGCGTTACAGGCTAAACATCTGGATTGGTGCACTGTTGGTCTTTCCACACACATAATTTGGTGCCCTGCCAGAGATCTGAGAGTGCCATAAACATCATCTCTCTCCCAGATGGTGAACAATCACAACACATCTTTCTCTCATTTCCCCTTCTGATAAGTTAGAATGTGCACGATCTGGTCACAGAGCTATAGTGAATCTTGCTTGAGTGATCACAGCTCAGAATCTTGTGCTTATTGGTAATGAAAACATCTCTTAACCTTGCCAATAAAGGACAGTCCATTTTCTGTAGAACTGAAAACATTACATAGAACGTTATTCTATTTATTCCTAAATGCAATTTCAATTGTTTCCTTGAGCAGTTATTCCGTATCGTAATGGTCTTAAAGTGCAGCCCTTGGGCCAGTATCATTGACATCACCTGGGGATTTGTAAGAAATTAAAATTTCAAGCCTCATCCCAGATCTACTGAATCAGAAACTCAGGCATTGGGGACCAGTCATCTCTGTTACAAACCTAGCAGGTGATTCTGACAGTCCCTAAAATATGAAGACTATTATTGTAATAAAAAGTCTAAACTTCTAGATCTGCTTCTCATTATCAGATTAACTGCATTTGTAGCTCTTTGAACCAAGAGAAATAATTTATTTCTTTATTTTCTCTTTTATATCTCCAGACACAGACTTGAAGGCTTTCTACCTCTGTAGGCTACTTTAAACCTCTATGTTCTGCTAACATCAGTGTAACCCCTTTCTATTCATTAAGCGTTTTATTTCCTTCAAAATGTTTTGTTTTGTTTTCTCACATCTTCTAGACGTTTGGGGAATCAGCCCTGAAAGCAGAATCCCAAACACAAGCCATATCTATATAAAAGCACTGAAATTCTGTCCAGCATGGTTCTATTTTCAGCCAATCACTGAGAAAAGTTCTAAACCAATCTTAATGCCAATATTTTATATACTTTAATGACAAAATGCTCAAGAAATCGTCTCTCCCTCAGAGAAAATACAAAAATTCTAGTTTTGTTGAGTTCCAGCGTTGAATTATGCGTCCCAATGTTAGCTAAATTATTCATAATTTCTAAGGTTGGTGGTCCCAAAGGGGACAACCAAGCACAAGATGTAAATTCTTCTATCACTCTGAAATTAGTAGGCTATTTATCATTGGTAGTTCCCTCAAATTATATTTATTTCCTCAGTCATTGAAAATAAATGAACACTGATCTAAAATCTTGCATGGGGTAGAAGATACATGCATTTCACAACTGTTTACTGACATACTCAGTTCTTTCTTAACAAGAAAACAATTAAGAACACTATGGACTTTTCAAGGCATGCAGAGAAATAATTTTGGATGTTAACTCCATAGACTCTTTGGACAGCCTAATATTTCATAACAGTAGAACCGATATTAGTGTTTCTTCAAAGTTTATATCTAAATAATTGTGGAAAAATGAAGGCAGGCAGGAATCATGATGGATACTGTCACAGCTCTGAATGGTGAAAAACAAGGCTATGTCTCAACCTCTTCTCTCATTATATGACAACATACTGCTGTTAGACCATGAGGTAAGAAACATGAAAGTCTGAGTTGTGGTCCAAGTGTCATCATTTACTAGATATGAGATGCTAAGTGTTAACAGAGACTGGAAGTTGATCCTTTATAGAGTCCCTCTTGTTTTTACAGTAATGGAATCCCCCATTTTCAGCTAGACACATGGAGCCCAGAACAAAAAGATTTCCCAAGCCCCTTTTCAATCATGTGTGTCCATGTACAATCTCGTCAGGAAAAGGAATGTATGACTTCTAAAAATGACACTTCCCTTTCTTGTTTTTTCTTCTAACTAGAATATAATCATAAATGCTGGAGCTTCAGCAGCCTTTTTTGACAATGAGGTGACCTTGGGCCTGAATGCCTTACACTGTAAAGCAATAAGATAATAGGATCTTTGATCTCTAATCAGTAAAGCACTATCTCAGCCCTAGAGAGAAATATAAACATACAGGCTTAAGAAAAAAAAGAAATTGTGTCTTGTTTAAGAAAAAGTTTTTTTTGTTTCTCTTTCAGTCATCCTAACTCAACTAGTAAACTAGGCATGATATTTAACCATTTTCAGCTTTGGCAGTCTTACTTGTGAAGTGCAAATAGTTTTATTCACAGAGTGGTTATTAGAATTTATTGAGATAATATGTGTAAAAGCATTTCAAATAAATATACAAATATAACTTCTTATTATAAAGTGCATAATATTTCATGGTAGCAATTTGATTACAGTAGAAATCAAAAGCACTGATGCATTTTTTATATGTTGTTGTTGTTGTTGTTGTTGTTGTTTTTCCTAAGTAAAAACAAATGCAAGAGCCTTTTTGGTCAATAATTGTTAGAATGGTTTAACACAAAAGACATTAGTCTTTGCATTTAATTAATATTTCCCAACATGTCAATAGTGAGTCTTCATTGATCATTATCTAAAGATAGGCTTTGGACTTTTATGAGCATCCTTTTTCAGACAACTTATCCAGGGATATCACAGATGCAGTTCAGATAATCTTTGGGGAGCCTGTTGATGTGATTTTATGTCAAGGCAAGAATGTTTTATGCTATGATAACAGAACTCTAGGGTTTCAATTACACACTGCTCCAAGTTCTTGAGAAGAATCAAAGGTCAGCCAGAGGGAAACCCTGGATTTAATCAGAGGTACTCCTGTGACCTTAATCTCCCCCAAAGCAATGCTTCCATGATTGGATTCCCATTTTCATCAAACAGAATTTCATGGCTTGCAAAAGTTCTTGTGGAACATAGGAAGCTCTTAGTAATCAATAAAATAGCACATGGGCACTTATGGTATTCATCAAAAAAATCAACTTTGATTTGATTGCACAAAATTTGTCCCACTCATTGACTATATAAAATACTCAGCATTCATAGCCTGTGATCTGTATTGCTGCATTCAGTTAGATCGCAAGAATTTAGCGTCCCTCTAACTCAATGATATGGCAAAATTCTAAAACCCTGATACAACAGCATTCTAACATACAGATCCACTCACAGTCATGCCAATGTTTCATTCCTGGGAAGAGATCCACTTTTCTCCTAATAAAGCTTACAGAGTAAGCTACCTCCTCATTCTCTAGTAATGTGAGTTCATTGCCTTTGCTTACATAATAATGAAAAAGAATTTTTCACATAGGGGAAAAAGGTAATTAGGTATGGGTATTCTCTAGTTTGATCATTACAGGGAAATAATAATTAATTAATTAGATTGTCCAAGACAGAACACTAGGAACAAGTCAGCCTGGATTAATGTAGTTTTTGGTGTTTTCTTCTGAAAGGTTGTACCTGCGGTCCTTTTACAGCCATTGTGTAATGATCTTCTCTTTGTCTGGATGGTAGAAAATGCCATTAAATTTTTTTTAATGTTTATTTATTTCTGAGATAGAGAGAGACAGAGGATGAGTGGGGGAGGGACAGAGAGAGAGGGGGACACAGAATCCAAAGCAGGCTCCAGGCTCTGAGCTGTCAGCACAGAGCCCGACGCGGGGCTCGAACTCACAGCCGGCGAGATCATGACCTGAGTGAAGTTGGACGCTCAACCGACTGAGCCACCTAGGCGCCCCAGAAAATGCACTCTTATATGTAACTCATTTATATTATCTTTTACAGAGCAGAAAGATAAGATGGGGTAAAATAAAAACAGAAACAAAATAATACTGACTACAATAGAATTAATTTCAAATATTTGAGCTGAATTTTTAGAAGGAGACTTAAAGATTCACATTTAAGTTAACCTCTCAGGATATCCCCGGTTGCTTCAGCTCATACCCTTTTCCCTGCTGCTTGATGTTTCTTTCCTTTAAAATATAATCTTCAGTGTTCAGTCTCCAATTGCTCTCCAAATGTGTTATAGGTATAGTTCTTGTGCCCCTGTTTTATGCAGTCATTTACTTATTATTTATCATGCACTGATTTAATAAATATTTAATGAACACTTGCTAAGCATTCAGAATACATGTGATAACAATGCACATTTTCTGTATTCACAAGTTCATAATTTTGTAGGCTTTATATCTTCGAAGATATTTAATTCATACAGTTTTTACTTCTAACTTAAAAACAAGAATATGTATGTGTGTGTCATGTCATGAAATGACTTAGGAAACAGAAAAGTGTTACATATTAGTGGGATTAGTAGGGTAGTTAGTGGAATAAGGGATAAATTACATAATAATTTAATTCTTCATTAATGATTTTAAGATGTAAAATAATTATTTAAAGGCAAATTATAATACATTATTATAGTATTTAAAAATTTATTTGGCAAATGTCCCATCCAGGAGTTCTATATATAATGAGAAATGAAATTGAAGCCCCGGTTCTTAGGTGTCTTTCTTATTCCTCCACACCCCTGTTAATGAGGGGAAAAAAACAAACAAACAAACAAACAAACAACTTCATTATTGTAAAGAGACCTTTCTTATGGTATTGTGTTCACCCTCAAAGCCGCAGTCCCCAAGTGGCAAAATCTCTGAGCACAACACACTCTGTTCCTCCCTCCAACATGCCTTCTTTTGGGTTCCTGACTGCTTGCAAGGACAGCTCATTCACAGATGTTTAGAGTTTGGCGGGCACATCCGAGTAGGCAGAAATCAGAAGACCTCATTTAAGTTCTGTGTTTCTCACTTAATTGCCCTATGGATTTGGGTCTTGGTTTACTCATTTGTGAAATGTAAATTAATAGGTCTGTTGTGAAAACCAAGTGAAATTAAGTGTGTACAGATACTTTGAAAGACTGTTAATAAACCAATGACACAAGATGGTGGTGCTACTAGACCCATCAGCTCCTACGAGCCAGTTCCAGGCTTTGTTCATTTCTCTTTCATCCTTCACAGCATTGAACACAATTCCTGGCCCAATATAATAATTAGTGACAGTTTTCTGAGTGAACTAATCAGCTTGACAAATAAAATGAATTTCTTCATCTATAGCTTTAGTGAATACAGATTGGCTTGTCGTCTATGATATGACCCCAAACTCTTTAAGAGTGAACCCAACACGAATCTACTTCTTTCTCATGCAGAGCGTTCTGCTCCTCCAATGACTCAGAGACAGCCATCCTTCCTGAAGTGACCTAGAAATCTATGTTGCCTCCAGCTTGTGATTCTCCACCTAACATCTGCCTCCTCTAGAGAAATATGGGAATCAAAGAGGCCTTTTTCTATGCTTCAGTTTGGAAGTAACAGTGGCTCACAACGCTAGATAATGAGAAATATCTGCCCATTGGGAACAATGTCCATGACAATTCACCAGGGTCTTTAAAGGAAAGCACAAGGAGTTGTGAGGGGTCCTCACCCAATAAACCCTACTTTACTACGGAATGACTACTCCGCAGCTAATCATATTTCCACCGTAGCTGATAATGTATATTTTCTTGGTTCCTAAAAAGAGGGGACTACATTTTTAAATCAAATAGGAGAAATGAGAAGGGATAAACATTTACTTACCCAGAGAGTAATGGGAGTACAGATGGTAAAGAAATGGAAGATGTTCATATGCAATGAGAATATAAATAATTATCTTTGAATTGTTTTTACAAGACAACAAAAATACAATCCTTGTTTGTTTTGTTGGGAAGAAGGTGGGGGCAAAGAAAGACAATGATAAGGGAAAAAATTAAACTAACCTCTACTGAGCATCTTTCTAGGTACTTCCACATGTACTGGTTCATGCTTGGTGTCATCATTTTTTTTTAAATTTATTTTACTGTGAAATAAACAAAAATAATCCAAGATTTGAATCCAAATCTGTCTGTCATTTAATTATGAGACATTCCTTCTCCATTAAGAGTCCAGGGTGACGTCGCCAGCCTGAAAAGTCAGACTGACCTGGTAACAGATTCTTCTCCAAGTTCTGGAGATAGCTGTGTCGTGTTTATCCTAAAATCAAGGATATAGTCAAAGTAAAGATACCTTGGATCAATTGTACTCAATGAAATTATGAGGGAGAAATCAATGTTTTGAATGAAGACCAATCTTTACTAAATAAATTTAATTTTTATTTATATATTAAAGTTCATGCGCAAATAGTCGAAAGTCAGGGTAAAGAAATTCACAAATAACCACAGCCCATAATTGCTCTGACAATTACCCTTCAGTAAAAAGATAAATCCATCCCAATATGTCAATAAAATCTGTAAGAGAAAGAAAAGGTTCCCAGTAGTGCCAAATTGTAACTGCTTCTGTCAAGTACAACTTAATAAAAATGTGCTTTATTTCAAAAGCTGAGACAAATCAGATGTTCTCTCCTTTTATTATAAATCACTGTATAGATAAGCCAATTCATGTTCCTTATGGCAAATTTATTAGGGAATGCAATATGCAAGGAGAATACATAGCTAAAACTATTCAGACTTCCAATATTTTTGTAGGCAGAAATATGTTCCATATATATATATGCATGTATACACATGTATGTGTATGAGATAACATTTCTTATGGACTTAGTGGTTCTCAAAGTTGTCTCCCATCTGAAGCACTAAATAACATTCTTGGCAGTATGAGCCCATTTTAAAGGCCAGAGATATAAAGCTGATTCTTCATTTAGCACTAAGAAAAATATTATTTTATTTTTTATTTTTATTTTATTTATTTTATTTTATTTTTTTAATTTTATTTTTTAGTTTTTTTTAAATTTACATCCAAATTAGTTAGCATATAGTGCAACAGTGATTTCAGGAGTAGATTCCTTGGTGCCCCTTACCCATTTAGCCCATCCCCCCTCCCACAACCCTTCCAGCAACACTCAGTTTGTTCTCCATATTTATGAGTCTCTTCTGTTTTGTCCCCCCTCCCAAACATTAAAGATTTTTTTTAAAAATGCAAATCATATCACATCATTCTGCTAAATGCTCCAGTGACTTCACACAACACTAGAATGAAATCCAAAGAATTTAGCAAATTCTCTATGATCTGTATGCTCCTCTGACCTCATTTTCTCTTGCTGTTGTCCTCATGGCCTCTACTCCAGTCGCACTGACCCCTTTGGTGCTCTTGGAGCGTGCCACCTTGGCTTCTGCCTTATGGACTTTACATCCATTTTCCCTCTGCCAGACAGGCTTGTGTCCCCGTTAAGAATGTGGTCCTTCAGGGGCGCCTGGGTGGCGCAGTCGGTTAAGCGTCCGACTTCAGCCAGGTCAGGATCTCGCGGTCTGTAAGTTCGAGCCCCGCGTCGGGCTCTGGGCTGATGGCTCAGAGCCTGGAGCCTGTTTCCGATTCTGTGTCTCCCTCTCTCTCTGCCCCTCCCCCGTTCATGCTCTGTCTCTCTCTGTCCCAAAAATAAATAAAACGTTGAAAAAAAAAAAAAGAGGTCCTTCAACTCATTCACGCTGTGCACAAAACACCTCCTCAAGAAAGCCATCTCTGACCCCCTTAACTAATACCGTCCTTCCCATTACTTATTATTCTCCTATCCTGCTTTATTGTTTGTTATTTCCTAATATTATTTTATATACTTTTTTTTATTTTTATTTGTTTACTAAAATCAAAAGTCTTTAAGGGATGGGAGTACACTTAATTCCAATGTCTCCCCAGTGCCTAGAGAAAAATTTAGAATACAGGCATGTCCAATAAATATTATTAAAAATATTGTCAGTTGTATGCAACAAATGTAGGAAGTTTTGAAAAGAAACAAAAAATCAACAGTAAAACAACTTGAAAGTGAGTTCATAGGAAATTTTTACTTTATTCTTTACACATTTCAATATTTAAAAAACTTCTATGATCATGTATTATTTAGAATAAAAAACAATCACTTGGTTAAAGACAAAAAAAAAAAAATGATCAAGTAGAATTTATTCCAGGGATGCAAGGATGTTCAGCATCAGCAAATCAACCACTGTGAAAAACCACATTAACAAAATGAAGGATAAAAATGATATGGTCATCTCAATAGATGTAGAAAAAGCATTTGATGAAATTCAACATTGATTCATGAGAAAAACTCTCAACCAACTTGAGTATAGGAGAAATGTAGCTCTAACATAAAGGCCACTTATGACATGCCCACAGCTACCAGCAGACCTAATGGTGAAAAACTGAAAGCTTTTCCTTTAAAATCAGGAGAAGGACACGGATACTCATTCTCAGCACTTTAAAAAAATTTTTTTTAACATTTATTCATTTTTGAGAGACAGAGAGAGACAGAGCATGAGCTGGGGAGGAGCAGAGAGAGAGGGAGACACAGAATCTGAAACAGTCTCCAGACTTTGAGCTGTATGTAGGGCTCCAACCCACAGATCACGAGATCATGACCTGAGCTGAAGTCAGCCACTTAACCGACTGAACCACCCAGGTGCCCCTCACTTTCAGAACTTTTTTCCAACATAGACTGGAAGTCCTGGCCAGAACAATTAGGCAAGAAAAAGAAATAAAAGGCATCCAGATCAGAAAGGAAGGAATAAAGCTGTCTCTGTTTGCACATGACGCGACATTATGTGTAGAAAACTAAAGAATCCACAAAAAAACTCTTAGAACTAACAAATGAATTCAGTACTTGTAAGATACAAAATCAATACATAAAAATCAGTTCATTTCTATACGCTAATCACAAACTATCAGAGAGAGAAATTAAGAAAACAGTGCCGTTTGCAACCACATCAAACAGATGAAATACCTAAGTATAAAAAAAAAAAAAGACAAAATAATGCATTTAGAAGTAGTGTCTGACAGTGAAAAAATGTTAGCTGACTTGATACTCAGCAAGCAACTGAAGCATTAGGAACTGTCCAAGGAAGTAGAAGAAAAGAGGGAAATTATGGCATTTCTCTCCTGAATAAATATCTAGAGGTAGTACATTGAACATTCAGGATTTCCAAAATCTTAACAGATTCTCAACAAACTTTATTCTTTTTGTAATACATATTCAATAGCGGCAACTGTTAAAAATTAAGATTAAACATACACAGACACACAGGGAACACATGCTCTCATATTAAAAATTTGGAGAATATAAAAATGTCAAAAAAATTTAAAACACCTAACCACTGCGCAAATCGAAGCAGTTATATAATATTTTGTACATTATATATGTAGTCTTTTTTTAATGTGTATTTATTTATTTTTGATACAAAGAGGGAGAGAGAGGGAGAGAGAGAGAGAGAGCGCACAAGCAGGGGAGGAGTAGAGAGGCAGAGGGAGGCAAAGAATCCGAAGCAGGTTCCAGGCTTTGAGTTGTCAGCACAGAGCCGGATGTGGGGCTTGAACCCACAAACCTTGAGATCATGACCTGAGCTGAAGTCGGATGCTTAACCAACTGAGCCACCCAGGCACCCCTATATATGTAGTCTTATACATTATTTTTATTTAATATTTTATCATGAATTTTTTCCAATGGTATTACTACATTTTATGTGCAATATACTTTTATACCTGAATCTTTATTGTTTAACATTTAGGTTATTTCCTTTATGTTTTCTGTTTTTGCTTTTATATGTAATGCGATGGATATCCTTGTACAGAAACCTTTCTTCACATGTCTTATCACTTCCACTTAATAAATTCTTGAAAATGGAAATACAGGTTAAAAGGAGATATTTGAGACTTGTGACAATGTTACCAGAGGCCCTCCAGAAAGATTGAATCACTTTCCACTTACACCCGGCCTGTGTAAGAGTATCTATTTTTTGCATCTTTACCAACTCTGAGCATCATCTTTAGATTTTAATCTTTGGCGTTTTGATGGATGAAATAGCATCATATTGTATTATTTTGCATCTCTGATTGCCGGGAGTTTGAAAATGTTTAAATCTACTTATAAGTTATTTGAATTCCTTTTTCAGTGAATTTTTATTCCCCACTGAGTGCTCTTTTCTTGAGTTTGCAAAGACCCCTCCATTTTAGGATTAACGCTCTCTCTGCCATATATATCAAAAACCACTTTATTTTCCTTGCTTGAGAGAAATTCCCAGAGCCGCATACAAAAAGAAGAAGCAATCGCTCCAAACTGATTAGCAAAATTGGGGCGGATTTGATCACAAGAAACTCAACAAATTTTGATCTCTTTCTGTGTGCCAAACATCACGCTGAGTACAGAGTGAGAACACACAGACTCTGGGCTGCAGTCACACACAATACACATGGGAACACAGGTGCATAAACTGCTAAGTATGAAAACCGTGCTAAGTCTTGAGATATTTACCTGCTATGTGACTTCCCTGGGGATCCCTTCCAGTCCTCATCTTGCCTGAAACAGAGACATACACAGCACCCAACACAGACAGACGTCACAGACTAACACACCAAGCACAGAAAACACACCCACCCCCCCACCCCCAACCCCTCCCTTCATATATATATATGAAAAAAATATATATATATATGTACATATGCAACAGATATCTTGTATCTTTACAGCAAAGGGTGCTTGGTAGGTGAAGATGAAAACAGAGGACCAGACGGGTCTGTTGGAGTCATTATTTCCCTCATGCATCTCTTTTAAAATTTACGTTCCAGGGGCACTGTTCATGCAAATACAGCCCTTTGCTTCCCAAGTTCTATCTGGCCTCCCGCCATGCTAATCACACAGGAACACAGGCCAGGCTCAGCTGTCAGATAATCATTGCCACATCCCACTGACTTCCATAGAATTTCCAAAGAAGTGAACCAAGGGCACAGCCTGGCTAGTTTGCAGATTTAAAGGTAATAACTGTAAGCTTGTTTTAGGCAAAATGATAAAACGGAGGTGTCTCTTTCAAAATAAGAAAAAGACATTTAAAGACTTCCCAGGATTATAATAAAATAACCATTTAGTCTTCAGGAGATAGGTAGCATTCATCCCTGAAAAAGCTGATGGACACCTTCTCTATTTCTGGCCTTTCCAAAAGTGCCCCTGTTTGTACGGATAATGAAATATATTCCTAGATGTTAAGAGACACAAGTACTCAAAAGCAACACCAGAACTGAATCCAGATGCTACGATCCCTGGCTGAATGTTCACCTCCGTACATGACGTCGTCTCTCCGTTTGAGTATAAGAACTACAAGCTTGATTTGCAATCCACTTATCCAAGCAAAGTTGTAGGGGCCATGCGGGGCTGTAGCAGGTGGATACCGAAGGAAGGTGGACGAAAGGTGGGGGATTCAACGTGGCCTGGAGAGAACAGTCCACTTCAGGCCGTGGCAGAGGTAGTGATGCCCTCGTTCAGGCAGGCACGTGCCATCATCGTCATGGTTACCACCATCCTCGACCACATCTTTTACTCTGCACAACACAGCCTCCTAATGGCCGTCCCTGTTGTCGATCTGATTCTCCTCACATCATGTTCGCACAGATGCCAGGGTAATATTGGCAAAACTCTTACGTCAGTGGGTAACCACTCGATTAAAAGCTCCTAGCTGCAAGATGAGGCGTAAGCTAGTTGACGCGACTCCGCTGTGATCTGTCTCTGCTGACTCTCCAGCCTCATTTTCCATTGCTTCTTGCCCTGAAGTTGCTCCAGATTTTAGTTCATCCTTCTGGGAGACCTTCCTTATCCCCTTTAGCTGGGTTAAGTATCCCAGCTACTTCTGTATGTTACTCCAGAGTTTTATTGATGTTTTCTAAAAACTAAAGTTTTATTTTTGTGTTTGGTCTGTAATAGGCACTCAGGACATGTTTCTCTGGAAAGGCTATCAAATTTGGAAGTTAAAATAAGAATCAGAGTCTGGAGCCAAAATCTCTGCGTTTGAACCATAGCCCTCAATACTTGTGAGTCCTGTGACTCCATGCAGGTTAAGTAATCTCTCTGTTCTCAGTTTTTCTGTCTGTAAAATGAGAAAAAAAAAATTCCGTAGTGTTACTGGGAGGATTGAGTTAATATATGCATAAAACACTGAAAGCAATGACTGGCAAATTCACACTATATAAGCTACATGAATATTTGCTGTTTTGATTGTGATTAAAGAAGCATAAAACAATAAGAGAAGATAACTAACAATTAAATTCAAACTCATTAGCACTAAATGCACATGAGAAGACTTTTTGAATTCCTGAGGAGGGGCACATCATTTCAGGTCCAAGGGTATGGGACATTAACCACTTCGTGCAGGTGGTGGTACTGGAGGGATGAGTGACATTCAGGGTCAATGCTCCTGGTGGGGCTCAATAGACATTTTACAGAGCGGTTCTCTGCTGTCCAGGGCTGTCCGGGAGGCATGGCCTCGCAGACTGCTAAGCAGCTCCAGCTTCCGGTGCTTATAGCACCCCCATCATGACAACCATCAACTCCGTACAGAGTTTCCCACGTCTCCTAGAAGAGTGTCACTGCACCTAGTTAAGAACCTGGCGGAGAGAGAGGAGCAGAAATGGACATTCTAGGCAAGAATAGCACACCCTAAAGAATGGATACTAGAATGCCTGTAAAGGCTTTATGGGTCAAGGGTGCAGGGTGAGATGTAGCAGAGACAGAATTCTGATATAAAGACGCAAGGGACCAGAATGCAATGGGTTAAAAAATTAAATTGGCATGCTCTGCACATTCTCTTCCTATGCCTCAATTGCTGGAAATGAGTGGAAGGAATGTAAGCTTTGGACTCAAACAAATGTGGGTGGGTTTGACTCCCACTTCTACCATTTACTTGGTGCATAAGTCATTTCCGTTCCCTCAACATCCATAAAATACATACCTAAATGGATCACTGGGAAGAAGTAAGAGGTATGTTGGATAAAGCACTCAGCAAAGTGTCTGCAACATGTGACGTGCACCAAAAATGTGTCTGCTTTCTGAAGTCCCCCGCTCTGTTCTGCCATCTCTTCAGTTTAATAACTTGCACCTGGATAACTTTCCACTTTATTTTATTTTTAACTCTAACTAAATACACCTAATTATCAAGTTTAGAGATTGGGAGACAATGTATTTTGCTCGGAGTGCCTGAAACAAATTACAGTTTCAAGGCTCAATGGCGGGTTCCTGGGGGGTGCTGCTGTTAAGAGGGGCCACCGGAGAGAGGTTTATTTAGAACGCCTAAAACAACAAAGCATCTCCGAGAGGCAATTATCCTGTGCCTGGAATCTGGGAAGGGGAAGTGAACGATTACTTTGGCAGGCAGGATGGATGTTCTTTTTTATATATGGCCTATCATATATTTTTTTCAGTTTTACCGAAAAGAAAATCTTTAGAGGCAGATTTTTAAAACAACTTCTATTTTGAAGTCTCCTCAACAAGCAGAAATGTACCAATAATTGGCTCTGCTGTTTCCATTTCCCATTTAATATGAAGCCTCCAGGTTAACAGCTTCTCTCTGCTTACATGTCGTTCTTTCAGAGGACACTTTGGATGCCCACACTTTTTTTTTTTTTGTATCAGATGGGTAGTTTGAATGATGGATTCAGCTTGTTGCATCTCTGTAAGTTTTGTAGGCAATGGAAAGCAGTCTGGGTACTGAAAAGAAAAATAAAATGAAAGAACAACTTTTCGTTTGTTTGAATGATATGGTTGTGTACAGTAAAACATCTAAGTTGAGAAATCTTACAGATACAAGTTTTCAGCCACGGTCAAAAACTCAAGCTGATGACTGTTTGGGGACTCATCGTTAAGGTATCTGCATTACAGGCCAGAACTTCTGTTCCTTCAGCTGTAGGACTCTGGGGTATTGTTCTGCGTTCCCAGGGGAGGACCCAAAGAACAGAGTAACTCAATGTCATAGTCTTGCCGTGGTGTTGCGTTGGCGCTAGGCGATGGATTGTTGGAAGAGGCGAAGTGAAATTTGGGGATTAAAATGCATTTCACTTTCCTAGAAGGGAAACTTATACCAATGGACTCAACTGAATTTTTACATTATGGGGCTTTATTCATAAATTTCTGATTGGATTTGTCAATTGTATTCACATAGGCAAGGATGGGGGCAGGTGGCACACTTTGTACTTCATATATATATTTCACCTATAGCCTTATCTGGAAAGCTGCGACTGACCGACAGCATGAGGTAGGCTATCATAGGTTGAATTGCGTCCTCTTCTCCAACCACCTGCATAACAACAAAACAACCAAACAAAAGGCATGTTGGCATCCTAAGGTCTAGTCCCCAGAAGGTCATCTAATTTGGAAATTGGGTCATTAGATATAATTAGTTTGGTTAAGGTGAGGTGTTTGGTATTGGTCTTAATTCAATATACTGGTTTCCTTTAAAAAGGGCAAGTTAGGGGTGCCTGGGTGTCTCAGTCGGTTGAGCCTCCGACTTCGGCTCAAGTCATGACCTTCGTGAGTTCGAGCCCTGCATCCAGCTCCGTGCTGACAGCTCAGAGCCTGGAGCCTGCTTCCGATTCTGTGTCTCCCTCTCTCACTACCCTTCCCCACTCTCTCGCTCTCTTTCAAAAATAAATAAACACTAAGAAAAAATAAATAAAAAGGGCAAGTTAGAATAAAGAGACAATAAACACAGGGGGAGGAAGATGTGAAGAGACGGGGAGCAGAGCGCTGTCGACCCATCAAGGAGAAGGGTGGAATCCTTCAGAGCCATCGAAAGGGACCAGCCCTTCTGACAACTTGGTTTCAGACTTCTAGGCTCCAGAACTGTTTGTCAGATAATAAGTTTCTATTACGTAAGCCACCCAGTTTCTGTTGCTTTGTTACAGCAGCCTGAGCAAACCAATACTGTATATAGGCTTACAGTTTAAAATTGACATTTCTTACTTTAGACATCATCTTGTTACACTGATACTGTCACTCTAGTTATTACAAGAACAATTGCAGTTGAAAAATAATTTGAAGACACCATTATTCTACTTAGTGCTCATTTTCAGTGAAGTTTCTGAAAAGCATAACTATGTGCAGTGCCTGTATCTGTCCTAATAAAACACTATTTTCTATTAGCCTATTTGAGCAATCTCCTAATGTGGTTCTTTGGTTCTCACCAGAAGGACTGAACGGATCAGGTCCTTGACTTCAGATTTCCTCCTGCTTCTTGGCTGGGACAGTAGTTGTGACAAATTAAACTTCCGATTTCTGGGGGCACCTGGGTGGCTCCGTCAGTTGAGCAACCGATTTCGGCTCAGGTGACGATCTCGCCGTTCGTGGGTTCGAGCCCCACATTGGGCTCACTGCTGTCAGCCTGTCAGCACAGAGCCCACTTCAGATCCTCTGTCCCCCTCTCTCTGCCCCAACCCCGCCCCCGCTTGCACTCTCCCAAAAATAAATATTAAAAAAAATTCTGATTTCTGAACACCCCCTGAGACACGTCAACACGAATTTACCCACTGCTCTAGCCAGTTCATACCCCGAAATACCTAGCATGCCTTGACCTTTCCATTACCCACGGACTTTCTGATTCTTGACCAGTCATCCAGTTTAGAATTTCTAGTTCTATCTTATTCCTGAATTCTAAGTTTTTTTGTCCCTCTCCTTTGGTTACTACCTTGTTTCCTGGCCTTGCCTTTTTTGTTTTACATACAGTTTCTTACCTTATCTCCAGACTCATGGACCTTGGCCTCAGGGCTCTTCTACTCTTTGCTGGACACCATTTAAATCATCTGGTATAGCCTAAATTTTTGCGAGTAGGAAGCTGTAATGGGACTTTGTCAGGCCTTAAACAAAGGATGGGAACATCCAATCATACCTACGATGGCTGAAGTAGCTAGAAACTGCTGCCATTACAGCCCCTCTCCAAGCCTTTTTGGAGCATGGACTTTAACTGCGAAAGGCAGCGAGCGGGTCTTCTCCATCTTTGCATGCTTGGCAGATAAATGCCAGCATGGGGCACCTGGGTGGCTCAGTCAGTTAAGCCTCTGACTCTTGGTTTCAGCTCAGGTTCATGAGATTGGGCCCCATGTGAGATGGACCCCCCCATCAGGCTTTGTGCCGACAGCGCGGAGCCTGCTGGGGATTATCTCTCTCCCTCTCTGCCTTCCCCCATTCATGCTGTCTCTCTCTCTCTCCAAATAAATAAATAAACATTAAAACAAAAATGCCTGAATAAAGGAACCAAAGAATTTCAAATAGCTAGCTATGAAGCAGCAGGAAGAAATAGGGGTGCAGTTGTATTCATGCCTTCCTCCTTTTTCACTGGCTTTAACACGGGAGGGTTAACGAGGTCAAGAGAGTGAGGAAGAAGAAAATAGGCAGAAGAAGGTGGCAAGTGGGAGGCACCGGCTTTCTGGGTTTTGAACTACACTAACTCCCCAGGGCCCCAGTCAGAGGGGCCGTGCAAAGCATTGGCTAGGAGGGCATGTCCAGGGGCTGCATGGGTAAGGGTACAGTTACATCTTCACTGCTTATTAGTTGTAGAACCTTGGGGAAATTACCAATCTCTGAAAGTTCTAGCTTTTTTTTTTTTTTAATGTGTATTCATTTTTGAGACCGAAACAAAGCACGAGTGGGGGAGGGGCAGAGGGAGAGGGAGACACAGAATCAGAAGCGGGCTCCAGGCTCAGGGCTGTCAGCACAGAGCCCCATGGGGGCTTGAGCCCACAAACTGAGATCATGACCCGAGCCGAAGTCGGTCGCTTAACCAACTGTGCCACCCAGGTGCCCCTGAAAGTTCTAGCTTCTTAATCTAAAGTATGGCGAAAAGATATTATTGACCTATAGATTACAATGAGGATTCAATAAGAATGCGAAACATAAAACCTTGTGCCTAATACATGATAAAGGCGCAATAAATATTAGTTGTCCAGAGGCACTATTTTTTTTAGAAAGAAGTTAATAGTGATGCTTCCTTTATGGTTTAGGTTTAAGGCTCAAGGTGCCAGGTGGACCTTTCTCACATACCAAGAAAGCAAACAAAAAATGATTTAATAATTCAACAACAACAACATTTTTAAGGCATTTTTGACACTATGCCACAACAGAAATGTCAAGTAAAATAGTCTAGCAGATAATAATGCATTTATGGCAGAAGTCACAAGGGATTAAGACCTCTGTGACTCACTCATTTATTCATTGCTGCGTAATTTTCACACTGAAGGAGAACTCAACGAGCCCTAATCCAGCCATACATTTATCTCGACAATCAGGGAGGCAAGTACTTGAGACGTCAAAATGTTTGTCGTGCTGACAACAAATACCACATACAGTTTATTTCTAAACAGCTCATCAGTTGTAAATTGTGCATTTAAGACATAATTTATTAAACCCAGTGTTACACAGCCAAACAAATATTGACATGATGTATCATCACAATATGCTCTCAATAACAGTTTTTACATTGCTAACGAGTTTTGCCAGAAAATCAGAGATTTATGCCAAAAACTGGCTCTCTGTGTTTGTCTGCCAAAGTTGGCCGCTGTTTTGCATCCAAAGACAAAATTACAACACCCTCTATATCGCAGAGTAGATAATAGAGCCATAAACTTGCTCCTCAAGTGTTCACAATTCTCTTTGTTGTGTGCATATGTGTGTACACACACACACTAAAAAGGAGTCTGTGTTTATACGGATTATGGAATGTTAAATTTCTCCAGCAAAGTGAGATCACAGAAATGTTCAAAAGCAAGGAATGAAGCCCGTTCCAGAAGTACCCTTTCTCATTTTAGAAAAATATTTAGTAGAATTCTAGGAACGCGGTAGCAAAACATGTAATGATTTGCAAGTTAGACTTTAGGATCGTAGAGCCTTAGGAGCCAATCTCATTTTGACTGGGGATACATTAACCTAACTCGTAGCTTTTTTCTTCTTCTTTTTTTTTAATGTTTATTTTGAGAGAGAGAGAGAGCTCACAGAAGCACATGCTTGTGCGAGTAGGGGAGGGGCACAGAGAGGAGAGAGAGAATCCCAAGCAAGCTCCATACTGTCAGCCCAGAGCCTGACGCAGGACTCAATCCCACGAATCCTGAGATCATGACCTGGGCCGAAACCAAGAGTTGGATGCTTAACCAACTGAGCCATGCAGGCGTCCCTAAGTCTTGGCTTTCTTCAGAGTAAAGAGAAAAAATTAAAACCAGAATTCTGCAGAGATTAAGGATTAAATGAGATGATGTGTGAAGTGCCTAGCACTGGGCCCAGAACGTTAAAAAAGGGCCTGATGCACATCTTCACTTCCATCTAATTATTTCTTCAGTATATTTACAGCAAAATTTGGAAGAGCCAAAGCAAGGGAAATGAATCTTAATCATATTTCGTCTCCAGTATTTGGCAATTGCCATGAGATACCAATAATCAATATATATTTGTTAAAAATAGGAGAATGTTTTCACTTTTAAAAGAGTGCTTATCTCAACAATAGCCAAATTATGGAAAGAGCCTAAATGTCCATCAACTGATGAATGGATAAAGAAATTGTGGTTTATATACACAATGGAATACTACATGGCAATGAGAAAAAATGAAATATGGCCTTTTGTAGCAATGTGGATGGAACTGGAGAGTGTGATGCTAAGTGAAATAAGCCATACAGAGAAAGACAGATACCATATGGTTTCACTCTTATGTGGATCCTGAGAAACTTAACAGGAACCCATGGGGGAGGGGAAGGAAAAAAAAAAAAAGAGGTTAGAGTGAGAGAGAGCCAAAGCATAAGAGACTGTTGAGAACTGAGAACAAACTAAGGGTTGATGGGGGGTGGGAGGGAGGAGAGGGTGGGTGATGGGTATTGAGGAGGGC